>NC_069501.1:227365824-227665824 GCF_027579735.1 Bombina bombina
TATCGATCTGATACACATGAACTAGCACTGTCTAACTGAAAAACTGTTTAAGTGCACTGAGATAAGGTCAGCCTTCAACAGCTGATCCAATTAGCAACGCTAGTTACGCAGCTGAGTTGTGGTACTTCTACTGTTTGTTTAACCCCTTTGCAGTGTTTATTGTTAAATGATCAGTAAAGGTACAGAACAATTGCATAAGTAACAAGTGCATAATATAAAGACAATGTATTAACACTGAATTTTAAATAAGCAGTAGATTTTTTTTCTTTTCTTTTTACACATTTTGTTTTCCCCTGCATCATGACGGCCATCAGCCAATCGCACACTAGCATACGTATACCCTGTGAACTTGTGCATGTGCTCAGTAGGAGCTAGTGTCTCAAAAAGTGTGTGTGTATATATGTATGTATGTATGTGTGTGTATGTATATATATATATATATATATATATATATATATATATATATATATATATATATATATATATATATATATATATATATATATATATATATATATATATAATGTGTGTGTGTGTATATATATATATATATATATATATATATATATATATATATTTGCAAAATTTGGTAATAAAAAATAAATTGGAAAGTCTCTTAAAACTGCATGCTCTGATTTGTGAACATTTTAATTTTGACTTGTCCCTTTTAAGATAACATGAAGGAGTCGATTTAGCAACCCTTTCGCCTGCCCACGACTGCAGGTTCCCACAAGAGAGCCTGCAGTCCGTATTTATGAAGCAGCGGTCATCAGACCGCTGCTTCTCTAACCTTTCGCCACCTCTTAGGTGGCGAATTTCAATCTCCCGGTCTCGTCTGACGAAATTGACAGCTCCTGCCCACGAGTGTTTGGTTGTGCGCGTGCAGGGGGCGGGATTGCAGACGAGCACAAAATAGTGCTCGTGTACAATGCTGAATGCCAGAGGCGACAGGGGCCAGAGGCGAACAGAGGTGCTTATGTGCGCCCCTGTCCGCCGCAGCTTGATAAATAAACCCCGAAGTGTACGTATGTAACTACTAACCCTTCTAAATTACCTGTTTGCTGACTAGTGGACAGAGACACTTCTCAGAAGCAAAAAAAAAAAACAGATTGCAAAGGAATATCCTATTTTACAAATGATGGAGGGAAAAAAGTTAATCCTATTGATTTATCTGCAAAATGTCCCATAGGCTTTAGCAATGCATTTTGTAGAAAAGGGTAAACATTTCTAACTGTTTAGAATAAACTCCATTGTTGGATAAAATAATAATAAAAAAAACCCCCTCTAATACCTGTCATACTTTTAGCTATTATAGAACTTGTGCAGATGAAAGGGGTTTCTGCACTGGACAAGAATGTAAACATTGGAATTATTGCGTCATTGCTCTTTAAAGGGACAGTGTACACCAAATTACATATAACTATGTAATAGACACTACTAATAAAGAAGAATATGCACAGATGCTGATCTAAAAATCCAGTATAAAACCTTTTAAAAATATATAATCTCCCAGTTAAGCACTGTTGATGAGGCTAGGCTGGGAAATACAGTGAAGAGAGGCTGGTAAATCATGAAGAGCAGATTTCCCCCCCTCCCTCCCCTGCATATGAAACGATCCTTTAGACCAGACATCCTCAAACTTGGCCCTCCATAGGTTTTGGAACTACATTTCCCATGATGCTCAGCCAGCTGATATGCTGGCTAAGCATAATGAGAAATGTAGTTCCAAAACCTCTGGAGGGCCAAGTTTGAGGATATCTGCTTTTGACAAACAGGAGCAGCAGGAATCTGTAGATCTGGGTCTACACCTGATACTGCAGGGTTTGTTTAGGAGTCTGAAAACCAGCAAAACTATACATTGTTACAAAAACACTCCCAGATGGGCTTTATAAATGGATCATCTACAAAAAAAAATGTATGCAAAGAAAAATCTAGTGTACAATGTCCCTTTAAGTTGTACCCTAGAGTTTGAAAATGGCAGTTGTGTTTTTAATGCTTTTTTATATAGCCTTTGACAGCAGTATTGCCTAATATGTTTACTCCAAAGACAGAACTTTTTTTTTTTTTTCCCCACTTTCTGCAATGAGAGATTTTTTAGTGAAAAATGTTCTGCAGATCATTTTGAAATTCAATTTAAATTAGGCAGTTACACCGAAGCACAATCTCAATTGCAATGTGTTAATTAACTGGAGAATAAAGCAATTTGTAAAGTTATATAATATATCGCAGCAGCTGAAAATCTCATTGCAAATTAGCTGCAGAGAAAAAAAAAAGTTTTTAAAATGTAACTTGAATAAAAGTGTTGCCTTTGCTCTTTGTCTAACATCGTATAATCAAAAGGTAAAAACGTAGAAATAAGAAAGGGGCCCTTTAACTGAAGAAAAAAATAACCATTACCGTAATAGCAATTTAAATAGAACCGTCTACTCCAAGAATCGTATTGTGTTAAATGATAAATAACACCTTTACTACCCATTCCTCGGCTTTGCACAACAAACATTGTTATCCTTCATAACCTTTAAACCTCTACATTTCTGCCTGTTTCTAAGCCCCTGCAGGCTGCCTTTATCTAAGTGCATTTTTATAGCTTTTCACAGTAAGACACTGCTAGTTCATGTGTGCCATATAGATAACATTGTTCTCATTCCCGTGGAGTTATTCATATATAAGCACTAATTAGCTAAAATGCATGTCTGTAAATAGGACTGAGATAAGGAGGCAGTCTGCAGAGGCTTTAGATACAAGGTAACCGCAGATTTAAAGTGTCAGTAATCACTAAAAATAATGTTATATAATTCTGCACATAGTGCAGAATTATATAACATTATATTAGCGCAAACGTTTTAAAACAAAATTTCCCCTTTGAATTTTAAAGAAAACCTGCTGTTTTACAGACCCGCTCTCTGATCTTCTGAGCGGCCCGACCGCACCATAGCACTAAGTGCAGCTCGCTCCTGCTGTCTGACAGAGCCGGAGCGAGCTGCACTTAGTGCTATGGCGCGGTCGGGCTGTGACTATACAGCTGGCCCGATGCGCTGTTTGAAAAAAACAGACCTGCTCAGAAGATCAGAGAGCGGGTCTGTAAAACAGCAGGGTTTTTTAAAATTCAAAGGGGAAATTTTGTTTTAAAACGTTTGCGCTAATATAATGTTATATAATTATGCACTATGTGCAGAATTATGTAACATTATTTTTAAGGTTTACTGACACTTTAAAAAGTATATTAATAACCGTGTTGGTTGTTCAAAACTGGGGAATGGGTATTAAAGGGATTATATAACTTTTTAAACAATCACTAAAGTAAACTGTCCATTTAACTAAAGCAATAACATTATTTGTATGCGTGCCCCTCCCTCCCCACACTTGGGCCCTTGTGCAGATCTATTCCGCTCCAAAAAAATGTCATATTCCGTGATCTTCTAGAAACTTAGTAAAGTGTTATTCTGTGTACACAGATTTGCAGGGGAGCTATGGCATTAAAGGGACAGTAAAGTCAATAATAAACTTCTATTCAGAAAGGACATGCCGTTTTTTTAACAATTTTCTAATATGCTTCGCTCCCTTGGTATCCATTGTTCAGAAGCAATGTACTTGTCCATGTCTCACCCTATGTGTTCAGGTAGGCCCCAGTAGAGCAGTGCTCCCCTTCAACAAAGGATTCCAAGAGAATTAAACAACTTTGATAAAAGTAAATCTGCGATCCAAAAGCTTTTTTTCTTTCATGATTGTGTCATGAAACTCTTTATTTTATTACATTTTTGCTGTAAAGAAAAGGGGAAATTTATTCTTTTTTTTCCTGATTTTTGTCCACCCAGATGTTTACCCAATAACAATCAATTTGCTTCTTTAGAACTGTTTCAAATCATATTTCATAATTGTGGAGAAAATGTGGTAGTAAAGGGCAAGTCGACCTAAAAATGATTACATATTTAAATAATGTATTTAACGATGTTGACAGCAAACTGTAGGCCAGTTATGCCAGTCTGTTTAAAATTTAGGAGCAAGGAACAATATTTAGGAGAAAGACAGACAATGGTATTTGTATATAGATCTATGGAAAGTAACCTCATTTTTTTAGGAGCCAGGGGTAAAATTCTAGGAGCCAGTGGCTACCTGGCTCCTGGGTTTGTCGAGCCCTGAGTTATGCTCTAAATATAGTTTGCAAGTAAAACCACTTACTATTTCACCCCGGGCCATTTTGAAATGGCTGCCTGACCCCTCCTGTCCTGACGTTACCCTCCAGCTCTGAGTGTTCCAAGTCGATCCTGCTCGTTCCTCTGTTTCGCGCATGCGCAATGTGCTGGTTTTGGAGTCGGGAAGAAAAAAAAATGCTCAGTACCACAGCGGTTGTTCTATGCGGCGCACCAGTGTCCCACAGCAGTTGGAGTGGTAACTGAAGTTATCAGAAGTACAGCGGTCCCACAGCAGTTCTGACAACTCCAACTACTGTGGGACCGCTGTGCTTCTGATGACTTCAATTACCACATTGCTGCTGACAGCTGCAGGGTTGACCCCAGGCTGAGGATCACCTGGTAGTCACTGGAATAGTAGTCTTCGGCTGCCAGCCAGCATGTTATATTCAAGGTCTGCTTTTATCTGGATACTGATGTCTGACTAAATAGGAAAACGCTCATTGTAGTTCAACAAGATTTGTAGGTAACAGTAACGAATAATTGCATGTTCATACACCAATGTAACAGATTGCACGTCATAGCAAAGCGATCAGAGCATACAGTGTTAAGCGGTTGCAGGGCTTTGCAAAAATGGACTTGCCCTTTGGGTTTACTAAAGGCGTTAAATTACATTTAAAACTGGGGTGGTGCTGTTATAATCTGCACATGCCTACACCGGAGATCAAAAGATGCTTTACTGGATATATATATATAATCAACTAACAATTATTTTCATAATCGATTTTTTTTTTTTTTCCCATTAATCGGATAAAAAAATAAATTAAGATTACTTAAGGGATGGTCTGCACCAATATTTGTTTAAAAACATAGATAATCCCTTTATTATCCAAACCCCTGTTTTGCATAACTGACACTGCGACTACTTGGCTAATGTTAAGAAATTGTAAAATCCCCCCCTGAACTTAATAAAACTTGCAGGCTTAGTACGCTATTTCAGTAATTCTCTGGGCTAAGGCTCAAGTTCTGTTCACAGACCGGACTTCCTCATTAGTGTGAACATGCATGTTCAAGTGAATCAAGTCTAAAACAGATTGTGTAATAAATTTGTATATTTCAATTTTCTTACATAACTCACTGCAAAAAACATATATCCCAGGTCTCTGAATCAGAAGGAAATAGGAGTTTTCTACCTTGTTATTTATTTTGTCCACTCTTCCTGTAGTTTAACGTTTGTATTATTCTGCTGTCCCCAAAGAGAGACTGAAGTAAAGTGCAAATGCAGATTTAGAGGCACAACTGTAGTCTTATACCAAGTCCTAGATCCTTTAATACAGATTCATTTAGTGTATGTAAAAGGCTCCCATAAGGCAACAGAATTCATTTTAAAATTAATTAAAAACCAGCCCTCCACCCCACTCCCCAGTGCTTGCTTATTTTATTTTTACCAAAAAAAACCCCCAGAAAATAGGACAGAATCTTTATTATGCAAGCAGGGACTTGAGGCACCTTGTCTCTTGTTTTACTTTAATGTGTTACTGTAGTTCCTTGAGCAGTGCCATAGCTCATTTAAATAAAGGGATATAAGATAAAATTAAAATAATAGAACAGTGGAGTTTGCTAACAAACTGAAAGTTTATAAATGTTTTTAAAGTTGTATTTTTGAGGCAAATGTTTGCAGTGCAGTGGTGATGATTTTCCTGATGTAGCTGTGCAGGACTGGGTACTAAGAGGACCGACCAGGTAATTAAAGTAAACTTTTTGACTGGTCTGGTGTTACTTTGTCCTGCCTAACAGTTCCTAGTACCCAGTCCTGCACAGCTACATCTACCCTACAGCAACCCCCTGCTCAGGCCCGCTATCAGTAGGGTGACGAAATTGTAAAATTATTTCCTACGTAGTGATTCAAAGTACTGCCAACAGAAGAGCAAATGGGAACACATGGTCAGTTTGCAGTCACAGCGTGCTTGCGATCCAACTACCAAACGCTTGGGCCAAGGAAGAGATAAAAGCTACTTATGCACATTACTCTTAACACGCGATGAGAATGACTATGTAAAGCACCTGACACCTAATACAGCTTCCTGTAACGTCACGTGAGCTACGCATCTAGTACTGTAAACATCCTGCACGCCGTAGGAGGGGGGAGGAGTAAGGTGGCGCCGTTGCGCAAAGCAATCTGCATGCCGTGTGAGAGTTGGGAGGAGTAAGATGGCGTTGCATCGCTGAACAGTGTGAGGCTCAGCATAACTAATCGATAATGAAAATAGCTGACAATGATTTTCTTTATCGATTAGTTGTTTTCTCTCTCTCTATCTATCTATCTATCGATCGCATAGAAAGTCCAGCACTCACTCACAAGCTCTCAGCTAAGATTTAAAAGCAAAAATGGAAAGGTTAGTTACCGCATTTGGCCAAATGGGACAAGCCCGGGTACCACATCAAGGTCCTTTCCAAAACCTGGGACCCTAAAACAGCCACACAATGCAAGCTCTCAAATCCAAACGAACTGGGAACAAGGGAAGGGTGCACAGGCTTATGTAATCACCCTAGACATATACAAAACACAGAAGAGGACTCAACTCTCATACCAGACTGGGTACACATCTCATGACCCTGTAAGATGCTCAGCCCTGGGTGCTCACGGGAAGCTGTGCTGTCCCCAGAGTCACAGGCAGTTAACCCCAGACATATATATCAGTGGAGGCTCCTCCATAGGGGCGGTAGAAGCAATGTCTGGGGTTAACTTAAGTCCTCTTCCATGTTTTGTATATGTATGTATGTATATATGTGTATATGTATGTATATATTGTATAGATTAGCCCTCAGTTTACGCCGGGGTTAGGTTCCAGAAGGAATGGTTGTAAATCGAAACCGTTGTAAATTGAAACCCAGTTTATAATGTAAGTCGATGGGAAGTGGGGGCGTTAGGTTCCAGGCCCCTCTCAAAATTGTCATAAGTAACACCTAATACATTTTTTTAAAAGCTTTGAAATGAAGACTTTAAATGCTAGACAGCATTATAAACCTAATAAAATAATCACACAACACAGAATATATAATTAAACTAAGTTAAATGAACAACATCATTTGCTAAACAGCATTATAAACCTAATAAAACAATCACTACGCAGACTTCACTTGCATTTTTCTGCAAACAGTTCTTTCTATGCATTCCAATCTGGACTGAGTTATAGACAGGAAGATCTTGTTCCTTTGAAATATGCTCGATAGCTCAGGTCTGGTTAAACTGATTAATTTCAGCCTGCTTGGCTTTGCTTTAACACAAGCGGAGAGCTCCACCTACTGGCTATTTTAATAAATGCACTGCTTCTCAATGCTTTTCAATAGCAGTCACATGACTGGAAAAAAGGTTGTTATTCTGAAACGGCGTAAATTGAACCGTTGTAAAACGAGGGCCACCTTGTATGTGTGTGTATATATATATATATATATATGTTGCACCGATACAATTTTTTTTAAGAACAAGTACCGATACTTGTTTTCAAATACTCACCGATACCAATTACTGATACTTTTTTTTTAATGTCATGTGACAGTTTACCAAGCACAATACAGACTAATTATTTAAGATTCCTTCTTTATAATTATGAAGGACTATAGCTCAAAAGACATTATGAAATAATAATACAGGTTTTATTTGTCACAAAGTTCACAGAACATGTTTAGAAATAAAAATATTACAATAAAATATATTAACAACAACAATAAATAACAAATATAAAATTGCAACCAACCAAAAGTGCCATACAGTAAAAAATAGAACAGAATACTGTTTAATCATGGTGAACAACACTATGGGCTAGATTACATTTGACTGGTAAGCTTTACCAATGCTCTCATTTCATGTCCTACTCCATTAAAGGCTATTGAGTTGGAAATGTGAACAGAACATTGGTAAAGCTTACCAATCAAATGTGATCTAAATCTAGTCCTATAATTGCAGAATCAGTGTTCATTGGGATTAACTTAATTTTTCCTATGAGCACTCTTCCTGCAATTATATAAGCTAAGATGTTCCTCAGAGTACAGTTTTGAACATAATTGTGCAAGATGAGAACTAGCAGTATAAAAAGGCAATCTAGCAATTAGAATCATTTTTCAAAAGTTAGTGGCAAGTTCTTTTTAAGGAACAGAACAGAATCATCTCTGCATGTTCAGCTATAAGTCTGTTTTTGCTATCAGTAAGGAGGTTCAACTTTCCACACCACTGCATGGGGCAGAAAGATATTTTTGAGCCATTTTAGCCAGAGCTGGAAATCTCAGTTTATTAACTGCCCAGTACTTCAGGGGTTTGTCTGAATGAGGTAAAGTGATCTCTCCTACAATAATACAAATAAGAGCAATTTGTATTGGCAGAACAGTAAAACAATTTTTAGTTTAGTCTCCACTCCAGCTTTAAATGAAATGGGAACATGCAGTTTGAAAAAAACACCACAAGATAGCATATAGGTAGTAAGTGGAGGTATCGGTTTAAGTATTGGTGCTTTTGCACGAGTACAAGTACTCATGCAAGTACTTGGTATTGGTACCAATATAAGTATCGGTGCAACCCTAAAATAAATATATATATATATGTATATATATATGTATATATATATATATATATATATATATATATATATATATATATATATATATATATATATATATATATATATATATATATGTATATATATATGTATATATATATGTATATGTATATGTATATGTATATATATATGTATATGTATATATATATATATATGTATATGTATATATATATATAAAATCAGCTGTGTATTATGGCCTAGGCCAGCAGGTTTGGGAGGAGCAAATCTGTCCTATCCTCTCTAAAAGCCAGCACACAGTACAGTGAGCGATAAAGTGCAGGCTATTACAGAGAAGACAAGGCACGTGTGCTGATTAAGATCGCTCTTTACAGGCAGTGCTCCTTGAAACCGTTTCTTCATTTAGAGCCGCAGGCATTTTTGCAGTGGACATGTTCTTGGTGAGAATCTTGCCCAGGGATATGCTTACAAGGTGAGGCTGGAGGAGAAGACCTTGTGCTGATATGCTGCCTCCCCTTATCAGCTCTAGTGGGTCTGCGAGTGCAGTGCTTATTGCAGGTCTTAGCAGCTAACAGACTGGATGCGTCTATGCACTGCTTATATCAGCTTGTGATGTCTAATCATAAACTCTCAGCGCTAATGTATATTAGTTACTAATAGCTAGCTTTCTCTGCATTCATGAACCCACAGAGTAAATAGGAAATGGACACTTAAAAAGTTTAATTACTTGAATGATGGTAATTAATGTATGGTGTTGCATGTAAAGGGCAGTGATTGTTTCATAGTGTATTCTTCTTTCCCTCCCTTCCTCTCTCCACTCACTCGCTCCCTTCTTTCCTTTCCTTCCCCCCCCCCACCCACCCTTCTTTTCTCTCAGGGAGAAAATGGTATGAGATGCATGCAATTCAATCCACCTGTATGCAAGTGTTTTGCTAGCCCATTTTCTTTTTAATTGTTTTGAAAAAAACAACAAAAACTTTTTACACACTGACCCAAAAAAATATGAAATGGAAAGAAGGCCTAAAACCTTTGGGGGGGGGCAGCAGAATTTTAGTGCCTAGGGCAGCACTAACCATAAATACACCCCGTTTATGTATGTGTGTATGTATATATATATATATAAATATATATGTGTATGTATGTATGTGTATATATATATATATGTGTATATATATATATATGTGTATATATATATATATATATATATGTGTATATATATATATATATATATATGTGTATATATATATATATATATATATATATATATATATATATATATATATATATATATATACACATATATATATATATATATATATATATATATATATATATATATATATATATATATATATATATATATATATATATATATATATATATATATATATATATATATATATATATATATATATATATACATATACACATATACACACACAAAATCTGTAGAGGTTGATGCACATTTTAAAGAAAGGAACCAGGGAATGATTTTACGTAGGAGTCCAAAAGATAATTAAAAAATCTATAATTTTAAGAGCCTCAGCTGACAAGCACTAAAATAGCATATATGTTGTGTTATTCAAACGTTTGTCATTTGCTGTGTAAACGGAACAATTTTTATAAAAAAAAAGCAAACGGGAAACTGTCTTTGCTGTTTACAAAACATGTAATTTTCTTCTGCTTAAAGTTCTGTTTTTGTGGTATTTTAATTTAGGAAACAGGTATTTATCTTCTGCTTCCTGATGTGTGGTCATGACTGATTAGAGCTTTATGGCCTTGTGTTATATGTGCTATATTTGTATGATATAACTTGAGTGAAGTTTATAACTCTAGCTTTACTTGTATACATACAAACATTTACTATATATGTGCTATATTTGTATGATATAACTTGAGTGAAGTTTATAACTCTAGCTTTACTTGTATACATACAAACATTTACTATATATGTTGCACGGTTTTCAGATTATTTTGCTCTGGTTAGTGACTTTGCTAGGTTGCATAATGGTTTTAAGCCAATAATTGACTTTTACAAAATTTCAGATTAAATGAAAGGATATTCATTGCAGAAACTTATTTCAACAAAATAAAAATGCTTTAATGGTAATTGAAGATATTTATTTTCTGCTCGTTAACTCACTTCCTTTGTTCCCGTCTCTCTCACAATTCTCATATCTGCTGTTCATGCATCAATACTCTTTGAACTTGAAGCAAGTTAAGATGCAGAAAGTTACCTAAAATGATGTCTCCAATACTTTTTATGGTTAAAGGGCATACAGAAATGTAGTGTTTGTTTAAAAAATGCATTGTATTTTGGGTTTGAAAAATCCCATGAACAAGAGAATCAGCTGTAAAATCATACGTCACGGCTTCCTTTTTTGTTAGTCTGCATATTTATAAAGAAACCTCCTTGCCTGGTTCCTACAAATAAGTGTAGCACTGACATCTACTTTCTACAGTTTTTTTTTATAACTCTTTGCAAGGGTTAAAGGGACATGAAACCCAAATTTTTTCTTTCATGATTCAGTTAGAGAATGCAATTTCAAACAACTTTCTAATTTACTTCAATTATCTAATTTGTTTCATTCTTTTGTTATCATTAGTTGAAGGAGCAGCAATGCACTACTGATTTCTAACTGAACACATGGGTGAGCCAATGACAATTCTATATCTGCAGGCACAAAGCAGCAGCTAGAACCTAGGTTCTTTGTTGCTCCCGAGCTTACCGAGAAACCTTGCAGCAAAGGATAACAAGAGAAGGAAGCAAATGAAATAATAGAAGTAAATTGGAAAGTTGTTTAAAATTGTATTCTCTATCTGAATCATGAACGAAAAATTTGGGGTTTCAGGTCCCTTTAAAGAAAAGGGGAGGGGGTGTATTTATAATGTAATTGCTCCAGTTTTTTTCTTTCTTAAATTAGTCTACACGTCTGTCTATTTTAAAGGGAAAGTAAATCCAATTTTTTTTTTCATTTTTCAGATAGAATTGGAAATTTGTATGCTCTATAACATTTGCTTTGTTCTCTCGGTATCCTTTGTTTAAAAGAATACATAGCTAGACTAAGGAACTGGAAGCTAGCTGCAGATTGGTGGCTGCACATATGTGCCTCTCGTCATTGGCCTACAAGTGTGTTCTGCTAGTTCCCAGTAGTGAATTGCAGCTCCTTCAATAAAGAATACCAAGAGAATAAAGCACAATTGACAATAGAATTGCATTGGAAAGTTATTTAAAAATGTATGCTCTGTCTGAATCGTAAAAGAAAACAAAATTGGGTTTCATGTCCCTTTAAGGTTGTGCTAGGTATAGCGATAGGTTTTTTTTTTTTTTTTTTTTTTTTTTTTTTTAACATTTCTGCTCCCATATAATGTGTAGCTGGTTCCTCAACTTTTTTTTGTTAACTACATTTAAAGGGATATAAAACAGTGTTCCTTTAATTAAACCAATATGTTAAATCAAAGTATAACATAAAAAATGTGTGTTTTAAAAAGCAAAGAACTTGTTTTCTTGCTCAATGAGCACTTAGAAATGATCAGTGTAGCCACTTCCTACAGCTGGATAACAGAGCGACCATTAAAGAACTTAAGTTCTACTGTCACCTGATTTTTACAGCCACATTCTTCTACTAAACATGGACAGTAAACTGACTACGACTAGAGCAGATGTCTCCTAGCAACACTTCAAATGAAAAGCTTCTCCTTTGTCTTCCTGTAGAAACCACAGCCCCCTTGTGGGGTTGTGACAGGAAGTAATGGATCGTTCACAAATGAAGTTTAAAAAAGGTAACATTATTTGAAAATAATGAATAATACAAATTGCAATTTTTTCTATTAAGTATAACCCAAGTATAGCAAGTTCTGTTTGTTTTTTGTTTTTAGTATCCATTCAATATAAACTTGTTCAGCAAAACTTAATAATAATAATAATATCATTGTTTTTATCATATTTGCAATGAATGCTTAAAGGACCTGTTTATTTTGTGTTACAGCATTTAGCAGCCAATTCCTTTGCTTTTGGCTGTAATATAAATGTAATGAGTTTACCAGTGATAAAAAGTTTGAGCTTCAGAATACACCAGTTGTTGGTATTTAAAACTTCTGACTTAAAATAATGAAAGCCTTTTTGTGATAAACTGTTTAATTAATCGGACCATCTTTTAACCCCTTAACCACGCACGAATATATGGTTTTCACCCACACAAGGAGTTGCTTGTGGATGATAACCACGTGTCTTCATCGGAGAGGGTGGGGCTTTCAGAGCTCTTCGTCCTCTCCCTACACTTGCCCCCTTAAGTCCTAGAAACCCCCAAGACCCATAATTTGAAAGGAAATCGTCTGCTCTTGGCAGTTAACTGTCAAAGCACACATACTAAAAATAAAAAATAGCCTCCCCACATACTTCTCGCGTGTATAAATGTGTGTATCGGACCCCTATGTGCACATCAGTTATATACATATACCCAAAGGCCCAATATATATATATATATATATATATATATATATATATATATATATATATATATATATATATATATATATATATATATATATATATATATATATATATATATATATATATATATATATATAAAATCTCTATCTCTCAGGTGTTATGATATATACATAAAATAATGGTATAGTGTGGGTCTGCTGAAACACTGGTTTTCTCACTGAAAAATGACCTACGGTGGGGCTTAAAGGGACAGTCTAGGCCAAAATAAACTTTCATGATTCATATAGGGCATGTAATTTTAAACAATTTTCCAATTTACTTTTATCACCAATTTTGCTTTGTTCTCTTGGTATTCTTAGTTGAAAGCTTAACCTAGGAGGCTCATATGCTAATTTCTTAGACCTTGAAGGCCACCTCTTTTCAGAATGCATTTTAACAGTTTTTTACCACTAGAGGGTGTTAGTTCACGTATTTCATATAGATAACACTGTGTTCGTGCACGTGAAGTTATCTGGGAGCAGGCCCTGATTGGCTAAACTGCAAGTCTGTCAAAAGAACTGAAATAAGGGGGCAGTTTGCAGAGGCTTAGATACAAGATAATCACAGAGGTAAAAAGTATATTAATATAACTGTGTTGGTTATGCAAAACTGGGTAATAAAGGGATTATCTATCTTTTAAAACAATAAACATTCTGGTGTAGACTGTCCCTTTTAAAGGTGTTTTATAATTGGCTTTAATTGGTAACAACTGCAAAATAATGCACTTTACACAAACATAATGACTGGCTATTTGGGATTGGCTCCTAATAAGACTAGATTTGGTTTTCTAAAAAAATTTGTAGCAAACATGTTTGTTTTAAAAATGGTTAGATTGTTAGACTTGGCTGATGCGTTATTCTGTAGCAAGACAACAGACATGTCGTGTAATTACCAGCTGTTTACAGTCCTTTTTTAAAGGGATACTGAACCCACATTTTTCTTTCATGATAGAGCATGCAATTGTAAGCAACTTTTTAATTTTACTCCTGTTATCAATTTTTCTTCCTTCTCTTGGTTTCTTATCTGAAAAAGCAAGAATGTAAGCTCACAAGCCGGCCCATCTCTGGTTGAGCACCTGGGTAGCGCTTGCTGATTGGTGTCTAAATGCAGCCACCACTAAGCAAGCTCCACCCAGGGTGCTGAACCATAAATGGGCCGACTTGTAAGCTTACATTCTTGCTTTTTCAAATAAAGATACCAAGAGAACAAAGACAATTGATAATTGGAGTAAATTAGAAAGTTGCTTTAAATTGCTGCTCTATCTGAACCCCTAAATCTGAACACTGATTCAGCACAGCATTGGGATATGGCTCAGCAATCAAATGGTTAAAAGGATGTTAAAAACTCTATTTGTTTTTCCAGATTCAGAAAAAGCATACAATTATAAAACCTTCCATTTTACATTTATTATCTAATTAGTTTTATCCTCTTGGTATCCTCTCTTGTGTAATAATTTTGCTGCTGACTTCATTCGTCTTTATCTTTCTTATGATGCTTCCTGCACACCTGCAAGGCATTTCCTCCCCCTCCCCCCCCCTTTATTTTTATTGAAGTTCAATTAAAGGCATACATGCATGTCATGTCATCAAAAGGAAACACAGGAATAACTGATAATAAACATACAAACAATAGAAATTAGCATAAATAGTACATGTTAATGACACATCATAGAAGTATATGTATAGTACTTGCCTATCAAAACTGCATACCCCCTAGATGGCAGCTGAGGCCTCTCTTGGACCTCTTACTAAAATGAAGAGTACAAAGCTATAGGAGGTAACCTTTGACTGGGAGAGACCTCTCTTGGATCCCACATGTTGAACTTCTAGTTTTTATTTTTAATACAGTCTTTTATGCTTTCGCAGTATTGACCTAGAATTTTATAATTTATTTTTCTGTGATGCTAAAGTTGGATGAGATGGGTAGCAGAAACTAAAAATTACACCTCTATATGTCTGATTCAGATAGAATTTATTGAAAGATACTTAACTCTTCTGCCGTCTTACCAATCTTGGAGTACTTTGCAATATACTCAGGAGATACACTCCTATAAAAAAAAAAAAGTGAGTCGACTGGATGTCCTATCTTCTAAAACACTAGGCGTATATTAGCTATGCAGATTTTGGATCAGTATGGGTCTGAAACGGAAGAAGAGGTGGTTGGGAAAGTTAACTTTGCTGGCCCATAGCCCTGAGAGGAATTAGACGGTAGCCAAATTATCAAGCTTAATTTCTAGTAAGTAATAGGACTCAAAGTGGACCTAGGCTTATAATTTTGCATGTGTGTGCCCCCAAGAATTATAAGGGCTGGTGTCGTTACTGTATCCCTCATACAGTGATAAACTTTTGTCTCAACTTAATATGAAGAGTGTTAGGGTGTATCCTGTATACAGCTAGGGATGATTTGCATGTCAAATGTGCAGTAAATACAAATTAAATCATTGCAATATGTCTCAGGCTATAGCTTGTTGTAGTAAATTAAAACATATCATACTTATAAATGAATACATTCTGTAAATCAGCTAGTCATTAAGAGCAAGATAAACTATGACATCAACACAAAAAAGTTTGAACAGTACAAAGTGAGATATCTATATACATTGTCTAATGAACTTATGTCACTAGGAGTTTGCTAGGAGGGAAGCTGGTTAAATATTGGCCTGATGCTATACCTTTATATATGGAACCTTAAATAGGCACAACCTGCAATTTTACATTTATATGCAAGGAAATAGATAAGAGCCAAAACGTGTGTGTTAGCTAAATTTAGCAATTAGTGGGAGCTATTGGACTTATAAGTGACTTCATTCTGCAGGATATCTAATTGTTAGGAACAAAAAAGCTATACCTAGCTACCTATCTTAGGTCAATCCTTATCTCAATAGAAAGAGAGAGTTAAAGTGAAACTGTGAACACAAAATTATACAGAAACCCAGGACAAAACCAGAACATCAGGCTAGCAACCATCATAGAGTCAGGTATGTACAGTTATCTGTATGATGTGCATATCTATAGCACAAGTACATCTATCCATCCAGACGATGGGGTCTTTTTAAATGGGGTTCAACCAATACCAAGTCTCCAGGCTAGGTGGTTCCCATCGGATGCTCTTTGAGAATCAAGCCCCACGTTTAAATATTGCAAGGGTTTTACACATGTAAACCAAGGTGATGAGTGGCTTCGCTGTAGAATAGAGATGGCTGATCTGCGTCCCCAAACACCGCTTAAGGCTTTAAAGCTAGTAGGTGAGTCACGGTGCAGTACTTGTGGAGATTCAGTTTCCGGAGTTGTAGAAATAGATGTTCGGTTATAATGTCCGGTTACACTTTTATCTGACAGTGACCGATTGTCATTTAGTAAGCCGCGACCAGCACTGCTTACCAAGTTGCGTCTGTCCGCCGTATCTTCCCTTGCTAGGATAGTAAACACAGGGGAGGCATTCACCTGTGTTATATGCTGGACTCCTTGTTCTTGTACTTGATCGCTACTCGAGAGGGCAGGCAACTGCCGCTGGGGCCCCAAAGCGGCGCAGCCCCCCTTTGTCACAGGGGAAGGAGCTGGTAGGCAGTCTTCAGCACTGTTAAGCACGGGTAAGGTGAATGCAACCCGCAGATCCTCTGTAAATTTAGCTTGGTAGACATGTAGGAGTTTGCTTAGCTCAGCCATCAGAAAATTAACTGACTCCATTTCGCTTAATCATGCAGACAGGCTTCAGAGTGAAATAGTTTGCAGAGATACATCCGGTTATGATATAGTTGCTGCGTGTCTCTCATATAGATAGATCTGCTACCGATTTTTTTATAGTATATCTGTGCTAGCGTTCTCTTGGCGCTGTGTATTCAGCACTGTGTGCTGCCTAACGACAAGGCCCAAATGTGCCTCGCCGGGGGGTAAGTGAAAGGCCTCAGCCTTACAAAGTGCTCCGGGTGCTCAGTCACGGTAATCTCAATATTTCTCTTGTTAAGTGTATCCAGTCCACGGATCATCCATTACTTATGGAATATTAACTCCTCCCCAACAGGAAGTGCAAGAGGATTCACCCAGCAGAGCTGCTATATAGCTCCTCCCCTCTACGTCACCCCCAGTCATTCTCTTGCACCCAACGAATAGATAGGATGTGTGAGAGGACTGTGGTGATTATACTTAGTTTCATACCTTCAATCAAAAGTTTGTTATTTTATAATAGCACCGGAGTGTTATTCCTTCTCTGGTAGAATTTGAAGAAGAATCTACCTGAGTTTTTCTATGATTTTAGCCGGAGTAGTTAAGATCATATTGCTGTTTCTCGGCCATCTGAGGAGAGGTAAACTTCAGATCAGGGGACAGCGGGCAGATTAATCTGCAAAGAGGTATGTAGCAGCTTATTATTTTCTGACAATGGAATTGATGAGAAAATTCTGCCATACCGATATAATGTAAACTCAGCCTTAAATGCAGTAGCAGCAACTGGTATCAGGCTGTCATGTATGTATATTTTACACTTCAGTATTCTGGGGAATGGCACTTCACTGGAATTATACTGTATGCATAAAACTTTAGCCTAATTTGCAGGGACTAGCAACAGGCTTTTTAATAACACTCAATTTATTAATGTTAAACGTTTTTTGCTGGCATGTAAAATCGTTTAATTTTCTGAGGTACTGGGTGAAAAAATTTTTTGGGCACTATTTTTTTCCACTTGGCAGTCATTTTATTTAATTTATGACAGTTTACTGATCTCTCTCACTGTTATGTGTGAGGGGGAGGGACCTTTTTTGGTGCTTTTGCTACGCATCAAAAAATTCAGTCAGAAGTTTATTGTCTTACCTGCATGATCCGGTTCATCTCTACAGAACTCAGGGGTCTTCAAAACTTGTTTTGAGGGAGGTAATCACTCACAGCAGAGCTGTGAGATTGTAGTTGACTGTGATAAAAAAACGTTTATTTCTGTATTTTTTTTTTTTTTTTTTTCTGCTATCAGGGTTAGTTATCCTTTGCTAATGGGAGCAATCCTTTGCTAAAATTGTGTTTTTTACAAAGATTTGATTCTATAACTTTTCAGTTTATTAATTTTCAACTGTCATAACTTTTTCTGTGCTTCTTATAGGCACAGTACGTTTTCATATTATAGTAAATTACTTTAAAGTATTTCCAAGTTGCTAGTTTATTTGCTAGTGTGTTAAACATGTCTGATTCAGAGGAAGATATCTGTGCTAAAGCCAAAGTGGAGCCCAATAGAAATTTATGTACTAACTGTATTGATGCTACTTTAAATAAAAGTCAATCTGTACAAATTGAACATATTTCACCAAACAACGAGGGGAGAGTTATGCCGACTAACTCGCCTCACGTGTCAGTACCTGCATCTCCCACTCGGGAGGTGCGTGATATTGTAGCGCCGAGTACATCTGGGCGGCCATTACAAATCACATTACAGGATATGGCTACTGTTATGACTGAAGTTTTGGCTAAATTACCAGAACTAAGAGGTAAGCGTGATCACTCTGGGGTGAGAACAGAGTGCGCTGATAATATTAGGGCCATGTCAGACACTGCGTCACAATTTGCAGAACATGAGGACGGAGAGCTTCATTCTGCGGGTGACGGTTCTGATCCAAACAAACTGGATTCAGATATTTCAAATTTTAAATTTAAGCTGGAAAACCTCTGTGTATTACTAGGGGAGGTGTTAGCGGCTCTGAATGATTGTAACACAGTTGCAATACCAGAGAAAATGTGTAGGTTGGATAAATATTTTGCGGTACAGGCGAGTACTGACGTTTTTCCTATACCTAAGAGACTTACTGAAATTGTTACTAAGGAGTGGGATAGACCCGGTGTGCCGTTCTCACCCCCTCCGATATTTAGAAAGATGTTTCCAATAGACGCCACCACACGGGACTTATGGCAAACGGTCCCTAAGGTGGAGGGAGCAGTTTCTACTTTAGCTAAGCGTACCACTATCCCGGTGGAGGATAGCTGTGCCTTTTCAGATCCAATGGATAAAAAGTTAGGGGGTTACCTTAAGAAAATGTTTGTTCAACAAGGTTTTATATTGCAACCTCTTGCATGCATTGCGCCTGTCACGGCTGCAGCAGCATTTTGGTTTGAGTCTCTGGAAGAGACACTTGAATCAGCTCCATTAGATGAGATTACACACAAGCTTAAAGCCCTTAAGTTAGCTAACTCATTTATTTCAGATGCCGTAGTACATTTAACTAAACTTACGGCTAAGAATTCCGGATTCGCCATTCAGGCACGCAGAGCACTGTGGCTAAAATCCTGGTCAGCTGACGTTACTTCTAAATCTAAATTGCTTAATATACCTTTCAAAGGGCAGACCTTATTCGGGCCCAGGTTGAAAGAAATTATCGCTGACATTACAGGAGGTAAAGGCCATGCCCTGCCTCAAGACAGAGCCAAACCTAAGGCTAGACAGTCTAATTTTCGTTCCTTTCGTAATTTCAAAGCAGGAGCA
Source organism: Bombina bombina (assembly GCF_027579735.1). NCBI lineage: Eukaryota > Metazoa > Chordata > Amphibia > Anura > Bombinatoridae > Bombina > Bombina bombina. The sequence continues at coordinate 227,385,474 of NC_069501.1, forward strand.
GCATCAACTTCCTCTGCACCAAAACAGGAAGGAGCTGTTGCTCGCTACAGACAAGGCTGGAGACCTAACCAGTCCTGGAACAAGGGCAAGCAGGCCAGGAAACCTGCTGCTGCCCCTAAGACAGCATGAATCGAGGGCCCCCGATCCGGGAACGGATCTAGTGGGGGGCAGACTTTCTCTCTTCGCCCAGGCTTGGGCAAGAGATGTCCAGGATCCCTGGGCGTTAGAGATCATATCTCAGGGATACCTTCTAGACTTCAAATTCTCTCCCCCAAGAGGGAGATTTCATCTGTCAAGGTTGTCAACAAACCAAATAAAGAAAGAGGCGTTTCTACGCTGCGTACAAGATCTTTTATTAATGGGAGTGATCCATCCGGTTCCGCGGTCGGAACAAGGACAAGGGTTTTACTCAAATCTGTTTGTGGTTCCCAAAAAAGAGGGAACTTTCAGGCCAATCTTGGATTTAAAGATCCTAAACAAATTCCTAAGATTTCCATCGTTCAAAATGGAAACTATTCGGACAATTTTACCCATGATCCAAAAGGGTCAGTACATGACCACAGTGGATTTAAAGGATGCTTACCTTCACATACCGATTCACAAAGATCATTACCTGTATCTAAGGTTTGCCTTTCTAGACAGGCATTACCAGTTTGTAGCTCTTCCATTCGGATTGGCTACGGCTCTGAGAATCTTCACAAAGGTTCTGGGTGCTCTTCTGGCGGTACTAAGACCGCGAGGAATTGCGGTAGCTCCGTACCTAGACGACATTCTGATACAAGCTTTCAAACTGCCAAGTCTCATACAGAGTTAGTACTGGCATTTCTAAGGTCGCATGGATGGAAGGTGAACGACAAGAAGAGTTCTCTCTTTCCACTCACAAGAGTTCCCTTCTTGGGGACTCTTATAGATTCTGTAGAAATGAAGATTTACCTGACAGAAGACAGGTTAACAAAGCTTCATAATGCATGCCGTGTCCTTCATTCCATTCAACACCCGTCAGTAGCTCAATGCATGGAGGTGATCGGCTTAATGGTAGCAGCAATGGACATAGTACCCTTTGCACGCCTACATCTCAGACTGCTGCAATTGTGCATGCTAAGTCAGTGGAATGGGGATTACTCAGACTTGTCCCCTACTCTGAATCTGGATCAAGAGACCAGAAATTCTCTTCTATGGTGGCTTTCTCGGCCACATCTGTCCAGGGGGATGCCATTCAGCAGGCCGGACTGGACAATTGTAACAACAGACGCCAGCCTACTAGGTTGGGGCGCTGTCTGGAATTCTCTGAAGGCTCAGGGACAATGGAATCAGGAGGAGAGTCTCCTACCAATAAACATTCTGGAATTGAGAGCAGTTCTCAATGCCCTTCTGGCTTGGCCCCAGTTAACAACTCGGGGGTTCATCAGGTTTCAGTCGGACAACATCACGACTGTAGCTTACATCAACCATCAGGGAGGGACAAGAAGCTCCCTAGCAATGATGGAAGTATCAAAGATAATTCGCTGGGCAGAGTCTCACTCTTGCCACCTGTCAGCAATCCACATCCCGGGAGTGGAGAACTGGGAGGCGGATTTCTTAAGTCGTCAGACTTTTCATCCGGGGGAGTGGGAACTTCATCCGGAGGTCTTTGCCCAAATATTTCGACGTTGGGGCAAACCAGAGATAGATCTCATGGCGTCTCGACAGAACGCCAAGCTTCCTCGTTACGGGTCCAGATCCAGGGATCCGGGAGCGGTTCTGATAGATGCTTTGACAGCACCTTGGACCTTCGGGATGGCTTATGTGTTTCCACCCTTCCCGATGCTTCCTCGATTGATTGCCAGAATCAAACAGGAGAGAGCATCAGTGATTCTAATAACGCCTGCATGGCCACGCAGGACTTGGTATGCAGATCTAGTGGACATGTCATCCTGTCCACCTTGGTCGCTACCTCTGAAACAGGACCTTCTGATCCAGGGTCCCTTCAAACATCAAAATCTAATTTCTCTGAAGCTGACTGCTTGGAAATTGAACGCTTAATTTTATCAAAACATGTTTTTTCTGAGTCAGTTATTGATACCTTAATACAGGCTAGGAAGCCTGTTACCAGAAAGATTTACCATAAGATATGGCGCAAATACTTATATTGGTGCGAATCCAAGAGTTACTCATGGAGTAAGGTTAGGATTCCGAGGATATTGTCTTTTCTACAAGAAGGTTTAGAAAAGGGTTTATCCGCTAGTTCCTTAAAGGGACAGATTTCAGCTCTGTCCATTCTTTTACACAAACGTCTGTCAGAAGTTCCGAACGTTCAAGCTTTTTGTCAGGCTTTAGCTAGGATCAAGCCTGTGTTTAAAACTGTTGCTCCACCATGGAGTTTGAACTTAGTTCTTAATGTTTTACAGGGGGTTCCGTTTGAACCCCTTCATTCCATTGATATCAAGCTGTTATCTTGGAAAGTTCTGTTTTTAATGGCGATTTCCTCGGCTCGAAGAGTCTCTGAGTTATCTGCCTTACATTGTGATTCTCCTTATCTGATTTTTCATTCAGACAAGGTAGTTCTGCGTACTAAACCTGGGTTCCTACCTAAGGTGGTCACTAACAGGAATATCAATCAAGAGATTGTGGTTACATCTTTGTGTCCTAATCCTTCTTCGAAAAAGGAACGTCTGCTACACAATCTAGATGTAGTCCGTGCCCTGAAATTTTATCTACAGGCAACTAGGATTTTCGACAAACGTCTTCCCTGTTTGTCGTTTATTCTGGTCAGAGGAGAGGTCAAAAAGCTTCGTCTACCTCTGTCTCCTTTTGGCTTCGTAGCATAATACGGTTAGCCTATGAGTCTGCTGGACAGCAGCCTCCTGAAAGAATTACAGCACATTCTACTAGAGCTGTGGCTTCCACTTGGGCCTTTAAGAATGAGGCTTCTGTTGAACAGATTTGCAAGGCTGCAACTTGGTCTTCTCTTCATACTTTTTCCAAATTTTCCAAATTTGACACTTTTGCTTCTTCGGAGGCTGTTTTTGGGAGAAAGGTTCTTCAGGCAGTGGTTCCTTCCGTATAAAGAGCCTGCCTGTCCCTCCCGTCATCCGTGTACTTTAGCTTTGGTATTGGTATCCCATAAGTAATGGATGATCCGTGGACTGGATACACTTAACAAGAGAAAACATAATTTATGCTTACCTGATAAATTTATTTCTCTTGTAGTGTATCCAGTCCACGGCCCGCCCTGTCACTTTAAGGCAGGTAATTTTTCCATTAAACTACAGTCTCCACTGTACCCTATGGTTTTCCTTTCTCTGCATGTTTTCGATCGAATGACTGGTAATGGCAGTTAGGGGAGGAGCTATATAGCAGCTCTGCTGGGTGAATCCTCTTGCACTTCCTGTTGGGGAGGAGTTAATATTCCATAAGTAATGGATGATCCGTGGACTGGATACACTACAAGAGAAATAAATTTATCAGGTAAGCATAAATTATGTTTTTTAGGCTCATCTGATGCGGGATCTTCAATCAATAAAGAATCTTGCTGTGTGATAGATAGATGTGCCGCCTGGAGTCTTATATCAAACAAAATAGATTAGAAGACTGGAGCAGAGTGGTGTTGTGCGACCTATCATGGCCGCCTCCCGGAATTTCCCCCCTCCCCCCCTTTTTTTAATCAAGTATTGGAGCTACCTCTTCTCTTAGCATAACCTCAAATGTTTACTTACATGTTTAACCCCTTGACTGCCAGAGAGAAGTGCAGTTTGTTTTAAAATGAGTTCTAGGCTAGAGTTTTTAATATGCTGGGGCTTCTATGCAATAGTTCTACAAATAAAAAAGCATACAGCATTTTCTTTAGCCTTGCCATAAATTAACATACCAGCCAAGTGTAAAACTTTCTGGATACATACAAATCTTGGATGCTGCAGTTGTTTTAATTACCAGAGTTTCCACACCACTTGCTTTATATGGAGATATTAATTTTATGTTCGGGGGTAGACAAGGCTAGCCTGTGTCATTTTTAGGAATTGTTGTTTTTACAGTGTATTAGATACAAATATAGCAGGATGAGGCTTGTGAAGTCTAGAGTGCACAGAAAACATGGGCAAAATAATTCAAGCATGTTGCATAGATGTTGGGGGGGCGGTGTATTTCTCCATGCTCTGCTCCTAGTCTAATGCTTAAGTTTTGATGGATTTTTGGCCCGGACAACTCTATAGAATTGTCTATGCAGGGCTCGACAAACACAGGAGCCTAGAATTTTACCCCTGGCTCCTAACTTTTTGGGTTATTCTCCATATATCTATATACAAATCCAACTGTCTGGCTCCAAAAAATATGCCTGGCTCCTAATTTTTGAACATATTCGTCAAGCACTGGTCTATGTAGAAGTAAGTCTGTGGTCCTATATGGGGCATACAACCCAAACATTTTCTTTCATGATTCAGAGAGCATACATTTTTATACAACTTTCCATTTTACCTGTATTATCAAATGTCATTCTCTTTGCATCCTTTGTTGAAGAAGCAGCAATGCACTACGGGGAACTTGCTGAACGCATCAGGTGAGCCCATGAAGATTCATATACATGCAGCCACTAATCGGCAGATAGCTCCCAGTAGTGTATTGCTGCTCTTATGCCTACCATAAATTTTACACTCTATGAAATAAAATGTTTGGGTTGCATGTCCCCTTAAGTGCTTGTTCGCTTTTAGGTAGGGGTTAACCTTAGATCTGTGAATAAATATACCTGCTGGCATTATTTGTGAGCTATGGATAGGCATACAACACCAAATGGAAAACAATTCTGCGCTTTGTCTGAATATAAACACAAATCACAATTATACCTTAAACATACAAATGCTTTGTAGTGAATGTCGACGAACAGATGTCAGTCCTTTTATATAGAAAGGTATTCATAATTCCTATAATGGTATCCAAAACGACAAAAGTTCAAAAGACAGTACCTTATCCTTAAGATAAATGAACCTCCGTAACGTTTCCCACAATTCACATAAGAAAAGGTTAATCCTTCTTGAATCCAAAAATGCTGCCTCTTTTCAGCCGGGGTTTCTTATCCTTGACTCGGGTTTAGAAGAGTATATAACGTAGAGAAAAAGACAGGGTGCCAAAAAGATTCAAGTGAAATTTATTACAATAAAATTGAACACAAGTTAAAAATTGTACCTCAGCTGCAATCCGGAAACTCTGGGTTGTTTGGCTTCTGTGAATGAAATTCTGTCAGCTGTACCCCTGACTGCCATTAGAACTAATGCACTATTGGAATGTATATACAACCTCCCCCCCCCCCCCCCTGTAGGTATGTCTCAGTTTGGATTTGAGGCACCAATAGGAATGTGTATTGCACGCCACCCGGGGGGTCCAATATAGACCTCCCTATATAATGGTGTTCAGGATCGGTTTAGTGATATCAATCATTTGTCCTCTTAACAAAGCACGGCCTTGGACCGGGAGAAACTTGTATAGGTTTTCTGTGTGTGGCATCTGTCAATCACGTGACCGCAACCTCGGCTACAATCCGGAAGCTCTGGGGGGTTTGGTGTCCATGAAGGAGATTCTATCAGCTGTACTCGTGACTGTCGTTAGAACATTACATACACTTTTAGAATGTGTCCTTTTAACTTACATTGTGTACAACTTTTAACTTAAGTGCAATTTTATTGTAATTAATTTCACTTTAATCTTTTTTTGCGCCCTGTCTTTTTCTCTCTACGTTATATGAGCTATGGATAGTCCAGGAGATCTGCATTTGTATGGGGACGCCCTATTCGGATTGCATATTATCATATCATCGCTCACACTCAGAGCTTTGTGCAGAAGATAAAGTTATCTACATTATAAGGGTTAAGGAAGCCCATATTCATCTTGAGGTAACTTACTCTCCACCTCACTACACTATCTTGTTGCCATAGTGATCTAGTGACCTCTCTTGAACCCCTGCTTTTTTTTCCTCGTGCAGTCTCTACTGTGCATGACAGCTTCGGGCCAAACACACTTGGCCTTTTATATTATAGGATGCTATTCTACAATGTTTAGTGGTCCTTTAAACTTATTTGTTTTATGTAATGTTTACAGTAGCAACCAGCAGATGTTTCGGTGGTTACACTTGTCCTGCCTCTTATCGTTTTATTTGTATAGCTGGAGATAAGTTAATATTTACTTTCGTATGACCAACTGTTTATTTTTATTGTGATGTATTTTGCTATTAGAGTAGAATTAACATTTGTTGTGTTTAATAACCTTTTTATTTTTTATAAATAATTTAAATTCATTGGACACATGAATTCTATGTAAACTGTTGTAGGAAAATAAAGCAACATTACAATGTTGTTTCATTGTTTGTTTTTCGACTGTTTAATTTCCCCCAGAAAATCTGTATGTTATCTATGCTATGTCAATTCTGTATGGTGTGTGTGTGTGTGTTTTTTTTTTTTTTTTTTTTTTTTTTTTTTTTTGCATTAAAATTTAATAATCATGTACAGAATACAAAAGAGGCATTGAAATCTGTAGTATTAAGTGGCATATAACACTGGTGACTCCATTTTAGAGAACCTTCCTGAAGCCATAGAAGCATTGATGGCAAACTGAAGCACAAAAATAACTTGTTTATCTCAAAGTGCCAACACTTGCCTGCAAAGTGCTCTGTTCTAAGGGGCCACTGATCTACCCGACACACACGACAGAAGCGGAGTGGCCTTGAGTAGATGCGCTACATGATCTCCCTGGAGGCTCTCCCTAAGCTGTCAGATGACATCCTCTCCCCAAGCAGGTGACATCACAGCCTACTCCCCAAGCAGTTAGATATCACAGCCCTCTCCCATACCTAACACAGGACATCACAGGCTTCCTCCCCTTGGTATCACTGTTTCAAACTGAGAAGACATCAGTCCCACAATCAGACCATATTGTAGCTCACATCTTGCAAGTAACAGATGACTCTCCCTCCCCACACTGCCTCCTACGTGGCATAAGGATACACTCTGACCTATTTGACCACGCTCTGCCTGGCTCTCCACTTTTCATCCTCAGCTGCCTGCATCCTGAATTCGATCATCCTTCTACTGCAACTTCAAGCCGGGAAGAGGCGGTGTGGGCAGGACTTTGTGTCCATCACCCATCATACCATTCTGCACAATACAGCTCAGAGACTACAAGTCCCAGTGTGTACAGTTGGACCACAGTTGTGCACAGCGCAACCTCTACTCAATGGATTTGGCCCTGTGTCCCACTGGAAAAACTTCCTGTATACTGGTGGGGCAATCCGTCACTGGTGGCAAACTTATGGCTTGCATGCCAACAGAAATGTGTCTGAGTGCCATAGGTTTGCCAACACTGCTTTAGAGCATTGTCTAAAAGGTTTTTTAATAAATATTATTATATGTACACTTGCTACATTTTCTTATTGCTGGTAGTTTAATTAATTTAAATTCTTATGTTTTCATTTTATAAGTCTTTGGAAGGGGATTACTTTGTGAATTGTATGTGTGGTTACCAAAATTGTTTTCTTTTCCTTCCAAATAAACCTCTGAGCTATCGAAGTGTGGAAGTTAAACACTATTATTTGTATCTCTATTAGCACAAATTTATATTTATTAGATCTAGATTTTTTTTTTTTGTATGTTATGCTTCTAGACCAGTGATTTGCAACCTTTTTTTTGCCGTGGCACACTTTTTTACATTAAAAAAATCCTGTGGCACACCACCATCCCAAAATTTTACAAAATCACACATCGTAGCCTAATACAGGAGATATATATATATATATATATATATATATATATATATATATACACACACACACACACACACTGTGCTGTCATGCCATGCCTTGACATTCATTCACAAACACCTCCGCACTGTTGTCAGTCTGCCGCGGCACACATGAGGATCTCTCACGGCACACTAGTGTGCCACGGCACACTGGTTGAAAAACACTGTTTTAGACAATATCTGTGCACTCTCCCTTGCTGTGCACCCTCTGATTTTTGCCTGCTTACAGAGCCTACGGTAACAGTAATGCAAATTTAGTTGTCGGCAACATACTTTATATGCAAGCCTGGTGTTCTTGAATGCCAGGTTCATGTGGCATATGTAAATATGCATAAAAGCCTTTATCAAAAATGCTTGGGACTGGAAAAGGTTTGGCTTTCGGGAACATTTGTACGTTTTGTATTTGTAAAATGGGACTACATGGGTAGGTGGTGGGATCAAGTGCAAACAGCAGCTTATACATTCAACCTAAAGGCTGTTTTATACAAAAAAAATGTAATGCTTTTGTATTTATAGTATGAATGAAAATAATGATGTTTTGATGTTTGTTTTAAGTTTGACTTACTTGCATGGGAAATGCTTCTATGCAACATTTGACATTTCTTTTTTGAGTTGTTGTGCCTTTTATTCTTGCCATACATTGTTTAAAGAAATTAAAACCTTAAGTAAAATAATTATGATTTTAAAACTTTTATTTTGCAATGCAGCACTTAAAGTGATGATAAACTCTCCCCTTTAAAAAAACAAATCTGGCATGTAAGTGATATTTTAGATGGAGTTCACTTCATCAGATGTAATGAAGATGCGCTGTAACTTTTTAATGTACATATGAAATTGAAATACCCTGCGCTCCGTCTCCAATTTCAAAAGTAAATTTTTCTTTGAACTAAAGGTTTGAATTGTTGTCCAAGCAGCACTCTCCCCTTCAGGTGCCTTTTGCTTTGGACAGCAATTCAAACCGTTAGCTCACAGAAAAATTGACTTTGAAGTGGGCATTGGAGCGTGGGGTATTTGAATTTAATATCTACATTAGAAAGTAATTTACAGCGCATCTTCATTACAGCTGATGAATTCAACTCCATCTAAAATATCTCTAACATTCCGGATCTGTTTTTATAAAGAGGAGAGTTTACCATCACTTTAAAGAGAGAGTTAATACAGATGTAAGTAAAGAAGGGGATTTTTCTTTCCTAAGATATGGAGAGTCCACAATGTCATTCCAATTACTAGTGGGAATATCACTCCTGGCCAGCAGGAGGAGGCAAAGTGCACCACAGCAAAGCTGTCGAGTTTCACTCCCCTACCCATAATCCCCAGTCATTCTCTTTGCCTCTGTCAATGGAGGAGGTGAAGTTTGGTGTCTGAAGAAATGGATTCTTTTTTCAGGTACGTTTCCCTGCAAGCAAGGATTTGGGTTTAGCCGAGTCTACATCAATCTTTTCAATGGAGTATTGGTGACTTTTAAGCAGTTAGGAAGTTGTGAGGTAGTCCTTGCTTTGTTTCCCAACACATTGCTGCCCATGGTACAGAAAGCCAGAGTTGGTTACTCTGTTTTTTTTTTTTCTTCAGGTTTCTGTAAGTAATATGTGTCCTTTCACACCTTGTGAGCTGTCTTCCTGCCAGACAGCTAGACTGCAGATAAGTGCTTTGGTCTTCTAGGTCTTGGAGACTTGCACTTCAGAAGAATGTCATATGCAGTAGATGGGGACATTTTTAAAATCCTTTATACAGGATTTTCTTTGCAGTGGGCAGGCACATTATGTATGTTGAGACTAGGGGTTAATCTTCCCTTTATTGGGACGTTTTTCGTCTTTCTGCTAATTTTGTTGAAATACTTTATAAATAAATCCTTGTAAAAAACGTAAGCCACACACATACTAATAAACTTAAAATTTGGCAGTTGGTTTTCTTTGCTTGCTTAGCTGGAACAGGCTAACTGACAGACTGCTTGAGCGTTTATGTAAATTAGGCTCCAGTGTTGTAGGCGGAGGGAAACTTGTGCCTTTTACTTGCTGCGTAGTTTCCTCTCTGTCGGATATTCATGGAGCGGCGTCATTGAATTTGTCTCTTCAGTGTCGATCTACTATATGATCGTTTTAGAGACTTCTGGCATCCAAGTTGTGTAAGTTTTACGGTAAGGCACCTCAGCCTGTCTGAGGTGTAGGGGGCCTGATTGGTTTATTTTAAAGAATTTTTGCATAACGTTAAGCGACTGTGGTATTACAAATTCTTAAAGTGACAGTGTATTTAAAAAAATATATATATTCTACAATTTTTTTGGATTTTTTTTTTTTTTTAATATTTTTTTTTATTGAGGTAATTAAAACGTACAATATAGGTTGAAAATACAATTTCAAATGTTCTCGAAAGACAGGTTACAGTATGACATGACAGTTCACCAACAAAATAAAATAACCTTGTGAATATTACCGCTAGTACATAAATTATTAGTTTAACACCTAAATAGAATTATAACTGTGAAACCTCATTTTTTAGTTGTAATCTCAATTTTATAATTGTGAAACCTCCTCTGAAAACGATAGGCCACTCTTGGACCATAATGGAGGTAAGTTTGTTAAGCCTGTAGCCACTTTTGGGCTACATTTCTAGGATTCCCTCATTGAACTAAAGGCCACTCTTGGGCCTGTACAAAATCCTGTAACATAGAGAGGGGGGACTGATAAATCTCAAAGCCATAATAGTAATGCATCCTACTCAACTTTTGAATAAACTAAATATTAGCAATGGAAATAAGAGTACCATAACTTGCAGAGTTAATAGTATTGTAAAACGGACAGCACACACACAACACTTCAATAAAACATGAAAACTAGAGGTTATGTTGTATGTATACATATAGATTCTGTGGGGCACATATATCCCTAGAAAACTAGCTTGTGTAATACAGCTGAAAGCTAGTCCTTAACATTTATCTAGGTAAGTCACATTACATGAGTAGCAAGGTGTCAAAACTTATAAAAATATAGAAAGAATGTGATATATAAAAGATATGAGTGCTTGCTCTGCGGTACACCTTGGCATGATTGCATCAACCTTGGGGTATTAATAGTGTCTCATATAAGCAATATAGGAATGTGCTCTGGAACTAGCACCTAGAACATGCATTATAAAACAGATTAAAGGTGGAGATGTGGTGCTGGGTCACTGACCCCTGAGTGCTGAGGAGTTCCCGTAGCGTAAGGCATGAACACAATGCCCCATCTAATCAATGCAAGGAGTTGTTCCATAGAGCCTGACTGCCGCAGATATAGGCCGATTGTCATCTTTTATCTGGTCTAAGAATATACTTCATGCAAAGGCCATCCATACGGTGAATAAAGTAGCATAAAAATACAAAATGATCCCAAAGTTTGGAGTCACACCGGATCAAACTTCTTGCCCTCTCTGGTACATTTTTCAAGGGGCAATGTGCGTCTCATCTATAAGTTTCTCAGCCGATCCCCTGTTTGTGACTCAAAGTCATGGTGTTAATAAGGGTTCCCTGCAGATTTTTTACCCCCCACTGCGCAGACCCGTCAGGAGCGGGCCTCTCTCAAGTAATGTTACCGCCAAGCAGCAACCCTCTGGTGGCCCTGAAGACAGTTCAAGTATGTCTCTATGGTTCTGCCTGTGGGGGATCACCCCAAGCACGGGGAAAATGACAGACATGGTTGCACTCACTGGCCCTCCCGTGATCGGCCGCTTCACGGAGGAGCTCAATGGCTTCGCTCTAAGTCCCGGTATCTTGTCAGGGTTAGAAGCTGACAGCTGAGGAGATAGTCCCTAGTTTTCTGTCTTGGCGGTTCAGCGCTATCCCAGGAGGGGACTGCATTGGAGGTGAGGGCTCTGTAAACTCCGGAATGCTTGCGTGGGTTCCGGCATCTTTATTATTATTATTATTATCGGTTATTTGTAGAGCGCCAACAGATTCCGCATCTTCAATCACTTCCCCGGGTATCTTGTCTGGGTAGAAGCTGACAGCTGAGGAGATAGTCCCTGGTTTTCTGGCTTGGTGGTTCAGCGCTAACCCAGGAGGGGACATAATTGGAGGTGAGGGCTCTGTAAACTCCGGAATGATCACGTGGGTTCCGGCATCTTCAATCACTTCCCCGGGCGGTTCTCTGGGTTTATCATGCCGGTGTCCCACCTGCACTGCTAGCGTGTGTAGGCTATCGAATTCAGCAGACAAAATCTGCAGCAGTCGTTCACGGTGGTCATCCAGTAATAGGATCACTTCCTCAAGTAGCAAACTGGCATTGAGCGCCATCTGACCTGTAGCAAGTGTGTGTAGTTAAAGAGTCAATCGATCTTCCCTTTTCTATAATAAAATACAAGTATGGCACTTTATAAGGCAAGTTAATGCAAATAGTAGACATGGAAGTATCATCTGGCAGTCCAACTGAGACTGCTTTACCCGGATAACCAGGGAGGGTGTCGAGGCCTTGTATTTAGGCCGCCGCCTTAGGCCTTGACGGTCCGGATCAGAACTTCAGGTTCATAAAATCAACACATCTGGTATCCCTCTGTTCAGGAACACATAATACATACATAGGTAATCTAATTTTCCAGTAAAGCAGCATATATCTGGTTATAATCGGCGGATTGTCCAGATCTCACCCAGAGCTTCTGATATTGCATCCTATCGTGGACGCTGCCCAGACACGCCCCCCATTTTTGGAATTTTTTATTTAGTATTATGGACATGGACCAAGACTCTGTGTCTTTTGACAAATGCTTGTTATGCCTTGAGGCACATTGTTTTGCCCTGCTATTCTGTGCTGCATGCCTAGTTAGAACACTTAAATTTAAAGATAAATTGCCCTCTGAGCCCAATGTCTCAGGATGATGCTGTTCAGGCAATGCCCAGCTTTCTCCTCAAACGTCCCAAGCCTCTGGCGTCACATACAGTGCCCTACAGTTCCTCTGTCTGCTGGAGGAGTTTATTTGCCTGCAGATTTTGCTGCACAGATATCTTCTGCGGTATCTGCAGCATTATCTGCTTTTCCTATGTTGGGGAAAAGCAAGAGGAAAATTACATATTTTTCAGATAGTAAGGTATGTGTCCCATCTGCTGCTACGCAGGTTGCCCTCCCTCATAAGTCTGATGAGGAGGATACGTCGGTAGCCTCTGAGGGTGAAATCTCAGATTCGGACAGTATAATTCCTTCATCTGATACTGAAGAAGTAAACTTAAGATTTAAGCTTTAACACCTTCGTGTACTGTTAAAGGAGGTATTGGCTACTTTTGGACGACTCCGATACTTCTGTCGTTGTCAACACTAAGAAGTCTAGTAAACTTAATAAATACTATGATGTTCCTTCCTCTGTGGAAGTGTTTCCTGTTCCAGACCGTGTGACGGAGATTATTTCACAGGAATGGGAGAAGTCAGGAATACCTTTCTTCCCGTCTTTAAAAAGATGTTTCCTGCTGCTGACTCCATTAAAGATTGATTGCACACTGTGCCTAAAGTAGAAGGGGCTATTTCTACTTTGGCTAAATGAACTATGATCCCTATAGAGGATAGCTGCTCCTTTAAGGATCCCATGGACAAAAAGCTGGAGGCTTATTTGAAAACATGTGTGTTCATCAAGGTCTTCAATGGCAACCTGCATTTTGTATTGCCACAGTAGCAAGTGCAGCATCTTATTGGTGCGATGCCTTGTCTGATTAGTAGAGACTCCGTTGGAGGAGATCCAAGATAGGATTAAGGTTCTCAAACTAGCTAATTCCTTTATTTCTGAAGCTAACATGCAAGTTATTAGACTGGGAACCAAGATGTCTGGCTTCACTGTCTTAGCCCATAGGGCTTTGTGGCTAAAATCTTGGTCAGCTGATGTTACTTCCAAGTCCAAGCTTCTGGCGCTTCCTTACAAGGGTAAGACCTTATTTGAACCTGGTCTGACAGAAATAATTTCTGATATTACGGGTGGAAAAGGGTCTTTTCTACCACAAGACAAGAACAGACCTAAAGGACGTCAAAGTAATTTTTGTTCCTTTTGTAACTTCAAAGGTCAAAGTCTTCCTCTCCCTCTTCTTCCAAGCAGGAACAGTCCAAGTCTTCTTGGAAGCCCAATCAATCTTGGATTAAGGGGACACAATAAAAAAAAAACTCAACTGGGTCAGTCAGCATGAAGGGTCGGCCCCTGATCCGGGATCGGATCAAGTAGTGGGCAGATTTTCCCTGTCAAGCATGGATACGAGATGTCCCAGATCCTTGGGCTGTGGACATAGTGTCTCAGGGTTACAAATTAGAATTCAAAACTTTCTCTCCCGGGGGCAGATTCCAGCTCTCAAGATTATCTGCAGACCAGGTAAAAAGAAAGGCATTCTTGAACTGCATTCATGACCTTTCCTCCCTGGGAGTGATTGTTCAGGTAAGGGAACAGGGTCTAGGATTCTATTCAAATCTGTTCATGGTTCCCAAAAGAGAGGGAACTTTTTGACCCATTTTAGACCTAAAGTGTCAAGTTTCTAAGGTAACGTCCTTCAAAAATGGAAACCATTCTTCCTTTGGTTAAAGAGGGTCAGTTCATGTCGACCATAGACCTGAAGGATATGTATCTTCATGTTCCCATCCACAGGGATCACCACAAGTTCCTGAGATACGCCTTTCTAGACAAACACTTTCAGTTTGTGGCTCTTCCGTTTGTCCTTGCCACAGCTCCCAGAATTTTCTCAAAGGTGCTGGGGGCTCTCTTGGCAGTGATCAGGTCTTGGAATTGCAGTGGGGCCCTATCTGGATGACCTATTGTTTCAGGCGCCATCTTTTCAACAAGCAGACTCTCATACAGAGATCTTGTCTTTTCTACGTTCACCCTTGTAGCTGGAACAAGGGAACTCCTCTCCAGATTCACTTTCCATCTGTGGGGTTTTCTTAGGAACCATAATAGAAAAATGTTCATCGATAGAGAATCTAACAAAGGTCAGGAAATCCAAGATTCTTTCCTCTTGCCTCTCTCTTCAGTCTACTGTTCAGCCGTCAGTAGCTCAATGTATGGAGGTAATTGGTCTGATCGTCTCATCCATGGACATCATTCCCTTTGCTCAATTCAATTTGTGAGCTCTGCAGTTATGCTTGCTCAGACAATGGAACGGAGACAATTTGGATCTGTCTCAGAGGATAGATCTAGACCAGTCGACAAGAGACTCTCTCCCATGGTGGCTTGCTCAGGAGCATTTGTCTCAGGGCACATGCTTCCGGAGACCTCGTAGTGACCACGGACGCTAGGCTGGGGAGCAGTCTGGAACTCAAAGGTTTAGGGACTATAGACTTGAGAGGAGTCTGCTCTTCCGATAAACATCTTGGAGTTGAGAGCGATTTACAATGCTCTGACGGCTTGGCCTCAATTTTCCTTAATCAGGTTCCAGTCGGACATCATCACTTCAGTGACGTACATCAACCATCAGGGAGGGACTCTGAGTTCCATAGCCATAGAGGAGGTGTCTCGGATTATTCAGTGGGCGGAAGCTCACAATTGTTTATCTGCCATTCACATTCCAGGAGTGGACAACTGGGAAGCGGATTTCCTGAGCAGACAGACATTTCATCCTGGGGAGTGGACTCTCCATCCGGAGGGGTTCTCCAGGTTAACCCTCAAGTGGTGGGTGTCAAAGTTGGATCTGATGGCATCTCGGCAGAATGCCAAGCTTCCAAGGTAAGGTTCAAGGTCGAGATCTGCAGGCCACTCTAATAGATGCTCTGGCTTTTCCTTGGGTTTTCAGTCTAGCATACCTGTTTCCTCCGTTTGCGCTCCTTCCACGAGTCATTGCTCGTATCAAAGAGGAGAAAGCGTTGGTAATTCTAATAGCTCCTGCTTGGCCTTGCACTATCTGATACGCAGACCTAGTAAAGATGTCATCTCTGCCACCTTGGGGTTTTCCTCTGAGGTTCTATTCCGCCATCTAAATCTCGTTTCTCTGAAGCTGACTGCTTGGAGATTGAACGCTTAGTTCTGGCTAAGCGTGGGTTTTCTGAGTCGGTCATTGAGACCATGCTACAGGCTTGTAAGTCTGTTACTCGTAAAATTTACCATAAGGTACGGTGTAAATACCTTTTTATTGGTGTGAATCCAAAAGCTACTCTTGGAGTAGGGTCAGGATTACTAGGACTTTGTCTTTTCTTCAGGAAGGTCTGGAGAAAGGGTTGTCAGTCAGTTCTCTGAAAGGTCAGATTTCTGCATTATCTATTCCTTTTACATAAGCATCTGGCGGATGTACCAGACGTTCAATCATTTTGTCAGGCCCTGGTCAGAATTGGGCCTGTGTTTAAACCTGTTGCTCCTCCTTGGAGCCTTAACCTTGTTCTTAAAGTTTTTTGCAGCAGGCTCCGTTTGAGCCAATGCATTCTATAGATATTAAGTTGTTGTCTTTGAAGGTTTTGTTTCTTATTGCTATCTCTTCTGCTCTGAGTTTCAGAACTCTTGGCTTTGCAGTGTGATTCGCCTTACCTTATCTTTCATGCAGATAAGGTGGTTCTTCGTACTGTCCCAATCCTCCTCCTCATAAGGAACGTCTGTTGCACAACTTGGATGTTGTGTGTGTGCTCTAAAATTCTACCTACAGATGACTAAGGATTTTCGCCAGTCTTCTGCCCTGTTTGTTTCTCAGGAATGTGTAAGGGTCAGAAAGCTACTGTTACTTCTCTTTCCCTCTGGTTGAGAAGTATATGTTTTGCTTATGAGACTGCTGGTCAGCAGACACCTGAGAGAATTACAGCTCATTCCACTAGGGCTGTCTCCTTTTCATGGGCTTTCAAAAATGAAGCTTCGGTGGCACAGATTTGCAAGGCTGCAACTTGGTCCTCTCTGCATACTTTTTCAATTTTTTTTTCTAAATTTGATACTTTTGCCTCGGCTGAGGCCTCTTTTGGGAGAAAGGTTCTTCATTCGATGGTGCCTTCTGTTTAGGTCTGCCTGTCTTGTTCTCCCTGTCTTGTTCTCCCTCCCTATTCATTCCGTGTCCTCTAGCTTGGGTATTTGTTCCCACTAGTAATTGGAATGACGTTGTGGACTCTCCATATCTTAGGAAAGAAAACACAATTTATGCTTACCTGATAAATGTCTTTATTTCCGGATATGGAGAGTCCACGACCCCACCCTTAATTATTTTTGACTAAACCTCAGGCACCTCTACACCTTTGTGGTGTTCCTTTTTCCATTTCCCTTTGGTTGAATGACTGGGGATTATGGGTAGGGGAGTTACACTTAACAGCTTTGCTGCTGTGCTCTTTGCCTCCTGTTGGCCAGGAATGATATTCCCACTATTAATTGGAATAACGTTGTGGACTCTCCATATCCGGAAAGAAAGAAATGTATCAGGTAAGCATAAACTTAGTTTGTAAAAAGTCAAGTGTTTAATTTCCCTTTGAGCAAAGATCTATGCTATGAGCTTCGTGAATCAAATTAGGCATGGGCGGCTCGTGGAGTTTAGTTCTTTTCAGAGCTGGGTTCCTTCTTGTGAAAGTACAACTTTCACAAGAAGTCTGTCTCCTAACACACCCAAACGCCATAAACAGATGCCTCATTCGGATATTAACAAAGCATCTGAATGCCTATTTCAAATAGAGCATGCTATTAAAAGGTATACTATACCCATATTTTTTTGTTTAATGATTCTGATAGAGCATTTAATTTTAACCCCTTAACGACCAAGGACGTGCAGAGTACGTCCTACAAAAACCAGTCGTTAATGACCAATCCTGATCGCTTCCAGCCGCTTTCAGGGTATTGCAGTGATGCGTCAATATTGAACCATCCTGCAATACTCCTTTTTTTTTTTTTTTTTTTAGCCAGACAGCTGCCAGTACCCAATATGGTGGCAAATAGGTAGAGGGGGGAGCGTTAGAGAGCTGTTTGCGGGTATTTAAAAAAAAAAAAGCCTTATAGCCATTAGCCCATATATATTAATGTGTATTCAACTGAATTTTTGCTCTCTTATGTTTCTACAATAGATTGTATGCATATGGACTCTAGGAAGACACTTACTCTAATGTAGCTGCCTTGACAATTTATCTGTGGACTATAGATGGAGATATATATATATATATATATATATATATATATATATATATATATATATATATATATATATATATATATATATATTTATATTTGCACCGATACCATTTTTTTTAAGCCTGAGTACAAGTACCGATACTTTTTTTTTCAAATACTCGCCGATACCAATTACCGATACTTTTTTTTTTTACTCTTATGTGACAGTTTACCAAGCACAATACAGACTAATTATTTAAGATTCTTTCTTTATAATTATGAAAGACTGTAACTCAAAAGACATAATGAAATAAAACAGTTTTATTTGTCACAAAGTTCACAGAACATGTTTATAAATTAAAAATATTACAATAAAATATATTAATAACAACAACAATAAATAACAAATATAAAATTACAACCAACCAAAAGTGCAATACAGTAAAAAAAATAGAACAGTGCACTGTTTAATCATGGGGAACAACACTATGGGATAGAATATATTACATTTGACTGGCAAGCTTTACCAATGATCTCATTACATGTCCTACTCCTTTAAAGTCTATGGAATTGGAAATGTGAACAGAGCATTGGTAAAGCTTACCAATCAAATGTAATCTAAATCTAGTCCTATAATTGCAGCATGAGTGTTCATTGGAATTAACTTAATTTGTCCTATGAGTACTCTTCCTGCAATTATATAATCTAAGGGTATGGATGTTCCTCAGAGTACAGTATGTTTTGAACATAATTGTGCAAGATGAGAACTAGCAGTAAAAAAGGCAATCAAGCAATAAGAATCATTTTTCAAAAGTTAGTGGCAAGTTTTTTTTTAAGGAACAGAACAGAAGCATCTCTGCATGTTAAACTATTAGTCTGTTTTTGCTATCATTAAGGAGGTTTGACTCTAAGTTGAACAGTCTTTCACTTTCCACACTACTGCATGGGGCAGAAAGATATTTTTGGGCTATTTTAGCCAGTGCTGGAAATCTCAGTTTCTTAAAGGGACACTGAACCCAATTTTTTTCTTTCATGATTCAGATAGGCGTAAATTAGAACGTTGCTTAAAATTTCATGCTCTATTATCAATTATTCTTCATTCTCTTGCTATCCTTATTTGAAAAAGAAGGCATCTAAGGGTTTTTTGGTTCAGAACTTTGGACAGCACTTTTTATTGGTGGATTAATTTATCCACCAATCAGCAAGTACAACCCAGGTTGTGCACCAAAAATGGGCCGGCATCTGAACTTACATTCTTGCATTTCAAATAAAGATACCAAGAGAATGAAGAAAGTTTGATAATAGGAGTAGATTAGAAAGTTGCTTAAAATGTCACGCTCTATCTAAATCACAAAAGAAAAAATTTGGGTTCAGTGTCCCTTTAACTGCCCAGTACTTCAGGGGTTTGTCTGAACGAGGTACAGTGATCTTTCCTACAATAATACAAATAACAACAATCTGTATTGGCAGAACAATAGTTAACATTTTTTAGTTTAGTCTCCACTCCAGCTTAAAATGAAATGAGAACATGCAGTTTGAAAAAACGTCACAAGATAGCATATGGGTAGGAAGTGGAGGTATCGGTTTAAGTATCGGTGCATTTACACGAGTACAAGTACTCATGCAAATACTTGGTATCGGTACCGATACTAGTATCGGTATCGGTGCATATATATATATATATATATATATATATATATATATATATATATATATATATATATATATATATATATATATATATATATATATATATATATATATATATATATATTTTACATTCCTATGTTGTTCAGTCTCATCTCTATGTAACCTGTAATGTTTTCCTGTAAATCCTCCCCCAACTACTTACTCTAAAATATTAGCAATGGTGGTTCCCTCATAAATATAATTTTCAACTCTAAAACAAAAGAAATAATGGGTCCAAAAGAGGCCCTACCATTATTTTTCCCTCATATTCTCCTTCCCAATTCTTCTTGGTGGTCAGCGGTCCAAGAGTGGCCGTTACAGCTCAATAGGGGGAAAACTTCTCACTACTAAGCCTTGATATATAAAGGGAAATAACATCATATTAGAAAAAAAAAAGTTGTGATGTACAGTTGGTTTTCTCTAATGTATTTATTAGCGTAGCAATTTTACTTATGCATGATTATTCTATCATGCCATTTTATTTGGAACCACATGTTTGTATATGTAATGTTTAAACCTCAATAAAAATTATTTAAAAAAAAAAGCCTTTTATTTTAGTATTGCCAGTACCTAAGATGGCGGTGACAATTGTGAGGGGGGAGGGAACAGAGCGGTTTGAGAGGGGTCGGGGAGGGATCAGGGGCGTGGATGTGTCAGGTGGGAGGCTGATATCTTCACTAAAGCTAAAATTAACCCTACAAGCTACCTAATTAACCCCTTCACTGATGGGCATAATGCAAGTATGGTGTGCAGCGGCATTTAGCTTCATTCTAATTACCAAAGAGCAATGCCAAAGCCATAAATGTCTTATTTCTGAACGATGGAGGTCCCAGAGAAGAATTTACTACCATTGGGCCATAATTGCACAAGCTGTTTGTAAATAATTTCAGTGAGAAACCTAAAGTTAGTGAAAAAGTGAATGATTTTTTTTTTTTTATTTGGTCGCATTTGGCGGTGAAATGGTGGCATGAAATATATAGATAGATATAGATAAAATATATATATATATATATATATATATATATATATATATATATATATATATTTATATATTATCTCAATACTTTGGGTTGTCTACTAAAAACAAATATATACATGTGAAGGGTTATTCAGAGATTCCTGACAGATATCAGTGTTCCAATGTAATTATAGCTAATTTTGAAAGAAAATGGTCTGGAAATAGCAAAGTGCTACTTGTACTTATTGCCCTATAACTTGCAAAGAACATTTAAACATTGGACATTTCTAAACTCAGGACAAAATTTAGAAACTATTTAGCATGTTTTTTTTTTGCTGATTGTAGAGATGTGTAACAGATTTTGGGGGTCAAAGTTAGACAAAGTGAGGTTATTCCCCATCATATTTATAATAAATTATAAGATATGATGAAAATAATGCTATCTTCAGTAAGGCCATTTAATGGTGAGAAAAAAAGTATATAATGTGTGGGTACAGTAAATGAGTAAAAGGAAAATTACAGCTAAACAAACACTGCAGAAATTTAAAAATAGCCCTGGTCCCTAATGGTAAGAAAATTGAAAAATGGTCTGGTCACTGAGGGGTTAAGCAACTTTATAATTTACTCCTATCAAATTTTTCTTCGTTCTCTTGCTATCTTTGTTCTCTTGCTATTTAAAAAGCAGGAATGTAAAGAAAAATTAGTAATAGAAGTAAATTAGAAAGTTGGTTAAAATTGCGTGCTCTGTCTGAATCATGAAAGTATCACTTTACAAAAAACTTTCTAGTTCAAAATTTGTTTTCAAGGGCAGTTGGCACAATCATAACATGTCATATTTTTATAAGTAAGGCAATAAGAATTATGCAGATTGAACAAAGGACAATGCTCAAGGCACGTACTGTTTTTCATATTGTTTTATGTGTTATTGTTTTATGTCCCTGATTCTCTTTTTAAAAGTGCTCCATATCTTATGTTCCTTTTTGTCTCTAACAAATTATTTTATTAATTTACTCCTTCCCTACTCACTTATCTACATTCATTGGCCCATCTCTTATCCTCACCTCACTGTATTGCATGAGCTTCTGACACACTCTCTCCATTCCAAAGACACTCTTTCATACTGCACGTCTGTATTTCATCTTATGTCACTCTTACTCATACTAGCTCCTGGTGATATCTCTCCCAATCTTTGTCCCATGCAACTTCATAATCTTGAGCAAACAAAAATACCCAGAACGGCTCAAGCTGGTGCAAGTAAAAAGGGGTACTTTATTCCACAAAATAGTTAAAAATAACACAAAAGACCACTAGCAAATAAGCAGCTACTGCTATTGTAAAATACTGAGGCTACGACCTCGGCCCAAATGACGTCACTGACGTGTTTCAGGTATTCCCTTAATCATAGTTAACATCACTGTGTCTCCCTCTTCCTTTTAAAGGGCGAGTTACAGGTGTTAGCCTCATTAATGAAATCCCAACAATCAAAAGATGACATCTACATGACATTTACTCTCAAAGAAAAGGAAATACACGTATTTGGACGTTACATATTTAGCCCAATCTTGATATAATCTAATTATACTGTTTTACCATACAACTCTAACCGCTGACTAACTAGTGACATAACATTAGGTAAATACAAGATATTTGGACATTACATATTTGGCCTAGTCACTGTACAATTACTGTATTGCCATACATCATCTCTAACCGTAGTCTAACTACTAATATAACCATAGCTTATCTGTATTGAATTTAAAATCACTCATAACAATATAAATGTCAAAATACAAAACGTACATAAAATAATTGCTGTTTAGCATGTCTTGACTCAAAACCAGTAGACTAAAGGTATGTATAGTTTTACCGATGAGTATGATAGTACAATAATACAGTCGTATGCTATACATTACAAAGCATGCTTTCAATATTGCAATGCTATGCATTCCCATAGTAGATATGATTATGCTAATAGTAATAAGCTCTACTATATATCATTTCATCAAAAGGTATACTTATAATAAATACCTAAGTATTCTCCCTGTTACATAATGAAAATCTGCATTACTAATATTAACTTCATAATCTTGTCCGCCCATTTATTTTCATAGACCTAGAAACCAGAACTCTTGAAACCTCAATCCAATTCCTTGTGTATCTAAAGCCAACCCCCCCTCCCTTTCGCTTATGACTCGAACACCCTCTGTTTGCATCAAGCTTACTTCTATCACTCCTATAACCTCCTCATTACGCATTCCCTCAACCTTCTTTCTCTTACATAAATGTGGCTCTCTCCCTCAGAAACAGCCTCCCCTGCTGCAGTCACATGGGGTCTCCATTTCAGCCGGACCTCTAGTCCTGGAAACAGAGGAGGTTTGTAGGTATTTTACTTTCCTGCAACTTTCAACAAATACAAGCTATCTCTTCCCTCAAAATTTCTTCTTTCAAAACCCATGATATTCGCTTATCCTCCCGCCTCTCTCTACATGTCGCAGTTATAAATCACCCCCTGACTCCCCATTATCAATTTATTGATCATTTTGCTTCCTGGCTAACTCAGAAAATCTCCAGCTCACTTCCTCTTATGGTCTTACACAATGAACAATTGATAGCAGAAAGGGTACCAATGTCGCTACTTGTTATAAAAAATGTTCCCTTATGTATAGTTTCTCTTTGATGTGTATAATAGGGGTAGGTGCTTGTACTTGCATTGAAACTTACAACAAATTCAGCTAAGAGCTGGAGAAAAGAGTACAAATATAGCACTCATAACATTTATTTAGTTTAATATAGTGAGCAGAGTATCGTAGTGTCAAACAAGGGTAAAACAACTTTTATTTAAAGTGAAAAAAGAAATAAAATCGGTTTAAAAATTGCAAATGCTCCTCTAATGCTGGAATGTAATTATAAGTAACTTAAGAGGTTAATCTCATGGTCTTAGGAGAACCCATTTGAAATTCATGTTTAAATATATTACTGCCACCAAGCTAGATGCATTCATGTGGCTAAAATTAGTAAGGAATGCGGTTGGTTACTTAGTAAAGGTTACCTTCAAATACCAGTTAATAGTACCTATAATGCCAGATACCTATACATTTTTAATACCTCTTAAGTTAATTATAATTTCATTCCACCATTAGAGGAGCATTTGCAGTTTTTAAACCGATTTTATTTATTTATTTTTCAGTTTAAAGGGCCATGATACCCAAATGTTGAAACACTTGAAAGTGATGTAGCATAGCTGTAAAAAGCCGACTAGAAAATATCACCTGAACATCTCTATGTAAAAAAAAATAAGATTTTACCTCAAAAGTTCCTTCGTAGCCACAACTCATTGTAAAGGACTTCTAAGCGGCAAATCTTTGTCTGTCCCGGGACAGCTAAGGGATTGAGCCTCGTGCACTCTCATGTTATTTCCCTATTCAGTTTAAGGAAGTTTACTATGAAATCTCATGAGAGTTAAATGAAATCTCATGAGATCACAGTAAAAGAGTTCATGACCTCAGCACTATTGATGCTGATTGGCTGCAGTTCATTTCTTAATTTTTATTTTTTTACCTGCAGCTGGGCAGCAGCGGAATTAAAACTTTTTACTCGGAACTTACTCTGCCGAGCTGAGGAGATTGTGAGGTAAAATATCTTCCTTTTTTTTTTCTAATGACACGGTGAGTCCACGGATCATCATCATTACTATTGGGAATATCACTCCTGGCCAGCAAGAGGAGGCAAAGCGCACCACAGCAAAACTGTTAAATACCACTCCACTTACCCACAACCCCCAGTCATTCTCTCTGCCTGTTGCAAGAAGATGGTAAAGTAATTAGGTGTACTGATTAAGATTCTTCTATCAAGATTTTTTATTTTGAAGTCAGGGCAGGATTGCTCTGCCTTCCATCACAATCTGGGTATAGCTGTACCACGTTAGTCTCTTCAGTAGGGCTGTGGTAGCTTTAAAGCAGTCAAGAACTTGTAAAGTGGACTTTGCTGCATTTTTCTAACATGTTGCTGCCCTGGTATAGAAAGCCTGAGTGAGTTTACTCTGTCTTTCTTTTTTCCACAGGCCACTGTGAGGAGCGGCGTTCTCTCACACTGGGTGGGCTGTCCCCTTGCCGGACGGGGAGATGCAGGTATGTTCTCAGTCTTCTATAAGTATGGGGGACTTGCACTTCTGAAAATAGACTGCTATTCTTGGGACATGTATATATTCTGGGGTAGGATATTTCAGGCAGGTTGCAGGCACTGGTGACCAGGGAATTATAATTTATGGAAGTATTTTCTGTTTGTTATAGGGCTCTTTAGGGGTTAATGGCAATTTCTCCAACATTAGTGTGTCCGGTCCACGGCGTCATCCTTGTGGGATATTCTCTTCCCCAACAGGAAATGGCAAAGAGTCCCAGCAAAGCTGGTCACATGATCCCTCCTAGGCTCCGCCCACCCCTGTCATTCTCTTTGCCGTTGCACAGGCAACATCTCCACGGAGATGGTTAAGAGTTTTTTGGTGTTTAAATGTAGTTTTTATTCTTCTATCAAGTGTTTGTTATTTTAAAATAGTGCTGGTATGTACTATTTACTCTGAAACAGAAAAGGATGAAGATTTCTGTTTGTAAGAGGAAGATGATTTTAGCAGACAGTAACTAAAATCGATTGCTGTTTCCACATAGGACTGTTGAGATGAAGTAACTTCAGTTGGGGGAAACAGTTAGCAGACTTTTCTGCTTAAGGTATGACTATGCCATATTTCTAACAAGACTGTGTAATGCTGGAAGGCTGTCATTTCCCCTCATGGGGACCGGTAAGCCATTTTCTTAGTCAAAAACAAACAGAATAAAGGGCTTATTATGGGCTAAAAAACTGGTAGACATTTTTATGGGCTAAATCGATTGCTTTATTTGTGCATATTATTCAAATTTAGGCTAACTATTGACATTTATAATCTTGGGGAACGTTTATAAAACGGCAGGCACTGTATTGGACACCTTTTTCAGTCAGGGGTCCTTTCTAGTCATAGACTGAGCCTCATTTTCGTGCCATTAATGCGCAGTTGTTTTTTAAGAGCAGGGCATGCAGATGCATGTGTGAGGATCTAAGAATCTCTGAAAAAGCTTTTAGAAGGCGTCATTTGGTATCGTATTCCCCTCAGGCTTGGTTGGGTCTTAGCAAAGACTGTATCTGGGACTGTATAGGGGTTAAATTGAAAAAACGGCTCCGGTTCCGTTATTTTAAGGGTTAAAGCTCTGAAATTTGGTGTGCAATACTTTTAAGGCTTTAAGACACTGTGGTGAAAATTTGGATGAACAATTCCTTCATACTTTTTCACATATTCAGTAATAAAGTGTTTTCTGTTTGAAATTTAAAGTGACAGTAACGGTTTTATTTTAAAACGGTTTTTTGTGCATTGTTGACAAGTTTAAGCCTGTTTTAACATGTCTGTACCTTTAGATAAGCTATGTTCTATATGTATGAAAGCCAATGTGTCTCCCCATTTAAATTTATGTGATAATTGTGCCATAGCGTCCAAACAAAGTAAGGACAGTACTGCCACAAATAATGATATGCCCAAGATGATTCCTCAAATGAGGGGAGTAAACATGATACTAATCATCTCCTACTGTGTCTACACAGTTTTGCCCATGCAGGAGGCCCTAGTACATCTAGTGCGCCAATACTTATTACCATGCAACAATTAACGGCTGTAATGGATAACTCCATAGTAATCTTTTATCCAAAATGCCTACTTATCAGAGAAAGCGCGATTGCTCTGTTTTAAACACTGAAGAGCAAGAGAGGACGCTGATGATAATTGTTCTGTCATACCCTCACACCAATCTGAAGGGGCCATGAGGAGGTTTTGTCTGAGGGAGAAATTTCAGATTCAGGAAAAATTTCTCATCAAGCTGAACCTGATGTTGTGACATTTAAATTTAAATTAGAACATCTCCGCGCACTGCTTAAGGAGGTATTATCTACTCTGGATGATTGTGACAATTTGGTCATTCCAGAGAAATTATGCAAGATGGACAGGTTCCTAGAGGTTCCGGTGCCCCCCCGACGCTTTTCCTATACCCAAGCGGGTGGCGGACATAGTAAATAAAGAGTGGGAAAAGCCCGGCATACCTTTTGTTCCTCCCCCCTATATTTAAGAAATTATTTCCTATGGTCGACCCCAGAAAGGACTTATGGCAGACAGTCCCAGGTCGAGGGGGCAGTTTCTACTCTAAACAAACGCACTACTATTCCTATCGAAGATAGTTGTGCTTTTAAAGATCCTATGGATAAAAAATTGGAAGGTTTGCTTAAAAAGATTTTTGTACAGCAAGGCTACCTTCTACAACCAATTTCCATGCATTGTTCCTGTCACTACGGCAGCGTGGTTCTGGTTCGAGGAACTAGAAAAGTCGCTCAGTAGAGAAACTCCATATGAGGAGGTTATGGACAGAGTTCACGCACTTAAATTGCTCTTTTATTTTAGATGCGCTTTGCAATTAGCAAAATTAGCGGCGAAAAATTCAGGGTTTGCTATTGTGGCGCGCAGAGCGCTTGGCTAAAGTCATGGTCAGCGGATGTGTCATCCAAGACAAAATTACTTAACATTCCTTTCAAAGGTAAAACTTTATTTGGACCTGATTTGAAAGAGATTATTTCAGACATCACTGGGGGAAGGGCCACGCCCTTCCACAGGATAGGTCTTTTAAGGCTAAAAATAAGCCTAATTTTCGTCCCTTTCGCAGAAATGGACCAGCCTCTAATTCTGCATCCTCTAAGCAAGAGGGTAATGCCTCACAACCCAAACCAGCTTGGAAACCAATGCAAGGCTGGAACAAGGGTAAGCAGGCCAAGAAGCCCTGCCACAGCTAACAAGACAGCATGAAGGAGTAGCCCCCGATCCGGGGACCGGATCTGGTGGGGGGCAGACTCTCTCTCTTTGCTCAGGCTTGGGCAAGAGAAGTTCAGGATCCTTGGGCGCTAGAAATAGTTTCTCAAGGTTATCTCCTGGAATTCAAGGAACTACCCCCCAAGGGGAAGGTTCCACAAAGTCTCACTTATCCTCAAACCAAATAAAGAGGACAGGCATTCTTACATTGTGTAGAAGACCTGTTAAGAGGGGAGTGATACACCAGTTCCAATAACGGAACAAGGAATGGGATTTTATTCCAATCTGTTCGCTAGTTCCCAAAAAAGAGGGAACGTTCAGACCAATTTTGGATTTGAAGATCCTAAACAAATTTCTCAGGGTAACCATCGTTCAAAAATGGAAACTATTCGAACGATTCCTACCCACCATCCAGGAAAGTCAATTTATGACTACCGTGGATCTAAGGATGCGTACCTACATATCCCTATCCACAAGGAACATCATCAGTTCCTAAGGTTCGCTTTTCTGGACAAACATTACCAGTTTGTGGCTCTTCCATTCGGATTATGCCACTGCTCCAAGGATTTTCACAAAGGTGCTAGGGTCCCTTCTAGCTGTTCTAAGACCAAGGGGCATTGCAGTAGTACCTTACTTGGGACGACATTCTAATACAAGGTCGTCCCCTCGTCAAAGGCAAAGGCTCATACGGACATCGTTCTAGCCTTTTCTCACATCTCACGGATGGAAGGTGAACAAAGAAAACGAGTTCTCTGTCCCCGTCAACAAGAGTTCCCTCTTTGGGAACAATAATAGATTCCTTAGAAATGAGAATTTTTCTGACAGAGGTCAGAAAATCAAAACTTCTAAGCTCTTGTCAAGTGCTTGCATCCTGTTCCTCGTCCTTCCATAGCGCAGTGCATGAAGTAATAGGATGATGGTTGCAACAATGGGACCAAGTTCCTTTTGCACGAATTCATCTAAGACCATTACAACTGTGCATGCTCAAACAGTGGAATGGGGATTATACAGACTTGTCTCCAATGATTCAAGTAGTAATCAAAAGACCAGAGATTCACCCTCCGATGGTGCTGACCCTGGACCATCTGTCCCCAGGGGAATGAGCTTCTCCGCAGGCCAGAGTGGGTCATTGTCACAACCGACGCCAGTCTAGTGGGCTGGGGTGCGGTCTGGGAATCCCTGAAAGCTCAGGGTCTATGGTCTCGGGAAGAGTCTCTTTCTCACGATAAACATTCTGGAACTGAGAGCGATATTCAATGCTCTCAGCGTTGCCTCAACTAGCAAAGGCCAAATTCATAAGGTTCCAATCAGACCAACATGACGACTGTTGCTTATATCAATCATCAAGGGGGAACAAGAGTTCCCCTGGCGATGAAAGAAGTGACCAAAATTAATTCATGGGCGGAGGATCACTCCTGCCACTTGTCTGCGATCCACATCCCAGGAGTGGAAATAGGGAAGCGAATGAAAGAAGTCAGACATTTCATCCGGCGGGGAGTGGGAACTCCAACTCGGAAATTCATTGCCCAAATAACTCAATTATGGGGCATTCCAGACATGGATCTGATGGCGTCTCGTAGAACTTCAAGGTTCCTTGCTACGGGTCCAGATCCAGGGATCCCAAGGCGACTCTAGTAGATGCACTAGTAGCACCTTGGACTTTCACCTAGCGTTACGTATCTCCACCGTTTCCTCTCATTCCCAGGCTGGTAGCCGGATCAATCAGGAGAGGGCCTCTGTGATTCTTGATAGCTCCTGCGTGGCCCACGCAGGACTTGGTATGCAGACCTGGTGAATATGTCATCGGCTCCACCATGGAAGCTACCTTTGAGACAGGACCTTCTTGTTCAAGGTCCATTCGAACACCCAAATCTGGTCTCCCTCCAACTGACGGCTTGGAGATGAACGCTTGATTCTATCAAGCGTCGGGTTTTCCGATTCGGTGATAGATACTCTGGTTCAGGCCAGAAAACCTGTAACTAGAAAAATTTACCATAAAATATGGAAAAAATATATCTGTTGGTGTGAATCCAAAGGATTCCCATGGAATAGATAAAAATTCCTAAGATTCTCTCCTTTCTTCAAGAGGTTTGGAGAAAGGATTATCTGCAAGTTCTCTAAGGGACAGATCTCTCGCTTTATCTGTCTTACTACACAAAAGACTGGAGCTGTGCCAGATGTTCAAGCATTTGTTTCAGGCTCCTGGTTAGGATCAAGCCTGTTTACAGACCTTTGACTCCTCCCCTGGAGTCTAAATCTAGTTCTTTCAGTTCTTCAAGGGGTTCCGTTTGAACCCTTTACATTCCATAAGTTTTAAAGTTACTATCTTGGAAAGTTTTGTTTTTTTGGTTGCAATTCTTCTGCTAGAAGAGTTCAGAGTTATCTGCTCCTGCAGTGTTCTCCGCCCTATCTGGTGTTCCATGCAGATAAGGTGGTTTTGCGTACTAGCCTGTTTTCTTCCTAAAGTTGTTTCTAACAAAAATATTAACCAGGAGATAGTTGTACCTTCTTAGTGTCCGAATCCAGTTTCAAAGAAGGAACGTTTGTTACACAATTTGGACGTTGTCCGTGCTCTAAAGTTCTATTTAGAGGCTACTAAAGATTTCAGACAAACATCTTCCTTGTTTGTTGTTTGTTCTGGTAAAAGGAGAGGTCAAAAGCGACTTCTACCCTCTCTTTCCTTTTGCTTAAAAGCATTAATCCGTTGGCTTTATGAGACTGCCGGACGGCAGCCTCCTGAAGAATCACAGCTCACTCCACTAGGGCTGTGGCTTCCACATCGGGCCTTCAAGAACGAGGCTTCTGTTGACCAGATATGTAAGCAGCGACTTGTCTTCACTGCACACTTTTGCCAAATTTTTCAAATTTGATACTTTTGCTTCTTCGGAGGCTATTTTTGGGAGAGAGGTTTTGCAAGCTGTGGTGCCTTCCGTTTAGGTGACCTGATTTGCTCCCCCCCTTCATCCGTGTCCTAAAGCTTTGGTATTGGTTCCCACAAGTAAGGATGACGCCGTGGACCGGACACACCAAAGTTGGAGAAAACAGAATTTATGCTTACCTGATAAATTACTTTCTCCAACGGTGTGTCCGGTCCACGGCCCGCCCTGGTTTTTTAATCAGGTCTGATGAATTATTTTCTCTAACTACAGTCACCACGGTATCATATGGTTTCTCCTATATAGATTTCCTCCTGTCCGTCGGTCGAATGACTGGGGTGGGCGGAGCCTAGGAGGGATCATGTGACCAGCTTTGCTGGGACTCTTTGCCATTTCCTGTTGGGGAAGAGAATATCCCACAAGTAAGGATGACGCCGTGGACCGGACACACCGTTGGAGAAAGTAATTTATCAGGTAAGCATAAATTCTGTTTTTTGGGCAAACAGAGTGCAATGTTACTCATGTTTGGACTAAGCTCCTATATCTAGATTGAATTTTAATCCTGCTATACAGTGAATGCTAATTCTAGGAGTAAGAGCGCTATCTTTATTTACTGAGCGGCGCTGTGTTGGGCTTCCTTCAGTGTTTGTGTTTTTGTGCTCACTGTGTGTTTTTGATACTCTCTTTATGGGACTTCAATGGCGGGGGTGACAGGTTGAGGCGCAAGATAATTATGCTGCGCACTTCATCTCTGTCTCTTCTGGTAGTTTATGCTGACGAGTTCCATTTTCTTCCTTTAGTTGTGGCGGGGAATCACCATTTTCGGCTCTCCTGAGCTGGTCGTTGGCCACGCCCCCTTGTCTCCTTAAGAACGGATCGAGGGGTTGATAGTGTGATTCCTCTGGAAGACTCCTGCAATGCAGGAGTTTGCTGCGTGTCTTATATTTGTTTGTGATTAATTTTAACAACCGTTCATATTTAAAGGGAAAACGCAAGAGTACAGTCATAAGGGCTTTATTTCTGCCGTTTTCGTTTTCTAATAAGCACTCAGTCAGGAAGCTTTATCCTATAATATATTTTTAGAGGCCACTATGTTTTAATTTGTTTTGATTAAAATCCAGCCTATATTGCTACAGCCTGTAAGAGCCTATGTGGGCTTAAGTTTGATGGGCATTTTTTAATACATCAGAATTCTGTTCTTATGTGAAGGATAACTTGAGTTACAACTTACTCATACTTTTCCTGTCAGTTACAGTATATTAACAGGACAGGGGTGTGTTTTTCTAAGCATTGTGGTGTTTAATGATTTATCCTCTGTGCCCGATGTCTCCTTGAATGATGCTGTTCAGAACAGCTTCTCCTTTAGCGCCCCAAGTTTATCTGGTGTCACATGCAGTGCCCTGCGGTTCCTCTTTATCTCCTGTGGGATAAACGCAAGAGGACTTTAAAATTGTACGTTTTTCAGATAGTAAGGTTTCTGATTGGCTTCTTAGGCTGCTCTTAACCCGAAGTCTGGTAAGAAGAGAGGGTAGAATCTCAGATGCGGATGGTATAATACCTTCGTCTGATACTGAGGGGTATCCTTCAGATGTATGCTTTTTCTCCTTGTGTACTGTTAAAGGAGGTATTAGCTACTTGGACGACATTGATAGGCCTGTCAGATTCAATCCTAAGTTCCTCCAGATCCATGCCTCTGGTGTTTTTTCTTTCAAGGTTTGGTCTTGGTCTGGCAGATGCATCCTCCTACTTTGTGAAGAGAGGTTTTTCTTCTTTTCGCCAAGGGAAGTTGTTTTGTTTCCTCTTTATGCTATACGACCAACTTTAGTATTCCTCCCAGAGACAGTTTTCTCCTTTGGAGTCTCTGCAGTTTAGGAGTGATTATCCCAGTCCCAGATTGGGAAAGAGATCTAGGTTTACCTTCAGTCAGGTATTGATTGCCTTTTTGACTTTTTATCTTTTCCTTTAGTCCAAGAGGGTTTGTCTATAATGTTCTTAGACCTGAAGGATGGGCTTTATTGCTCTCTTGAAACTCTGTCAAGTGTCTGTGTTTCGTCATCCTTGTAAGACCTTTTTAGTCTTGGGATATTGCAGGGCCTTCTGAACTTATTTGGTTCATGTGGCATCCTTTTATTTGAGCAATTTCTCTGTTTTCCGAAATTTTGCCCACTATCCTTTCCCATGATTGGGAATTAAATCTGGAGATGAGTTTGTTTGTTTTTTTTGTCCTGTCTATAATGATTGAGGACCTTGACAGATTCTGTATTAGGAGAACTTTCTATCTGAGTTCAGATAATCTAGGTCAAAGTTCCTTTCTCTCTCTTTAAGAGGATTTGGGAGAGTAGTTCACTCCTGATTTAATTTTTTCTGTCCGGTCAACGGGGATGTGCTTGTGGTCCGGTAGATAGTTTCCACTTTGCAACCAGAAGGTTGGTAGTTTTGGATGTGGCTGCAGTTTTTCTTTTATCTTTTCAGCCGTTTTAGTTAGGCTAGTGAGGTAGTTCAGTTTGGTTAATGCTCTGACTACAGGGAAAGCCTATGTAGAGAAGAGTATGTAGGGAATTGGTCTTTTGTTCCATGGATATCTTTCCCTTGTTGTTCTCCATAAAATGGAGGACTTGAGATCTGTCGCTAAGGATAGATCGAGATTATTTTCTCTCCCCCGTAGTGGGGAGTATTTGTCCTAGGGCGAGTGCGTCGAACGGATGTCAGCCTGCTTTGGGACTTATTTCTGAACTGATTGTGGTTTAATATAAGCACTCGGTATAGCTCTCTGTTTTCTCTTAAGATCGTATAAATCTTACGCATTGCTAAGGATTTTCGTGGAGAGAATCTATTATGAGTTTTAAATAATTTTTGAGGCTCTACATGAGAGCTTATACAGAGCCTTAGGCTCAGATCTCCACTTAGTCCTTAAAAGCAGTTTGCCTCCCTGACCTTTGGAAGACTCAGGGTTGGAGACTTGTAGTCTTTATCTTGTTTCCAGTAGTCGGTTATCTCACTGGTTGCATCAATCACCAGGGAGAATCATGGAGTTCCCTAAGCCATAGACTAACATAGAGGATGGTTCAACGGGCGGAAGCCCACAATGGTTATCATAGGCCATCCTATTTCCAGTTGGGATGACCTGGAAGCAGGATCGGAAGCAGCCAATGTAGCCTGGTTGTTAGCTTTGGTTTTGCTCGTAAAGGTTTTGGGTTCAAATCCAGCTTCTGTGCTGGATGCCCATTAGCAGACAGACTTCTTTCCGGGGAGTGGGTGCTCCATCCGGAGGTGTTTTCCAGTCTGACCCTCGGAGGGGGTGCGGATCTGGATTTGAGAGCATCTCAGCGGATTTCCAAACTCCAAGGTGGTGTTAAGGGCCAGGAATCCACAAGCGGATCGAATAGAGGCTCTGGAGATTGTTTGAGTCTTCAGGTTAATTTACCTGTTTTTTTTTTTCTCTCCTTCTGCGAGTTATTGCTTGTATCAGGTAGGAGAGAGCTTAGGTGAATCTCAGCTCCTGAGTGTCTCCCCAGGTCCTGGTGTGTAGACGTAGTAGAGGTTGTCTGTTTTCACTTTGGAGTTTGCCTCTGAGGAGGGTCCTTCTACCTCAGGGCCCTTTATCCACGTATTTTTCTCTAGAGCTTCTGATTGGAGGTTGAGCTTGATTTAGCTAAGCGTGTTTTTTCGAATCGGTCATTGAGACCATGGTTCAGGCTTGTAAGTCTGTTTCAAGATGGATTTTTCATAGGATATGACATAAATATCTTTATTGGTGTGAGTCAATTGGATGTTCTTGGGGTAAGGGCAGAATCTCAAGGATTTAGTTTTTTTCTCCAATAAAAGCCTGGAGAAAGGGTTTTCTTTGCTCTATCCATTCTGCTGCTCAAGCGTCTGGCGGACATGCTGAATGCCCAAATCCTTTTGTCAGGCCTTGGTCAGAATCAGGCCAGTGTTTAAAACAGTTGCTCCACTTTGGAGTCTTAACTTTATTCTTAAAGTTTTACAAACAGGCTCCGTTTGAGCCTATGCATTCCATTGATATTAAGTTATTATATTAGGAGGTTTTGTTTTCTTACTGCTTTCTCTTCTGCTTGGAGAGTTTCTACATTTTTCAGCCTTGCAGTGTGATTCTCCTTATCTTATTTTTCATTCTGATAAGGTAGTCCTGCGTACTGCTGAAGAGGGTTATTCGTTTGGCATATGAGTCTGCTGGACCGCAGCCTCCTGAGAAAATTATGGCTCATTCCACTAGGGCTGTTTCTTCTTCTTGGGTCTTTAGAAATGAAGCTTTTGTGGACCAGATTTGCATAGCTGTCACTTGGTCTTCTTTACATAGTATTCCTAAATTTTTACTAGTCTGTTTCTGTTGCTTTGGCTGAGGCTTTTTTTGGGAGAAAGGTTCTTCAAGCAGTGGTGCCTTCTGTTTAGGCTGTCTTCTTGTCCCTCCCTTATCCATGTCGTCTAGCTTGGGTATTAATTCCCAATAGTAATTATGATGATCTGTGGACTCACCGTGTCATTAGAAAGAAAATGAAATTTATGCTTACCTGATAAATTTCTTTCTTGACACGGTGAGTCCACGGCCCACCCTGTATTTAGTTTATTTTTTTCATAAACGACAGGCACCTCTGCACCTTTATATTACTTCCTTTCTCCTTTCCCTTTGGTCGAATGACTGGGGGTTGTGGGTAAGTGGAGTGGTATTTAACAGCTTTGCTGGGTTGCTCTCTGCCTCCTCCTGCTGGCCAGGAGTGATATTCCCAATAGTAATTATGATTATGATGATCCGTGGACTCACTGTGTCAAGAAAGAAACAAATTTATCAGGTAAGCATACATTTCATTTTTTTACAGAGATGCTCAGGTGATATTTTCCTGTCAGCTTTTTACAGT
This sequence comes from Bombina bombina, assembly GCF_027579735.1. Taxonomy (NCBI): domain Eukaryota; kingdom Metazoa; phylum Chordata; class Amphibia; order Anura; family Bombinatoridae; genus Bombina; species Bombina bombina. The sequence continues at coordinate 227,420,493 of NC_069501.1, forward strand.
TATACTGCATCAGTTTCAAGTGATTTAGGATATGAGTATTATGTCCCTTTAAATAAAAGTTGTTTTAACCCTTGTTTGACACTACAATACTCTGCTCACTATATTAAACTATATAGACGTTATGAGTGCTATATTTGTATTCTTTTTCTTTCTAATGACACAGTGAGTCCACGGATTATCAGTTATTACTGTTGGGAATATCACTCCTGACCAGCAGGAGGAGGCAAAGAGCACCTCAGAAAAGCTGTTAAGTATCACTTCCCTTCCCACAAACCCCAGTCATTATCTTTGCCTGCGTTGCAAGGAGGTGGAAAATTGTTTCCAGGCGGCAGGACAGGTAGGCACCTCAGTAAAGTTGCTGAGGTGTAGTGGGTTGCCTGGAGTATATTACAGGAAATCTGTTATCCTATTAATTTAGTTATTTAAATACACAGTAACATTTTGGGGGCAGTTTATCTTTAGAATAAAATAAAAACAGCTTTCTTTCTAATGACACAGTGAGTCCACGGATCATCATTAATTACTGTTGGGAATATCACTCCTGGCCAGCAGGAGGAGGCAAAGAGCACCACAGCGAAGCTGTTAAATATCACTTCCCTTCCCACAAATCCGAGTCATTCTCTTTGCCTCTAGTGCAAGGAAGAGGGGAAGTAATTAGGTGTCCTGGTGAATTTCTTCAATCAAGAGTTTATTTTGAAGTCAGGGCAGGATTGCTCTGCCTTCCATCCAATCTGGGTATGGCTGTACTCCACGCTTAGTCTCTTCAGTAGTGCTGTGGTGGCTTTAGAGCAGTTAAGAACTTGTAAAGTGTGCTTTGCTGCGTTTTCCTAACAGGTTGCTGCCCTGATATAGAAAGCCAAAATAAGTTTACTCTTTCTTTTTACACAGGTCTCTGAGGAGCTGCATCCTGTCATACTTTGAGTCGTCTGGCTGCCGGACAACTAGAAACATAGATATTGACGGCAGATAAGAGCCATAGGCCCAGCAAGACTGCCCGACCTTACCTGACAGTATAAACTTATCTAGTTTGTAGGATAGCCTTATGCTTGTCCCATGCATTTTTAAAGTCCCCCACAGTGTTTGTTGCTACTACCTCTTGAGGAAGTTTATTCCATAAATCAATCACTCTTTCTGTAAAGAAGTGCTTCCTCAAATTACTCCTGAATCTACTACCCTTTAGCTTGAGCTCATGACCCCTTGTTCTAGAATGCATGTAAGTGCCTTTTCTCCAACATAGGTGTGTCCGGTCCACGGCGTCATCCTTACTTGTGGGATATTCTCTTCCCCAACAGGAAATGGCAAAGAGCCCAGCAAAGCTGGTCACATGATCCCTCCTAGGCTCCGCCTACCCCAGTCATTCTCTTTGCCGTTGTACAGGCAACATCTCCACGGAGATGGCTTAGAGTTTTTTAGTGTTTAACTGTAGTTTTTATTATTCAATCAAGAGTTTGTTATTTTGAAATAGTGCTGGTATGTACTATTTACTCAGAAACAGAAAAGAGATGAAGATTTCTGTTTGTATGAGGAAAATGATTTTAGCAACCGTAACTAAAATCCATGGCTGTTCCACACAGGACTGTTGAGAGCAATTAACTTCAGTTGGGGGAACAGTGTGCAGTCTCTTGCTGCTTGAGGTATGACACATTCTAACAAGACGATGTAATGCTGGAAGCTGTCATTTTCCCTATGGGATCCGGTAAGCCATGTTTATTACGATGGTAAATAAGGGCTTCACAAGGGCTTATTAAGACTGTAGACTTTTCTGGGCTAAATCGATTCATTATTAACACATATTTAGCCTTGAGGAATCATTTTATCTGGGTATATTGATATTATAATATCGGCAGGCACTGTATTAGACACCTTATTTCTTAGGGGCTTTCCCAAAGCATAAGCAGAGCCTCATTTTCGCGCCGGTGTGGCGCACTTGTTTTTGAGAAGCATGGCATGCAGTCGCATGTGAGAGGAGCTCTGATACTTAGAAAAGACTTTCTGAAGGCGTCATTTGGTATCGTATTCCCCTTTGGGTTTGGTTGGGTCTCAGCAAAGCAGATACCAGGGACTGTAAAGGGGTTAAAGTGTTAAAACGGCTCCGGTTCCGTTATTTTAAGGGTTAAAGCTTCCAAATTTGGTGTGCAATACTTTTAAGGCTTTAAGACACTGTGGTGAAAATTTGGTGAATTTTGTACAATTCCTTCATGTTTTTTCGCAATTGCAGTAATAAAGTGTGTTCAGTTTAAAATTTAAAGTGACAGTAACGGTTTTATTTTAAAACGTTTTTTGTACTTTATTATCAAGTTTATGCCTGTTTAACATGTCTGAACTACCAGATAGACTGTGTTCTGAATGTGGGGAAGCCAGAATTCCTGTTCATTTAAATAAATGTGATTTATGTGATAATGACAATGATGCCCAAGATGATTCCTCAAGTGAGGGGAGTAAGCATGGTACTGCATCATTCCCTCCTTCGTCTACACGAGTCTTGCCCACTCAGGAGGCCCCTAGTACATCTAGCGCGCCAATACTCCTTACTATGCAACAATTAACGGCTGTAATGGATAATTCTGTCAAAAACATTTTAGCCAAAATGAACCCTTGTCAGCGTAAGCGTGGCTGCTCTGTTTTAGTTACTGAAGAGCATGACGACGCTGATATTAATATCTCTGAAGGGCCCCTAACCCAATCTGAGGGGGCCAGGGAGGTTTTGTCTGAGGGAGAAATTACTGATTCAGGGAACATTTCTCAACAGGCTGAACCTGATGTAATTGCATTTAAATTTAAGTTGGAACATCTCCGCATTCTGCTTAAGGAGGTATTATCCACTCTGGATGATTGTGAAAAGTTGGTCATCCCAGAGAAACTATGTAAAATGGACAAGTTCCTAGAGGTGCCGGGGCTCCCAGAAGCTTTTCCTATACCCAAGCGGGTGGCGGACATTGTTAATAAAGAATGGGAAAGGCCCGGTATTCCTTTCGTCCCTCCCCCCATATTTAAAAAATTGTTTCCTATGGTCGACCCCAGAAAGGACTTATGGCAGACAGTCCCCAAGGTCGAGGGAGCGGTTTCTACTTTAAACAAACGCACCACTATACCCATAGAGGATAGTTGTGCTTTCAAAGATCCTATGGATAAAAAATTAGAAGGTTTGCTTAAAAAGATGTTTGTTCAGCAGGGTTACCTTCTACAACCAATTTCATGCATTGTCCCTGTCACTACAGCCGCATGTTTCTGGTTTGATGAGCTGATAAAGGCGCTCGATACTGATTCTCCTCCTTATGAGGAGATTATGGACAGAATCAATGCTCTCAAATTGGCTAATTCTTTCACCCTAGACGCCACTTTGCAATTGGCTAGGTTAGCGGCTAAGAATTCTGGGTTTGCTATTGTGGCGCGCAGAGCGCTTTGGTTGAAATCTTGGTCGGCTGATGCGTCTTCCAAGAACAAGCTACTAAACATTCCTTTCAAGGGGAAAACGCTGTTTGGCCCTGACTTGAAAGAGATTATCTCTGATATCACTGGGGGTAAGGGCCACGCCCTTCCTCAGGATCGGCCTTTCAAGGCGAAAAATAGACCTAATTTTCGTCCCTTTCGTAAAAACGGACCAGCCCAAAGTGCTACGTCCTCTAAGCAAGAGGGTAATACTTCTCAAGCCAAGCCAGCTTGGAGACCAATGCAAGGCTGGAATAAGGGAAAGCAGGCCAAGAAACCTGCCACTGCTACCAAGACAGCATGAAATATTGGCCCCCGATCCGGGACCGGATCTGGTGGGGGGCAGACTCTCTCTCTTCGCTCAGGCTTGGGCAAGAGATGTTCTGGATCCTTGGGCGCTAGAAATAGTCTCCCAGGGTTATCTTCTGGAATTCAAGGGACTTCCCCCAAGGGGGAGGTTCCACAGGTCTCAGTTGTCTTCAGACCACATAAAAAGACAGGCGTTCTTACATTGTGTAGAAGACCTGTTAAAAATGGGAGTGATTCATCCTGTTCCACTAAGAGAACAAGGGATAGGGTTCTACTCCAATCTGTTCATAGTTCCCAAAAAAGAGGGAACGTTCAGACCAATCTTAGATCTCAAGATCTTAAACAAGTTTCTCAAGGTTCCATCGTTCAAGATGGAAACCATTCGAACTATTCTTCCTTCCATCCAGGAAGGTCAATTCATGACCACGGTGGATTTAAAGGATGCGTATCTACATATTCCTATCCACAAGGAACATCATCGGTTCCTAAGGTTCGCATTCCTGGACAAACATTACCAGTTCGTGGCGCTTCCTTTCGGATTAGCCACTGCTCCAAGGATTTTCACAAAGGTACTAGGGTCCCTTCTAGCGGTGCTAAGACCAAGGGGCATTGCAGTAGTACCTTACCTGGACGACATTCTGATTCAAGCGTCGTCCCTTCCTCAAGCAAAGGCTCACACGGACATCGTCCTGGCCTTTCTCAGATCTCACGGCTGGAAAGTGAACGTGGAAAAGAGTTCTCTATCCCCGTCAACAAGGGTTCCCTTCTTGGGAACAATTATAGACTCCTTAGAAATGAGGATCTTTCTAACAGAGGCCAGAAAAACAAAACTTCTAGACTCTTGTCGGATACTTCATTCCGTTCCTCTTCCTTCCATAGCTCAGTGCATGGAAGTGATCGGGTTGATGGTAGCGGCAATGGACATAGTTCCTTTTGCGCGCATTCATCTAAGACCATTACAACTGTGCATGCTCAGTCAGTGGAATGGGGACTATACAGACTTGTCTCCGAAGATACAAGTAAATCAGAGGACCAGAGACTCACTCCGTTGGTGGCTGTCCCTGGACAATCTGTCACAAGGGATGACGTTCCGCAGACCAGAGTGGGTCATTGTCACGACCGACGCCAGTCTGATGGGCTGGGGCGCGGTCTGGGGATCCCTGAAAGCTCAGGGTCTTTGGTCTCGGGAAGAATCTCTTCTACCGATAAATATTCTGGAGCTGAGAGCGATATTCAATGCTCTCAAGGCTTGGCCTCAGCTAGCGAGGACCAAGTTCATACGGTTTCAATCAGACAACATGACGACTGTTGCGTACATCAACCATCAGGGGGGAACAAGGAGTTCCCTAGCGATGGAAGAAGTGACCAAAATCATTCTATGGGCGGAGTCTCACTCCTGCCACCTGTCTGCTATCCACATCCCAGGAGTGGAAAATTGGGAAGCGGATTTTCTGAGTCGTCAGACATTGCATCCGGGGGAGTGGGAACTCCATCCGGAAATCTTTGCCCAAGTCACCCAGCGGTGGGGCATTCCAGACATGGATCTAATGGCCTCTCGTCAGAACTGCAAAGTTCCTTGCTACGGGTCCAGATCCAGGGATCCCAAGGCGGCTCTAGTGGATGCACTAGTAGCACCTTGGACCTTCAAACTAGCTTATGTGTTCCCGCCGTTTCCTCTCATCCCCAGGCTGGTAGCCAGGATCAATCAGGAGAGGGCGTCGGTGATCTTGATAGCTCCTGCGTGGCCACGCAGGACTTGGTATGCAGATCTGGTGAATATGTCATCGGCTCCACCTTGGAAGCTACCTTTGAGACGAGACCTTCTTGTTCAGGGTCCGTTCGAACATCCGAATCTGGTTTCACTCCAGCTGACTGCTTGGAGATTGAACGCTTGATTCTATCGAAGCGAGGATTCTCAGATTCTGTTATTGATACTCTTGTTCAGGCCAGAAAGCCTGTAACTAGAAAGATTTACCACAAGATTTGGAAAAAATATATCTGTTGGTGTGAATCTAAAGGATTCCCTTGGGACAAGGTTAAGATTCCTAAGATTTTATCCTTCCTTCAAGACGGATTAGAAAAAGGGTTATCTGCAAGTTCCCTGAAGGGACAGATTTCTGCCTTGTCTGTGTTACTTCACAAAAAGCTGGCAGCTGTGCCAGATGTTCAAGCTTTTGTTCAGGCTCTGGTTAGAATTAAGCCTGTTTACAAACCTTTGACTCCTCCTTGGAGTCTCAATTTAGTTCTTTCAGTTCTTCAGGGGGTTCCGTTTGAACCCGTACATTCCGTTGATATTAAGTTATTATCTTGGAAAGTTTTGTTTTTAGTTGCAATTTCTTCTGCTAGAAGAGTTTCAGAATTATCTGCTCTGCAGTGTTCTCCTCCTTATCTGGTGTTCCATGCAGATAAGGTGGTTTTACGTACTAAACCTGGTTTTCTTCCAAAAGTTGTTTCTAACAAAAACATTAACCAGGAGATTATCGTACCTTCTCTGTGTCCGAAACCAGTTTCAAAGAAGGAACGTTTGTTGCACAATTTGGATGTTGTTCGCGCTCTAAAATTCTATTTAGATGCTACAAAGGATTTTAGACAAACATCTTCCTTGTTTGTTGTTTACTCCGGTAAAAGGAGAGGTCAAAAAGCAACTTCTACCTCTCTCTCCTTTTGGATTAAAAGCATCATCAGATTGGCTTACGAGACTGCAGGACGGCAGCCTCCCGAAAGAATCACAGCTCATTCCACTAGGGCTGTGGCTTCCACATGGGCCTTCAAGAACGAGGCTTCTGTTGATCAGATATGTAGGGCAGCGACTTGGTCTTCACTGCACACTTTTACCAAATTTTACAAGTTTGATACTTTTGCTTCTTCTGAGGCTATTTTTGGGAGACAGGTTTTGCAAGCCGTGGTGCCTTCCATTTAGGTGACCTGATTTGCTCCCTCCCTTCATCCGTGTCCTAAAGCTTTGGTATTGGTTCCCACAAGTAAGGATGACGCCGTGGACCGGACACACCTATGTTGGAGAAAACAGAATTTATGTTTACCTGATAAATTACTTTCTCCAACGGTGTGTCCGGTCCACGGCCCGCCCTGGTTTTTTTAATCAGGTCTGATATTTTATTTTCTTTAACTACAGTCACCACGGTACCATATGGTTTCTCCTATGCAAATATTCCTCCTTAACGTCGGTCGAATGACTGGGGTAGGCGGAGCCTAGGAGGGATCATGTGACCAGCTTTGCTGGGCTCTTTGCCATTTCCTGTTGGGGAAGAGAATATCCCACAAGTAAGGATGACGCCGTGGACCGGACACACCGTTGGAGAAAGTAATTTATCAGGTAAACATAAATTCTGTTTTTGTTCTGGGGCTAATCAGGCTGGCACTGAAGGGGTTAAAACCATCTGCTTTTAATTGGGACAAGTCCTTAGGAATGTTTCGGCAGTGGCAGGCACGTTATGCATGAGTCATGGAGACTGTTATTCCTTCACAGCAAGGAAGGAGTTAACTAACTGGGACTAATTTTTATTTGCAAGAGACTGTCAAGTATATATTTTTTTATCGTCCTAGTTAAGTAGGTAGCCCTTTTCAGTTCCCTAGTTCATCGTGAGGTTCCGGGAGAATGATCAGGGACTGTTTTAGTGTGTACATGGCGCCATTTTTTAGGGGCTTCATTGTGTAATGCATCATGAAGTGATGTAGTGTGGTTTCCGGATTCCCCTGCTCCGCTGTTATTTTCTCTTATGGGAGCTGTGCAAGGGACTTTATTTGATTTTTATTTGCATACTTTTGGGAAGAAGCCTCATTTTAGAGGGAGTTTTCAAAGGTATAGAGCTACTTTCTGTGTTGCCTATTGGCCATGCCTCCTTTGCTTTTTGGAGAGGCGCCATTTTGGAGGTGGTTGAGCGCTTGTGTTCTCTTCCCCGTTCTCCAGCATGAGAACGGAGCAGAGCTGACGTTGTGCCTGCCTTTTTATTTTGTTTTTTCTTTTTTATGCTGGTAATGACTGCAAAATTGTAGGTTGTTAGGACTTCATAACTTTTGTTAGATGGCGATGTAAAGTGGGCTGATAAGATGACTTAAATAGTCACTGTTTTTCTTCTGTCAATCTAGGATTATGTACAAGGATTGAAATTGAAAAATGTTACAAGGTCTGGTGTGTGTGTACATAAGCAGGCAGTGAAAGCAATAAAGGATGCCTTCAATAGTCACTGTTTTCATCCGTCAATCTAAGAAAATGTTAGAGGATTGGAATTTATATATGTTACGATGTCTGGTGTGTGTGTGTGCACATAAGCAGACAGTGTAAGTAATTGGGAACGGAGGAGTTTTGTCTTCCTTTCCTTGGCAGCTCAAGTTTGGTTTTCAACCTGTTATTAAACTCTACAATTTCCTGCTTATACTTGGAGGATTGGGCTGTATTGTATCCAAGTTCCACATATATATATACATTTATTTTCTTTCCTTCAAGGAAATATTATAATCCTAATGAATATTTTCTTCTTACTAAAGCATGGAACAGTGGTCTGTTCTGGTTTATATTTGTTTATTTTTTTTCTACAAAATAAGTCTCTCTAATATTAAAGTGAGTGTCATTTTTAATATTTTTAAATATTTAATTTCCAAAAGGTGTGTTTTTTTTTTTTTTTTTGTCTCCTTTCTCCTTGGATGATGCTGTTTAGTCCATGCCACAGTTTTCTCCGCAAAGTCCCAAGCCTTGTTATGGCGTCACATGCAGTGCCCTACGGTTCCTCTTAATATTCCGGAGGAGTTATTTGCTTGCAGGATTGTCTGCCCAGGTATCTTTTTTTGGCATTTATCTGCTTTTCCTGTTTTTAAAAGAGAAAAATCGCAAGAGGAAATTTAATGAATAAGATTGTAAGATCTCTGCTCCACTTACTACTACACATATTGCCCTTCTTAGGGTCCGTTGAGGAGGCTAGTCGGTAGCATCCGAGGGTTATAACTCCTGTTCGGATAGTATAATTCCTTCATCTGGTACTGAAGTAGTACTCTTCAGATTCAAGCCTGTATACCTTTGGGTATTATTTAAGAAGGGTTGGCTACTTGGTAGACTTAGACTTTCCTGTAGTTGTCAATCCTCAAGAATCTAGTAGTTTTATATTTACTAGAGTTTGTCTGTGAAAATTTCTCCTGTCTGTAATACATTCGTGTTAGAAGAATTTTCTCAAGGATGGGAGAAGTCGAGGATTTCTTTTTTTCCCATCTCCTGTCTAATATACTGTCTCCTTTTTATGTATCATGGCAAATGGTTTTTAAAGTAGGGAGCATTGCTATTCTGGTTAAGAGATCTTCAATCCATATCAATGAGAGATGCTCTTTTAAGTAAGGAGGCTTTTATGTGCGGCATCCTTGGGTGCGTCGCTTGGTCCGATTCCTTTTTGGAAGTCTTCCCTTTTGTCTAACAAGCAAGAGCAGTTCAAGTTCTCTTGGATATCCGGTCAGTTTTGGATCAGGGGGAAGTAACTTAACAAACCTGCTGATGTCTTAGGTTCCTAAGGGACTGTAGATATGGTATTCCAGGATTAATAATTGGTATTCAACTCTTCATTCCTGGAGCAGGTTACTTCTCTCAAGATTATCTGTAGCCCAGATAAGAATAGAGGCATGCTCGGTATGTGTTCAGGATCGTCCTCCCTGGGAGTGATTGTTCCAGTTCCAGTTTAGGAACAGGGTTTAGCTTCTTTTTTATTTTGTTACATATACTTTTCGTTCTAATTTAGACATGTTTAAGATTCTCTGTGTACCGTCCTTCAAGATGTAGACTTTTCGCTCCATTCTTCCTTAGTTCAGGAAGGGTCAATTTTTATCGGCCTTAGTCCTAAGGATCCGTACCCTCTGTTTCCCATTCAAAGGGATCATCTCAGGTCTCAGAGTTTTGCTTTCCGGCAAAAGTTTTCAGTTTGTGGGCCGACATGGTCTTGCAACAGCTTCCAGAGTTTTCTAAAGGTTTTCTGGTAGTGATTTGGTTCCAGGATTGCAGTGGTGTCCCTCCTGGACATCCTATGGGTCCAAGTGCCATACGTCTTCAAACAAGATCTCATTGGAGGTTTTTGTTGTTTTTGTCGTTCCTCGTATGGAAGTGGAGCTGGAAAAGAGCCCCCTTGCCCCAGCTACATGGGCTTTCTGTTTAGGATTTATTTTTGATCCTTTCAATGTAGTATTTTTTGTTGGAGGTCAGGAAGGCCTAAGTCCTTCCTCTTGCCTCTTTTTTTCTGTCCACTGTTCGACCTCAGTGACTCAGTGTCCGATTCCATTTGGAAGTTCAGCAGTTCTGCATGCTCAGTCATTGGAATGGTTTTAGCAGGGACTTTGGTCCTGGGAGAAATCTGCTCTCCTCTTCTTCAGTTAGAGTTGATAATGATTTTCAATCTCTGAGGGTTTGACCTCAGTTGTTTTTTTGCCCATTTTATTGGGTTCTAGTCAGACAACATTGTTTCTGTGGCTTGCTTCAACTTCCAGATAGTCACGAAGGAAGTGTTTTACAGTTTTTCTGTGGGTGAGTGCTCTGTTATTGTCCATTTGCCATCCACATTTTCTGGAATGGGCAATTGGGAAACAGATGTGTTCTCCAGATTATCTACCAAATGGGGGTCCCAGATTTGGTTCTGATGGGGTCGTCTGAACACCAAGTTTGGTCGAGGTCGAGAGATCCTCAAGCCTTTCTGATAGATGTTCTGTCAGTTCCTTGGATCTTCAGGTTTTTATCCTCCTGTTTGTCTCCTCCCGCAAGTCATCGTTTGGACCTAGTAGGAGAGAGAGCATTGGTTTTCTCCTAACTCCTGCGTGGCCTCGCAGGATCTGGTAGGCGGATCTAGTAGAGATGTCGTCTCTTCCTCTGTGGAAGGTTCTTCTGTTTCAGGGGTCTTCTTTCATACAAATATCGTTTGTTTTTAGCTAAGTGTGGGTTTTGGAATTGGTTATTCAGGCTCGTAAACCTATCGCTAGGAAGAATTTCTATAGGACAGGTCCAGCTGTGGGTGTTTTGCAGTGTGGTTTTTCTTATCTTGTAATTCAGGCAGATAAGGCAGTTCTTCGTACCAAGTTTGGTTTTAATCTTAAGGTTGTTTCGGTCAGAGATTTTAATCAGGAGCTTGTTGTTCCTTCTTTCTGTCCTAATCTTTATTCTCATAAAGTACGTCTGTTGCACAACTTAGATGTTGTGTGGGCCTTTAGATTTTATCTACAGGCTACAAGGGACTTTCGTCTGACTTCTGTTTTGTTTCTTGTTTTTCTGGCTTTAAGGCCAGAAGGCTTCGGTCACTTCTTTCTCTCTGGTTGAGAAGTGCTATTCGTAGGTTTTTTGAGCCGGGTGGACAGCAGCTTCTTGAGAGAATTACAGCTCTCCCCTCTAGGGCGGTGTTTCTTCCTTGGGCCTTCAAGTATGAGGCTACCGTAGAATGGATTTGTAAGGCGGTGACTTGGCCTTCTTTGCTAACTTTTTCTAAAGTCTATATAGTTAATATTTTTGCCTCTTAGTTTTCTCTTTGGTGAAGGGGTCTTCAGCAGTGGTACCTTCTGTTTAGGTTGGCTGTCTGGTCCCTCCCGTATCATCTGTGTCCTCTAGCTTGGGTATTGATTCCCAACAGTAATTAATGATCCGTGGACTCGGTGTCAAGAAAGAAATGCATTTATCAGGTATGCATACATTTTTTTTTTAATTCTTTTGTTAGAAGATGAAACAAGAGGCCTTACAGATCGTTGCATGCAAGTTTTATGTTTTGATTCCCAGGTGGAACCACCAGTACCTTTTTGTTCTTCCTGTATTGAGAGAAGTTTGTGTTAGAGATACCATTTTTGAACATGAGCCACCCTTAGATAAGGCGGATGCTGTTCAGGGGTCGCCTGTACCAGATATGCCGCAGCTGTCCCCCCAAATGTCCAAAGCTTGTGCAACACATGCAGTGCCCTGCGTTTCCTCACGCAATCCAATAGGATTTTCATTGCAAGACATTGCTACTCGTATCTTCTGCGGTATCTGAAGCGAGGTCTGCTTTTCCCATGCTTCAGGGAAAGAGCAAGAGGAAGTTTAATGAATCGGTGAGTAAGGTTTCTGATCAGATTGTAGCTAGTCAAGTTTCCCTTGCTCAAAAATCTGATGAGGAAGACACTTAAGTGGCGTTTGAGGGTGAAATCTCAGATTCTGACCGTGTTATTCCTGCTTCTGATGCTGAAGTTGTATCCTTCAGGTTTAAGCTGGAACACCTCTGCCTGTTACTTAAGGAGGTTTTAGCTACCTTGGACGACTCTGATACGACTGTCGTAAGTCAATCCTAAGAAGTCTAGTAAACTAAACAAGTACTTTGACGTTCCCTCTGCGGTGGAGTTTTTCCCTGTACCAGACCGTGCTACAGAGATTATTGCACGTGAGTGGGAGAGACCAGGAATTCCATTTTCTTCATCTCCAATTTTCAAGAAAATGTTTCCAATAGCTGACTCTATTAAAGGGACAGTCAACACCAGAATTTTTGTTGTTTTAAAAGATAGATAATCCCTCAATTACCGATTCCCCAGTTTTGCATAACCAACACAGTTATAATAATATACGTTTTACCTCTGTAATTACCTTGTATCTTTGCCTCTGCAAACTGCCCCCTTATTTCAGTTCTTTTGGCAGACTTGCATTTTAGCCAATCGGAGCTGCATCCATGGTAAATTCACGTGCATGAGCTCAATGTTATCTATATGAAACACTTGAACTAATGCCCTCTAGTGGTGAAAAACTATCAAAATGCATTTAGATTAGAGGCGGCCTTCAAGGTCTTAGAAATTAGCATATGAACCTCCTAGGTTTAGCTTTCAACTAAGAATACCAAGAGAACAAAGCAAACTTGGTGATAAAAGTAAATTGGAAAGTTGTTTAAAATTACATGCCCTATTTGAATCATGAATGTTTTTTTGGGACTTAACTGTCCTTTAAGGAGTCTCGGCAGACGGTTCCTAAGGTGGAAGGGGCGATTTCCACTTTGGCTAAGAGAACCACTATTCCCATAGATGATAGCTGTTCCTTTATAAAGAGTGTTTACTGCACAACCTAGATGGGGTGTGTGCGTTGAAATACTATTTGCAGGTGACTAAGGATTTTCGACAGTCTTCTGCTTTGTTTGTCGTTTTTTCTGGGAAACGCAAAGGTCAGAAAGCTATGGCTACTTCTTTCTCTATGGTTGAGGAGTATAATTTGTTTGGCTTATGAGTCTGCTGGACAGCAGCCTCCTGAAAGAATCACTGCTCATTCAACGAGGGCTGTTTCTTCTTCCTGGGCCTTCAAAAATGAAGCTTCTGTGGAACAGATTTGCAAGGCTGCAACTTGGTCCTCTCTACACCCTTTTTTCTAAATTCTATAAATTTGATACTTTTGCCTTGGCTGAGACTTCTTTTGGGAGACAGGTCCTTCAAGCAGTGGTGCCTTCTGTTTAGGTTACCTGTCTTGTCCCTCCCTTATATGTGTCCTCTAGCTTGGGTATTGATTCCCAACAGTAATTACTGATGATCCGTGGACTCACCGTGTCATTAGAAAGAAAACAAAATTTATGCTTGCCTGATAATTTTTTTTTTTTTTTTGACACATTGAGTCCACGGCCCCCCCTGTATTTTTCAGACATTTTGTTTTCTTTCATGTAATTGGCAAGAGTCCATGAGCTAGTGACGCATGGGATATACAATCCTACCAGGCGGGGCAAAGTTTCCCAAACCTCAAAATGCCTATAAATACACCCCTCACCACACCCACAATTCAGTTTTACAAACTTTGCCTCCTGTGGAGGTGATGAAGTAAGTTTGTGCTAAGATTTCTACGTTGATATACGTTGAGTTTACTTGAGCGTGTTTTTGCGCTCTCTTTTTTAATAGTCAGTGTTTTACTTTAATGTGAACTAACGCTCTGCTCAAATTGCTCAAAACCGCAAATCACCTATTTGATCTGGATGGTGCCAGATATAGCATCATAATACAACATATTTATAATGTAACACAGTTTGATCTGGGTTGTGCCAGATATAGCATCTTAACCAAATATATTTATTACATTTCATAACACAATTTGATCCGGTTCGTGTTAGATCCAACTGTAAAAAGAAAACAGAGGCGCCAACATGGCCTAGTACAGCCCAAAAAAACGACTACAGATTGAACAGAAATATACTCACAAATGAAGCGCACCCTCTGGTGCTATTGGTGCATACTGGAGCCTCCCAGTGGTCCAGCTCACTGATGAACTCAGGCAATCAATCAGGATCCTTAGGAGGGATAACAGTGATGTTCCTGGATGAACATAAAGCATACAAACATAGCCCAGTAACGTTTGAGAAAAGACAGAGAGTAGGTGTGATGTAACAATTACAAGATCCACTGCACCTGCAGGTGCACTCACAGCAGACTGGGACCAATCAGTCGATCGCCCAATAGACTCAACACTCCAGGCTAAAACCACAATTCTCTCCAGATAGCCAGTTGACAAATTCCGGCAGATGTAAACTTGGAAATCCAACATACAAAATTTGTGTTAGATCTAGTTATATGATAGCAGTGTTAGAACCCTATTAAATGGACTATATGCTTAACTGCTAAAAACCATAAATCACTGACCGGATCTGAGTTATGTCAGCTATAGCATTATACCAGAATATATTTACATTATGGTGTAACACAGTGTGATGTGGGTTGTGTCAGATCTAACCATATGCTAGTATCGCTAGAGCCCTTTGAAATGTACCGGATGCTTAGAGCATCGTTCTGTTTTTTTTTTTTTTTTAAATTAACTTTTTATTGAGGATAAAGAGAATGACATATACAGTACAAATTGACATTTCGCGTATAGCATTCATAGAGAACTTAAACATTTTTTTTTTACAGGCAAGGTTCACAATTAACAGTGTATCATTGATGAGGGTAATAAACCAAGTTACCCAGTACCTCAAGAAATAATCATCGACTGCATCATTTGCTTTTGAATTCCCTGTGATCATTAGTAACAGAGTGCCATTGGTCATTTCAGCATTCCCCATCCTCGTTTAACTTTATAAACATACACAAAATGAACAAACATCCTTAAGTGTAGTCAAGCTGTTAACTCTGTTATAAAATCCATGTACACCATTTTAGGCACACCCCTTCGGTCCCTGTGATGGTAGGGAAATAAAAATAAAAACCCCAGATCCTCAACCCGTCTCTCCCCCTCCGCCATCCAGTTGCTGGTACAAGAATCCCCATTCACCCCTCAGGGAGGCTGTCAACATAAGTTCAGTGTGGGCATAAGGTGCCAGAACTTGTCTCTGCTGTTCAATACTCATTGTAGCAATATATACCCGCCACTTATTTAAAAAGTGCTTTAGGCATTTAGTAGTGTCCATCCTAGTGTCTAGTTGTTCTATGAGGAGCTGCCTGTAAAGACTATGTCTAAACATTACAAAGGAGGGGGCGGTTTTCACAGTCCAAACCTTCAATATGACCTTTCTTGCAACTAAAATTACTGTCGTGAGTAAAGGGCTTAGTCCAGGACTCTGCTCCCCCCAGTTCAAGAAACAAACCTGTTCAATTCCAATTTTAACCCTGATCGCCAAGGTATTGGTAATCCAATAAGCAACCTTTCCCCAGAACTGTCCAATCCGAGGGCACAAAAAGAAATAGTGAAGAAAGTCAGGATCAATCAATCTACATTTACTACATTCATTTACTACATTAGGATTCCATTTACATAGCCTGCGAGGAGTTAAGTAGTCTCTATGTAACATTCTGACCTGAGATTCCCTGAGTGTCATAGATAGTCGCCCATCTCACAGTTTCTAAGCTTTGTAGAATTGCTTCCGTTAGGCCCTCTCCATTCATGTCACTACTCCATCTGTTCACTAGTGTCTCTAAATTTTTGGTTTCAACCTTGCCGAGTAGTGTTTTGTATAGTCCTGAAATTGTGAATTTGCCTAATTTAAATGAGACCAGTGAGGGGTTGAGAGCATGTGGCTCCCAAAAGTGTGGATCTGCTTTGATTAGCTGGTTTTATATAGTGTCTCATTTGTAAGTAAGCATAAAAATGAGTCCTTGGTAATCTGAACTGGTGTCAGTAAATGTTTTAACTCTCTGCGTAGTTGGATCCAGAGCGTCTCACACTAGGCGAAGACCCACACCCTCCCAAGTGTTGAAGGGAGAAGTGTCGACGCCCGGAGGAAAGTCACCATTGTACCTTAGCGGTATCATCCTAGAAGACACACAAACGCGCCCTAAATGACGTAGTGTCAGCCGCCACGCCTTCAATATGTCTCTGTAGAGGAAGTTTCCTCTAACTTCCAAAGGAATGTTACCAAAGTGAGCAAAAGGCAGAAAAGCTAAACTGGACTCCCCCAGAGCAAAGCTCTCTAGTTCAGTCGCATGAAAGTGTTCAGTGTTTAATTGCCAATCCAGTACCAGGTTGCTCCATGCTGCACAGTTATACAGCCTTAGGTTGGGTAAGCCCAATCCTCCCTGAGAAGGATGTGCATACAATTTAGTGAGGGCTATCCGTGGTTTACCTCCCCTCCACAAGAAGCCTGTGATGGCTCGCATGTATAAGGCCAAATCCTTCTTTGTTATCAATAGGGGTAGCATCAGGAGTGGATACAAGATCTGCGGCAGAATCACCATCTTGATCAAGGCAACACGCCCCGAAAGAGACACAGGAAGTTTCCTCCAGCCCTCCAAGGTCGGCTTAATTTCTCTACACACCCGTGTGATGTTAGCACGGTACAAGGTGTCCACATCTGTGGATAAATGAATCCCTAAGTAAGTCAAGGTGGGGGTAGCTTCCTTGAATAGATAGGCACAGGTTTGAATACGGTGTCTACGGAGCCATAAAATCTCTGATTTGGTTTCATTTATTTTGTAGCCCTGAAAGGACCCAAAGGCCTCAATAGTCGCCAGAATTTTGGGGATATATTTCTCCAACATAGGTGTGTCCGGTCCACGGCGTCATCCTTACTTGTGGGATATTCTCTTCCCCAACAGGAAATGGCAAAGAGCCCAGCAAAGCTGGTCACATGATCCCTCCTAGGCTCCGCCTTCCCCAGTCATTCTCTTTGCCGTTGTACAGGCAACATCTCCACGGAGATGGCTTAGAGTTTTTTGGTGTTTAAATGTAGTTTTTATTCTTCAATCAAGAGTTTGTTATTTTAAAATAGTGCTGGTATGTACTATTTACTCTGAAACAGAAAAGAGATGAAGATTTCTGTTTGTAAGAGGAAAATGATTTTAGCAACCGTTACTAAAATCGATGGCTGTTTCCACACAGGACTGTTGAGAGGAATTAACTTCAGTTGGGGGAAACAGTGAGCAGACTTTTGCTGCTTGAGGTATGACACATTTCTAACAAGACTTGGTAATGCTGGAAGCTGTCATTTTCCCTATGGGATCCGGTAAGCCATTTTTATTAAATAAGAATAAAGGGCTTCACAAGGGCTTTAAAGACTGGTAGACATTTTTCTGGGCTAAAACGATTGATATATAAGCATTTTTTATACTTCATAGTTTTGAGGAGTTATTTTATTATTGGGAATTATGTAAAATAACCGGCAGGCACTGTATTGGACACCTTTTTCACTGGGGGCCTTCTCTAATCATAGGCAGAGCCTCATTTTCGCGCCTCTATTGCGCAGTTGTTTTTGGGAAGCAAGACATGCAGATGCATGTGTGAGGAGCTCAGATACATAGAAAAAGCTTACTGAAGGCGTCATTTGGTATCTTATTCCCCTTTGGGCTTGGTTGGGTCTCAGCAAAGCAGATACCAGGGACTGTATAGGGGTTAAATATAAAAACGGCTCCGGTTCCGTTATTTTAAGAGTTAAAGCTTTCAAATTTGGTGTGCAATACTTTTAAGGCTTTAAGACACTGTGGTGAAATTTTGGTGAATTTTGAACAATTCCTTCATACTTTTTCACATTTTCAGTAATGAAGTGTGTTCAGTTTAAAATTTAAAGTGACAGTAACGGTTTTATTTTAAAACGTTTTTTTGTACTTTATCAAGTTTATGCCTGTTTAACATGTCTGAACTATCAGATAGACTATGTTCTGTATGTGGGGAAGCCAAGGTTCCTTCTCATTTAAATAGATGTGATTTATGTGACACAAAATTTAGAGAAAATGATGCCCAAGATGATTCCTCAAGTGAGGGGAGTAAGCATGGTACTGCATCATCCCCTCCTTCGTCTACGCCAGTCTTGCCCACACAGGAGGCCCCTAGTACATCTAGTTCGCCAATACTCCTTACTATGCAACAATTAACGGCTGTAATGGATAATTCTATAAAAAACATTTTAGCCAAAATGCCCTCACTCCTGCCACTTGTCTGCAATCCACATCCCAGGAGTGGAAAATTGGGAAGCGGATTTTCTGAGTCGTCAGACATTTCATCCGGGGGAGTGGGAACTCCATCCGGAAATCTTTGCCCAAATTACTCAATTGTGGGGCATTCCAGACATGGATCTGATGGCCTCTCGTCAGAACTTCAAGGTTCCTTGCTACGGGTCCAGATCCAGGGATCCCAAGGCGACTCTAGTAGATGCACTAGTAGCACCTTGGACCTTCAACCTAGCTTATGTATTCCCACCGTTTCCTCTCATCCCCAGGCTGGTAGCCAGGATCAATCAGGAGAGGGCTTCGGTGATCTTGATAGCTCCTGCGTGGCCACGCAGGACTTGGTATGCAGACCTGGTGAATATGTCATCGGCTCCACCATGGAAGCTACCTTTGAGACAGGACCTTCTTGTTCAAGGTCCGTTCGAACATCCGAATCTGGCCTCACTCCAAATGACTGCTTGGAGATTGAACGCTTGATTTTATCAAAGCGAGGGTTCTCAGATTCTGTCATTGATACTCTTGTTCAGGCTAGAAAGCCTGTAACTAGAAAAATCTACCATAAAATATGGAAAAAATATATCTGTTGGTGTGAATCTAAAGGATTCCCATGGAACAAGATAAAAATTCCTAAGATTCTATCCTTTCTTCAAGAAGGTTTGGAGAAAGGATTATCTGCAAGTTCTTTGAAGGGACAGATTTCTGCTTTGTCTGTGTTACTTCACAAAAAGCTGGCGGCTGTGCCAGATGTTCAAGCTTTTGTTCAGGCTCTGGTTAGAATCAAGCCTGTTTACAAACCTTTGACTCCTCCTTGGAGTCTCAATTTAGTTCTTTCAGTTCTTCAGGGGGTTCCGTTTGAACCCTTACATTCCGTAGATATTAAGTTATTATCTTGGAAAGTTTTGTTTTTGGTTGCTATTTCTTCTGCTAGAAGAGTTTCAGAGTTATCTGCTCTGCAGTGTTCTCCTCCTTATCTGGTGTTCCATGCAGATAAGGTGGTTTTGCGTACTAAACCTGGTTTTCTTCCGAAAGTTGTTTCTAACAAAAACATTAACCAGGAGATAGTCGTGCCTTCTTTGTGTCCGAATCCAGTTTCGAAGAAGGAACGTTTGTTGCACAATTTGGATGTAGTTCGTGCTCTAAAATTCTATTTAGATGCTACAAAGGATTTCAGACAAACATCTTCCTTGTATGTTGTTTATTCTGGTAAAAGGAGAGGTCAGAAAGCAACTTCTACCTCTCTTTCCTTTTGGCTTAAAAGCATTATCCGATTGGCTTATGAGACTGCCGGACGGCAGCCTCCTGAAAGAATCACAGCTCACTCCACTAGGGCTGTGGCTTCCACATGGGCCTTCAAGAACGAGGCTTCTGTTGACCAGATATGTAAGGCAGCGACTTGGTCTTCACTGCACACTTTTGCCAAATTTTACAAATTTGATACTTTTGCTTCTTCGGAGGCTATTTTTGGGAGACAGGTCATTCTCTTTGCCGTTGCACAGGCAACATCTCCACGGAGATGGTTAAGAGTTTTTTGTAGTTTTATTCTTCTATCAAGTGTTTGTTATTTTAAAATAGTGCTGGTATGTACTATTTACTCTGAAACAGAAAAGGATGAAGATGATTTTTAGCAGACAGTAACTAAAATCGATTGCTGTTTCCACACAGGACTGTTGAGATGAAGTAACTTCAGTTGGGGGAAACAGTTAGCAGTCTTTTCTGCTTAAGGTATGACTAGCCATATTTCTAACAAGACCATGTAATGCTGGAAGGCTGTCATTTCCCCTCATGGGGACCGGTAAGCCATTTTCTTAGTTAAACATAAAAGAATAAAGGGCTTCAAAAAGGGCTTAAAAACTGGTAGACATTTTTCTGGGCTAAAACAATTGCTTTACTAGGCATATTATGCAGATTCTAACTAATTATTGGTATTATAATCTTGGGGAACGTTTAGAAAAACGGCAGGCACTGTGTTGGACACCTTTTTCAGATGGGGGCCTTTCTAGTTATAGACAGAGCCTCATTCTGGGACTGTATAGGGGTTAAATGTAAAAACGGCTCCGGTTCCGTTAATTTAAGGGTTAAAGCTCTGAAATTTGGTGTGCAATACTTTTAATGCTTTAAGACACTGTGGTGAAATGTTGGTGAATTTTGAACAATTCCTTCATACTTTTTCACATATTCAGTAATAAAGTGTTTTCAGTTTGAAATTTAAAGTGACAGTAACGGTTTTATTTTAAAACGTTTTTTGTGCTTTGTTGACAAGTTTAAGCCTGTTTAACATGTCTGTACCATCAGATAAGCTATGTTCTATATGTATGAAAGCCAATGTGTCTCCCCATTTAAATTTATGTGATAATTGTGCCATAGTGTCCAAACAAAGTAAGGACAGTAATGCAACAGATAATGATATTGCCCAAGATGATTCCTCAAATGAGGGGAGTAAACATGATACTACATCATCCCCTACTGTGTCTACACCAGTTATGCCCACACAGGAGGCCCCTAGTACATCTAGTGCGCCAATACTTATTACCATGCAACAATTAACGGCTGTAATGGATAACTCCATAGCAAATCTTTTATCCAAAATGCCTACTTATCAGAGAAAGCGCGATTGCTCTGTTTTAAACACTGAAGAGCAAGAGAGGACGCTGATGATAATTGTTCTGTCATACCCTCACACCAATCTGAAGGGGCCATGAGGGAGGTTTTGTCTGATGGAGAAATTTCAGATTCAGGAAAAATTTCTCATCAAGCTGAACCTGATGTTGTGACATTTAAATTTAAATTAGAGCATCTCCGCGCACTGCTTAAGGAGGTGTTATCTACTCTGGATGATTGTGACAATTTGGTCATTCCAGAGAAATTATGTAAGATGGACAGGTTCCTAGAGGTTCCGGTGCCCCCCGACGCTTTTCCTATACCCAAGCGGGTGGCGGACATAGTAAATAAAGAGTGGGAAAGGCCCGGCATACCTTTTGTTCCCCCCCTATATTTAAGAAATTATTTCCTATAGTCGACCCCAGAAAGGACTTATGGCAGACAGTCCCCAAGGTCGAGGGGGCGGTTTCTACTCTAAACAAACGCACTACTATTCCTATCGAAGATAGTTGTGCTT
Source organism: Bombina bombina (assembly GCF_027579735.1). Taxonomy (NCBI): domain Eukaryota; kingdom Metazoa; phylum Chordata; class Amphibia; order Anura; family Bombinatoridae; genus Bombina; species Bombina bombina. Next base: position 227,441,680 of record NC_069501.1, read on the forward strand.
TCAAAGATCCTATGGATAAGAAATTAGAGGGTTTGCTTAAAAAAGATTTTTGTACAGCAAGGTTACCTTCTACAACCAATTTCATGCATCGTTCCTGTCACTACGGCAGCGTGTTTCTGGTTCGAGGAACTAGAAAAATCGCTCAGTAAAGAATCTTCGTATGAGGAGGTTATGGACAGAGTTCAAGCACTTAAATTGGCTAACTCTTTTGTTTTAGATGCCGCTTTGCAATTAGCTAGATTAGCGGCGAAAAATTCAGGGTTTGCTGTCGTGGCGCGCAGAGTGCTTTGGCTAAAGTCTTGGTCAGCGGATGTGTCTTCCAAGACAAAATTGCTTAACATTCCTTTCAAAGGTAAAACATTATTTGGACCTGATTTGAAAGAGATTATTTCAGACATCACTGGGGGAAAGGGCCACGCCCTCCCACAGGATAGGTCTTTTAAGGCTAATAATAAGCCTAATTTTCGTCCCTTTCGCAGAAACGGACCAGTCTCTAATTCTGTATCCTCTAAGCAAGAGGGTAATACTTCACAACCCAAACCAGCCTGGAAACCAATGCAAGGCTGGAACAAGGGTAAGCAGGCCAAGAAGCCTACCACTGCTACCAAAACAGCATGAAGGGATAGCCCCCGATCCGGGACCGGATCTAGTGGGGGGCAGACTTTCTCTCTTTGCTCAGGCTTGGGCAAGAGATGTTCAGGATCCTTGGGCGCTAGAAATAGTTTCTCAAGGTTATCTCCTGGAATTCAAGGAACTACCCCCAAGGGGAAGGTTCCACAGGTCTCAATTATCTTCAAACCAAATAAAGAGACAGGCATTCTTACATTGTGTAGAAGACCTGTTAAAGATGGGAGTGATACATCCAGTTCCAATAAGAGAACAAGGAATGGGATTTTATTCCAATCTGTTCATAGTTCCCAAAAAAGAGGGAACATTCAGACCAATTTTGGATCTAAAGATCCTTAACAAATTTCTCAGGGTACCATCGTTCAAAATGGAAACTATTCGAACGATCCTACCTACTATCCAGGAAAATCAATTTATGACTACCTTGGATTTAAAGGATGCGTACCTACATATTCCTATCCACAAGGAACATCATCAGTTCCTAAGGTTCGCTTTTCTGGACAAGCATTACCAGTTTATGGCACTTCCATTTGGATTAGCCACTGCTCCAAGGATTTTCACAAAGGTACTAGGGTCCCTTCTAGCGGTTCTAAGACCAAGGGGCATTGCAGTAGTACCTTACTTGGACGACATCCTGATTCAAGCGTCGTCCCTGTCAAAAGCAAAGGCTCATACGGACATCGTCCTAGCCTTTCTCAGATCTCAAGGATGGAAGGTGAACAAAGAAAAAAGTTCTCTGTCCCCGTCAACAAGAGTTCCCTTCTTGGGAACAATAGATTCCTTAGAAATGAGGATTTTTCTGACAGAGGTCAGAAAATCAAAACTTCTAAGCTCTTGTCCAGTACTTCATTCTGTTCCTCGTCCTTCCATAGCGCAGTGCATGGAAGTAATAGGATTGATGGTTGCAACAATGGACATAGTTCCTTTTGCACGAATTCATCTAAGACCATTACAACTGTGCATGCTCAGACAGTGGAATGGGGATTATACAGACTTGTCTCCGATGATTCAAGTAGATCAAAAGACCAGAGATTCACTCCGTTGGTGGCTGACCCTGGACAATCTGTCACAGGGAATGAGCTTCCGCAGACCAGAGTGGGTCATTGTCACGACCGACGCCAGTCTAGTGGGCTGGGGTGCGGTCTGGTAATCCCTGAAAGCTCAGGGTCTATGGTCTCGGGAAGAGTCTCTTCTCCCGATAAACATTCTGGAGCTGAGAGCGATATTCAATGCTCTCAGAGCTTGGCCTCAACTAGCAAAGGCCAAATTCATAAGGTTCCAATCAGACAACATGACGACTGTTGCTTATATCAATCATCAAGGGGGAACAAAGAGTTCCCTGGCGATGAAAGAAGTGACCAAAATTATTCAATGGGCGGAGGATCACTCCTGCCACTTGTCTGCGATCCACATCCCAGGAGTGGAAAATTGGGAAGCGGATTTTCTGAGTCGTCAGACATTCCATCCGGGGGAGTGGGAACTCCATCCGGAAATCTTTGCCCAAATAACTCAATTATGGGGCATTCCAGACATGGATCTGATGGCGTCTCGTCAGAACTTCAAGGTTCCTTGCTACGGGTCCAGATCCAGGGATCCCAAGGCGACTCTAGTAGATGCACTAGTAGCACCTTGGACCTTCAACCTAGCTTATGTATTCCCACAGTTTCCTCTCATCCCCAGGCTGGTAGCCAGGATCAATCAGGAGAGGGCCTCGGTGATCTTGATAGCTCCTGCGTGGCCACGCAGGACTTGGTATGCAGACCTGGTGAATATGTCATCGGCTCCACCATGGAAGCTACCTTTGAGACAGGACCTTCTTGTTCAGGGTCCATTCGAACATCCGAATCTGGTTTCCCTCCAACTGACGGCTTGGAGATTGAACGCTTGATTTTATCAAAGCGTGGGTTTTCAGATTCTGTAATAGATACTCTGATTCAGGCTAGAAAGCCTGTAACTAGAAAAATTTACCATAAAATTTGGAAAAAATATATCTGTTGGTGTGAATCTAAAGGATTCCCATGGAACAAGATAAGAATTCCTAAGATTCTATCCTTTCTACAAGAAGGTTTGGAGAAAGGATTATCTGCAAGTTCTCTAAAGGGACAGATCTGTTTTATCTGTTTTACTTCACAAAAGACTGGCAGCCGTGCCAGATGTTCAAGCATTTGTTCAGGCTCTGGTTAGGATCAAGCCTGTTTACAGACCTTTGACTCCTCCCTGGAGTCTAAATCTAGTTATTTCAGTTCTTCAAGGGGTTCCGTTTGAACCCTTACATTCCGTAGATATTAAGTTATTATCTTGGAAAGTTTTGTTTTTGGTTGCAATTTCTTCTGCAAGAAGAGTTTCAGAGTTATCTGCTCTGCAGTGTTCTCCGCCCTATCTGGTGTTCCATGCAGATAAGGTGGTTTTGCGTACTAAGCCTGGTTTTCTTCCGAAAGTTGTTTCCAACAAAAATATTAACCAGGAGATAGTTGTACCTTCTTTGTGTCTGAATCCAGTTTCAAAGAAGGAACGTTTGTTACACAATTTGGACGTAGTCCGTGCTCTAAAATTCTATTTAGAGGCTACTAAAGATTTCAGACAAACATCTTCCTTGTTTGTTGTTTATTCTGGTAAAAGGAGAGGTCAAAAAGCGACTTCTACCTCTCTTTCCTTTTGGCTTAAAAGCATTATCCGATTGGCTTATGAGACTGCCGGACGGCAGCCTCCTGAAAGAATCACAGCTCACTCCACTAGGGCTGTGGCTTCCACATGCGCCTTCAAGAACGAGGCTTCTGTTGACCAGATATGTAAGGCAGCGACTTGGTCTTCACTGCACACTTTTGCCAAATTTTACAAATTTGATACTTTTGCTTCTTCGGAGGCTATTTTTGGGAGAAAGGTTTTGCAAGCCGTGGTGCCTTCCGTTTAGGTGACCTGATTTGCTCCCTCCCTTCATCCGTGTCCTAAAGCTTTGGTATTGGTTCCCACAAGTAAGGATGACGCCGTGGACCGGACACACCAATGTTGGAGAAAACAGAATTTATGCTTACCTGATAAATTACTTTCTCAAACGGTGTGTCCGGTCCACGGCCCGCCCTGGTTTTTTAATCCGGTCTGATGAATTATTTTCTCTAACTACAGTCACCACGGTATCATATGGTTTCTCCTATATATATTTCCTCCTGTCCGTCGGTCGAATGACTGGGGTGGGCGGAGCCTAGGAGGGATCATGTGACCAGCTTTGCTGGGACTCTTTGCCATTTCCTGTTGGGGAAGAGAATATCCCACAAGTAAGGATGACGCCGTGGACCGGACACACCGTTGGAGAAAGTAATTTATCAGGTAAGCATAAATTCTGTTTTTGCAGACTGTCAGTTTCATATCTGGGAAATGATTTTTTAGGAAAAATGTATTTCTTACCTGGGGCATAGTCTTTTTTTCAAATTGACTTTTAAAGGGCGCAAAATGCAAAAGTTTATTGCGTCATTCTTGGACCAAGATTTTTTTGGCGCAAAGTTATGTTTGTTGACGCAAATTCGTCATTTCCGGCGTCTTAGTCGACGCAGAGTCCTTCACAAGGTTGCGTCATCTGTGATGCAAGTGTCATTCCGGACGTTTTTGGCGCCAAAAAATATTTTTCTGTTGTGCGTCATACTTGGTGCCAAATATTTTCTTTATTTAAGACCCCATATCTATATGCCTCTTGCCTTTTTTCTCTATCAGAGGGCTATGCTGTTTGCATTTTTTTCCATTCCTGAAACTGCCATATAAGGAAATTGATAATTTTGCTTTATATGTTGTTTTCTTCTTTTACATTTGCAAGATGTCTCAATCTGATCCTGTCTCAGAAATCACTGTTGGAACCCTGCTGCCTGATAACAGTTCTAACAAAGCGAAGTGCATTTGTTGTAAACTTGTGGAGGTTATATCTCCTGCTGTGGTTTGTAATAGCTGTCATGATAAACTTTTACATGCAGCGAATGTATCCATCAGTAGTAGTTCATTACCTGTTGCTGTTCCTTCAACATCTAATGCACAAGATACACCTGTAAATTTAAAAGGAATTTATTTCTGATTCTATTCAGAAGGCTTTGTCTGCCATCCCGCCTTCTAATAAACGTAAAAGGTCTTTTAAAACTTCTCATAAAGTTGATGAAATTTCAAATGACCGGCAACATGCTGAATTATCCTTCTCTGATGGGGATCTATCTGATTCAGAAGATCCTGCCTCAGATATTGACACTGACAAATCTTATTTATTTAAAATGGAGTATATTCGTTCTTTGTTAAAAGAAGAGTTGATTACATTGGATATGGAGGAAACTAGTCCTCTTGATATTAAAACTAGTAAACGTTTACATTCTGTTTATAAACCTCCTGTGGTTATTCCAGAGATTTTTCCAGTTCCTAATGCTATTTCTAATATGAGTTATAAGCAATGGAATAGGCCTTGTACTTTTATTCCTTCTTCAAGGTTTAAAAAAATTATATCCTTTGCCAGCAGTTTCTTTAGAGTTTTGGGAAAAGGAATCTGTTTCCAATTGGAAGCCTTCCTCAAATTGGAATAAATCCAAGCCATTTAAGAGATCAAAGCCAGCCCCCAAGTCCGCATGAAGGTGTGGTCCTCATTCCAGCTCAGCTGGTAGGGGGCAGATTGAGATTTTTTAAAAATGTTTCGATCAATTCGGTCCAAAATCAATGAATTCAGATTATTCTTTCTCAGGGGTACAGAATAGGATTCAGAGTAAGACCGCCTGTGAGAAGATGTTTTCTCTCATGCATTCCAGCAAACCCAGTAAAGGTTCGGGCTTTCCTGAAGTGTGTTTCAGACCTGCAGTTATCAGGGGTAATCATGCCAATTCCGTTTCAGGAACAGGGTCTGGGGTTTTATTCAAATATATTCATTGTCCCAAAGAGAGAAAATTCATTCAGATCAGTTTTGGATCTAAAAATTGAGTCGATATGTAAGAGTACCATCTTTCAAAATATTGACTATAAGGACTATTCTGCCTTTTGTTCAGCAAGAGCATTATATGTCCATAATAGACACACAGGATGCATATCTTCATATTCCAATTCATCCAAATCACTATCAGTTCCTGAGATTCTCTTTTCTAGACAAGAATTACCAATTTGTTGCTCTTCCATTTGGCCTAGCGACAGCTCCAAGAATCTTTTCAAAGGTTCTCGGTGCCCTACTCTCTGTAATCAGAGAGCTTTGTATTGCAGTGTTTCCTTATTTGGATGATATCTTGGTACTTTCTCAGACTTTACGTTCTGCAGATTCTCACACAAATCAAATTAGTTGGAGGATCAAATTACCAAAAAGTTCTTTGATTCCTCAGACAAGGGTAACCTTTTTAGGTTTCAAGATAGATTCAGTGTCCATGACTTTGTCTCTAACAGACAAGAGACGTTTGAAATTGGTTGCAGCCTGTTGGAACCTTCAGTCTGTCATTCCCTTCAGTTGCTATGTGCAATGAAGTTTTAGGTCTCATGACTGCAGCATTGGACACAATCCCCTTTGCTCATTTTTATATGAGACCTCTCCAGCTTTGTATGCTGAACCAATGGTGCAGGGATTGTACATGTATATCGCAATTAAAATCCTTAAATCCCAACATTAGACTATCTTTGACTTGGTGGTTAGATCACCATCGTATTATTCTAGGGGCCTCTTTAGTTCGTCCAACCTGGACTGTGATCACAACAGATGCAAGTCTTTCAGGTTGGGGAGCTGTTTGGGGATCTCTGACAGCACAAGGGGTTTGGAAATCTCAAGAGGCGAGATTACCAATAAATATTTTGGAACTCTGTGCGATTCTCAGGGCTCTTCAGTTTTGGCCTCTGTTGAAGAGAGAACCATTCATTTGTTTTCAGACAGACAATATCACAACTGTGGCATATGTCAATCATCAGGGTGGGACTCACAGTCCTCAAGCTATGAAAGAAGTATCTTGGATACTTGTTTGGGCAGAATCTAGCTCCTGTATAATTTCTGCAGTTCATATCCCAGATATAGACAATTGGGAAGTGGATTACCTCAGTCGTCAGACTTTACATCCAGGAAAGTGGTCTCTTCACCCAGATGTGTTTTGTCAAGTTGTTCAGATGTGGGGTCTTCCAGAAATAGATCTGATGGCTTCACATCTAAACAAGAAACTTCCCAGGTACCTGTCCAGGTCCAGGGATCCTCAGGCGGAAGCAGTGGATGCGTTGACACTTCCTTTGTGTTATGAACCTGCTTATATTTTCCCGCCTCTAGTTCTTTCGAGAGTGATCTCCAAAATCATCTTGGAGCAATAGTTTGTGCTGCTGGTGGCTCCAGCATGGCCTCACAGGTTTTGGTATGCGGATCTTGTTTGGATGTCCAGTTGCCAACCTTGGCCACTTCCATTAAGGCTACACCTTCTATCTCAAGGTCTGTTTTTCCATCAGGATCCCAAGTCATTAAATTTGATGGTATGAAAATTGATTGCTTAGTCATAGAGGTTTTTCTGACTCTTAAATCTGTTTTCTAGAAAAATGTATAGAGTTTGGATGACTTACATTTCATGGTATTCCTCTCATAAATTCTCTTGGCATTCTTTTAGAATTCCTAGAATTTTACAGTTTCTTCAGGATGGTTTGGATAAAGGTTTGTCTGCAAGTTCCTTGAATGGACAACTCTCTGCTCTTTCTGTCTTATTTCACAGAAAGATTGCTAAACTTCCTGATATTCATTGATTTTTGCAGGCTTTGGTTCGTATCAAGCCTGTCAAATTAAGACTCCTTGGAGTCTTAATTTGGTTTTGAAGGCTTTGCAGGCTCCTCCATTTGAGCCTATGCATTCTTTGGACATTAAAATACTTTCTTGGAAAGATCCTCAGGCAGTATTGATAGATGCTCTAGCAGTACCCTGGTTGTTCAACCTGGCTTATGTGTTTCCACCTTTCCCTCTCCTTCCGCGTCTGATTGCCAGAATCAAACAGGAGAGAGCTTCAGTGATTTTGATAGCGCCTGCGTGGCCACGCAGGACTTGGTATGCAGACCTGGTGGACATGTCATATCTGCCACCATGGGCTCTGCCACTGAGACGGGACCTTTTGATTCAAGGTCCCTTCAAGCATCCAAATCTAATTTCTCTGCAACTGACTGCTTGGAGATTGAACGCTTGATTTTATCCAAGCGGGGTTTCTCTGAGTCGGTCATAGATACCTTGATTCAGGCTCGAAAGCCTGTCACCAGGAAGATCTATCATAAGATATGGTGTAAATATCTTTTTTTGTGCGAATCCAAAGGCTACTCATGGAGTAAGATCAGGATTCCTAGGATTTTGTCTTTTCTCCAAGAAGGATTGGAGAAAGGATTGTCCGCTAGTTCCTTTAAAAGGACAGATATCTGCTTTGTCTATTCTGTTGCACAAGCGTCTGGCAGATGTCAGACATTCTGGCTTTTTGTCAGGCTTTAGTTAGAATTAAGTCTGTGTTTAAACTTGTTGCTCCGCCATGGAGTCTAAATTTGGTTCTTAAAGTTCTTCAGGGGGTTCCGTTTGAACCCATGCATTCCATAGATATTAAGCTTCTATCTTGGAAAGTTATGTTTCTAGTTGCTATCTCTCCAGCTCGAAGAGTTTCTGAACTATCTGCATTACAATGTGATTCGCCTTATCTTGTTTTACATGGTGATAAGGTGGTTTTAAACCTGGGTTCCTCCCTAAGGTTGTTACTAACAGGAATATCAATCAGGAAATTGTTGTTCCTTCTCTGTGTCCTAATCCTCCTAAGAAGGAACGTCTGTTGCACAACTTGGACTTTGAAGTTTTATTTGCAGGCAACCAAAGATTTTCGTAAGGCATCTTCTTTGTTTGTTGCCTATTCTATAAAGCGTAGGGGTCAAAAGGCTACTGCTACCTCTTTTTCCTTTTGGCTGAAAAGCATCATCCATTTTGCTTATGAGACTGCTGGACAGCAGCCTCCTGAAAGAATTACAGCTCACTCTACTAGAGCGGTAGCTTCCACATGGGCTTTTAAAAATAATGCTTCTGTTGAACAGATTTGTAAGGCTGCAACTTGGTCTTCGCTTCATACCTTTTCCAAATTTTCCAAATTTGATACTTTATGCTTCATCGGAGGCTATTTTTGGGCGCAAAGTTCTTCAAGCAGTGGTGCCTTCCATTTAGGTTCCTGTCTTGTTTCTCCCTTCATCCGTGTCCTAAAGCTTTGGTATTAGTATCTCACAAGTAAGGATGAATCTGTGGACTCGGTACATCTTGCAAAAGAAAACAAAATTTATGCTTACCTGATAAATTTATTTCTTTTGCGATGTACCGAGTCCACGGCCCGCCCTGTCTATTCAAGACAGACAGTATTTTTTATTGAAAACTTCAGTCACCTCTGCACCTTATAGTTTCTCCTTTTTCTTCCTGTACCTTCGGTCGAATGACTGGGGGGAGGAGTTACGGGGGGAGCTATATAGACAGCTCTGCTGTGGTGCTCTCTTTGCCACTTCCTGTTGGGAAGGATAATATCCCACAAGTAAGGATGAATCCATGGACTCGGTACATCGCAAAAGAAAGAAATTTATCAGGTAAGCATAAATTTTGTTTTTTGTCCTATTATCTCACTGTCTGTCCCCTCGATCCCATCCCCTCACAACTACTGACCTCTTACTCCAGTACTCACACATTTTCAATCTCCCTCAGCACTAGTATATTTACCTCATCCCTTTAAACATGCAATAGTCACACCTATACTCGAAAAACCTTCTCTATCTAAACCCCCCCCCCCACCACATACCACCCTATTTCCTACTGCCCCTTGCCTCAAAACTTCTGGAAAGGCTACTATAATCACTTTTATCACACTTCCTCACATTAATCTGCCTTCTTAAACTATTGCAATCTGGATTTTGCCTCCGGCATTGCAATCGTTAAGGTTACTAATGACTAATTACAGCAAAATTGATAGGCCACTTCTCTCTGTTAATCCTTCTTGATCTGTCTGCATCCTTTGATACTGTGGGACCACCTTTTCGTGGTGCTACTCCTACATGTCTAACTGTACCTTTAGTGTTGCATTCTCTGGCAAATCCTCTGTCCCTTTACCACTTTCTGTTGGGATACCACAAGGCTCTTTCCTTGGTCCTCTTCTCAATCTAAGTCCCACGGATTTAATATTTTGTATGCTGATGACTAAATCTACCTCTCTGCACCAGACATATCCCCTTCCTTGCTAACTTGTGTCACTAACAGTCTTTCTAATATTTCATCCTGGATGTTCACTCATACCTTAAGCTAAATCTCTCCCAAACTGAGTTTCTTATTTTCTCCCTCCTTCCAAAATATCTACACCCAACTTTCTATAACGGTTAATAGCATTACCCTAAAACCGCACGCACAATGTCTGTCTTTGGGTCACAATTAACTTGATCTTTCATTCCTTATTCCATTCTTTTGGCCAATTCCTGCTTTTTCCACCTTTTAAAAAACCAACATCTTCATAATTTGCCACTTCCTCACACAAGGCATAATGAAGATTTTAATCCACTCTCATTTCCTGTCTTGACTATTGCAACTCCATGCTCTTTGGTCTCCCTAGCTACCGTCTATCTCCTTTAGAATCCATAATGAATGCCTCTGCCCGACTGATCCTCCTTATTCTGCACATCACCACCAATCCTTTCACTGGCTTCCTCTAGAATAAAACTCAAAATCCTGACCTTTAAAATGAAAGGCCTTCAATAACAACGCTCCCTCCTTTATCTCGGACCTTGTCTTAAGATAATCTCCCCTCTGTTCATGACCTTCTCTCCTCTTGTTACCTCCTCACATTCCCGTATACAGAACTTCTCCAGAATGGACTCTATTTTGTGGAACGTTCTGCCTCGCTCCATAAAACTCTCCCTTTCTTTTCAATGACTCCTTAAAGACTCTACTGTTCATGGATACATACAATGTACGTTAACTTTTTTTTTTTTTTTTTTTTATATACCTCCATTCCTCTCTTCCTTTTGTCATCCTCTTGAACCACTTTAGCATGTAAGCCTACAAACCCAGATCACTTTCATAAGAGCTGTTTTGCAACAGCGCAACTCTTGGCAAGACCCTCTACTCATTTGTCTCCTATAATATGCTACCTTTGCATACTATACCTATGTTTATAGCGCTGCAAATCTGTTAAAACAACAATAGTAATAATCTTTATTGAAAGTGCATACCTAAGCAGACGCAGGAGTGCATAATATGACATCACCCTACCCTTTTAACTTTAGATCTACATATGCTTAGGAGTAAACGTGTCTTAACACTATATGGCAGCAGTGTTTGCGATAGTGTAGAACATTATTAAAATCATTAAGCACTAAATGCAGCATGGATTTTGAATTAAAAGTGAATGCACTAGGTATTTTGCATGCCTTTTGTGATTGGCAGGGAGGCATGATCTCTTGTTGTTGGATCTGCCCTTCTCTAAAGGCGGCCCATTACACACAACCACGCACTCACACGGCAACTAGAAGGTATTAAATTAAGTCAATTGTTTATGCTACCTGTCATTTAAATCTGTATGTATGGCGTAAGTACAATTTATAGTTTACTTCTCTTTTTAGATCTGAAGTTCATGCATCATCACAAATTTCTGAAGAGGTTTATTAAATAGGCAATTTCTTTGATATGTGTTGCACCATATGTTTAGTAGCATGTAAGTTCACAGAACTATGTTTTAACTAAAATATCCATCATAGATATTTTGTTATTTTTAGCAAACCCTCCACTGAGTGAGGGAGATGCTACCTCCGGGAGAGTGGATGTGTCATCGGCTGCACCATACGAAGGAAGGTAGAGGAAATTTACTTTTTTTTATATATATACTAAAATATGGCAACACAAGAACTAACTGCTTATGTTAATTGATAAATGCACATAACGCTCTTCCCAAAATCTAGTAAGATTTCAGATATTACACAGAGCTACAACATGACTGACTAGTGCATTTCATGTCCCTCAGGGAAGTGCAGTTAAAGATTAGCTGCATATTCAGGTGCTTCGTAGTCAAACAACAATGCAATTGGTTTTGTTTCTTTGCTTGCTATTCTTTATTGTACCCCCCATGTAGTGTGTAGAAATCTGTTGGGCGCATTACAAATGATGACGATTTGTCGTGTTTCAGAACTTCCTTTATGCTGCTAACATAATACAAGAAGGGTGTTCATTTTATAATATAGATCTAATTACTATTACTCTGATACAATATTTCATTTTTACTTGTAATTAAATGTGATTAACTTGTATCTAAGCCTTTGCTGACTGCCTCCTTACTCTGTTCTTTTGACTGACTTGCATTTTAGCTAAAAATAGGAAAAAGTCCAGAGAAGGCAGCATATGATATACAAAGATTTATTTAGGCTAAAAATGTCAACAGGACATAGGCATCATTTCGGAATAGGTTACCTTAAATCATGCTATATCTGACATTTTTGTTTAAATACATTTGATACACTGCCTTCTCTGGGACCTTTTTCTTATGTTTGAGAGTGATTTTGGGTCTTTGCTGTGGCCCTCCAGATGGCTTAGCATATTTGGGACTGTGAGTGCTGGATCTACCATTATGCTTTGCATTTTAGCCAATCAGTGCTGACTCATCAATAACTCCACACGAGTAAGCACAATGTTATCTATATGGCACACATAAACTAGTTCTGTCTAGCTGTCAAAATGCACTGAGATTAGATGGCAGCCTTCAAGTGCTTAAAAATTAGCACATGAGCTTACATTGGTTTAGATTTCAACAAATATCAATAGAACAAAGCAAAATTTGATGATAAAAGTAAATTGGAAAGTTGTTTAAAATTGAATGCCCTATCTGAAATCGTGAAAGTTTAATTTTGACTAGACTGTCCCCTTAAAATCAAACTTTGTTTTCTTCCTCATTACAATGCACATTTTGGATTTATAAAGTTTGATTTTACCCCGTTATAAAATGTAGCTCAAGATTGATTCTCTCCCCCCCCCCCCCCTTTTGCTTTCTAGGCTAGTTTGTGCATTTGGTATTAGTATTTGTTTTTCCTTTAATGTGTTCCCTATGAATTAAACCAACTGTAGTGTATAAAATGTCTGATAAAGTTGCTCATTTATGTTTACAAAAAAAAAAAAAAAAATTGTGCAAGAAATAAATAGCTGAATTTGCTCTTTGAACCACAGCCCATCAAAATAAGCTTGGCTTGCTGACAGATCAGATCTCATTATCTTATTACTGAAATACTTATCTCTGTCTCTGTACGATACAATAGAACAATTGAAAATGAACATTTCTTTCATGTAATTAGCAAGAGTCCATGAGCTAGTGACGTATGGGATATACATTCCTACCAGGAGGGGCAAAGTTTCCCAATCCTCAAAATGCCTATAAATACACCCCTCACCACACCCACAATTCAGTTTTACAAACGTTGCCTCCTATGGAGGTGGTGAAGTAAGGTTGTGCTAGATTTCTACGTTGATATGCGCTCCGCAGCAAGTTGGAGCCCGGTTTTCCTCTCAGCGTGCAGTGAATGTCAGAGGGATGTGAGGAGAGTATTGCCTATTTGAATGCAGTGATCTCCTTCTACGGGGTCTATTTCATAGGTTCTCTGTTATCGGTCGTAGAGATTCATCTCTTAAGCCTCCCTTTTCAGATCGACGATTTACTCTTATTTATATACCATTACCTCTGCTGATTTCGTTTCAGTACTGGTTTGGCTTTCTACAAACGTGTAGATGAGTGTCCTGGGGTAAGTAAATCTTATTTTCTGTGACACTCTAAGCTATGGTTTGGGCACTTTATTTATAAGAGTTCTAAATATATGTATTCAAACATTTAGTTTGCCTTGGACTCAGAATGTTCAACATTCCTTCAGTTTCATATTTGGGATAAATGCGTTTGAATCAATCATTTTTTTCCCTGAGGGTCTGTTAGGCTCGCGGGGGCGGAAAATGTCTTCATTTTATTGCGTCATTCTTGGCGCGGGACTTTTTTGGCGGCAAAAAATCTTTTCTGTTTCCGGCGTCATACGGTGTCGCCGAGGAACTTGCGTCATGTTTTTGACGTCCTTTTTGCGCCAAAAATGTCGCGTTCCGGGATGTGGCGTCATTTTTGGCCCAAAAAGCATTTAGGCGCCAAACAATGTGGGCGTATTATTGGGCGCCAAAAAATATGGGGCGTCTCTTTTGTCTCCACATTATTTCAGTCTGATTTTTTTCTTTGCTTCTGGTTACTAGAAGATTGTTTATTGGCATTTTTTCCCATTCCTGAAACTGTCATTTAAGGAATTTGATCAATTTTGCTTTATATGTTGTTTTTTCTCTTACAAGATGTCTCACGTTGCATCTGAGTCAGAAGATACTTCAGGAAAATCGCTGTCTAGTGCTGGAACTACCAAAGCTAAGTGTATCTGCTGTAAACTTTTGGTAGCTATTCCTCCGGCTGTTGTTTGTATTAATTGTCATGACAAACTTGTTAAAGCAGATAATATTTCCTTTAGTAATGTACCATTGCCTGTTGCAGTTCCCTCAACATCTAAGGTGCAGAATGTTCCTGATAACATAAGAGATTTTGTTTCTGAATCCATCAAGAAGGCTATGTCTGTTATTTCTCCTTCTAGTAAACATAAAAAATCTTTTAAAACTTCTCTCTCTACAGATGAATTTTTAAATGATCATCATTCTGATTCTGATGACTCTTCTGGTTCAGAGGATTCTGTCTCAGAGATTAATGCTGATAAATCTTCATATTTATTTAAAATGAATTTATTCGTTCTTTACTTAAAGAAGTACTAATTGCTTTAGAAATAGGGATTCTGGTCCTCTTGATACTAATTCTAAACTTTTAGATAAGGTGTTTAAATCTCCTTGGTTATTCCAGAAGTTTTTCCTGTTCCTAATGCTATTTCTGAAGTAAGTTCCAGAGAATGGGATAAATTGGGTAATTCATTTACTCCTTCTAAACGTTTTAAGCAATTATATCCTGTGCCGTCTGACAGATTAGAATTTGGGACAAAATCCCTAAAGTTGATGGGGCTATTTCTACCCTTGCTAAACGTACTACTATTCCTACGTCAGATGGTACTTCGTTTAAAGATCCTTTAGATAGGAAAATTGAATCCTTTCTAAGAAAAGCTTATCTGTGTTTCAGGTAATCTTCTTAGACCTGCTATTATATCTTTGGCTGATGTTGCTGCAGCTTCAACTTTTTGGTTGGAGACTTTAGCGCAACAAGTAACAGATCATGATTCTCATAATATTATTATTCTTCCTTCAGCATGCTAATAATTTTATCTGTGATGCCATTTTTGATATTATCAGAGTTGATGTCAGGTTTATGTCTCTAGCTATTTTAGCTAGAAGAGCTTTATGGCTTAAAACTTGGAATGCTGATATTGGCTTCTAAATCAACTCTACTTTCCATTTCTTTCCAGGGTAACAAATTATTGGTTCTCAGTTGGATTCCATTATCTCAACTGTTACTGGTGGGAAAGGAACTTTTTTACCACAGGATAAAAAATCTAAGGGTAAAAACAGGGCTAATAATCGTTTTCCGTTCCTTTCGTTTCAACAAAGAATAAAAGCCTGATCCTTCATCCTCAGACAGTTTCAGTTTGGAAACCATCTCCAGTCTGAATAAATCCAAGCCTTCTAGAAAGGCAAAGCCTGCTTCTAAGTCCACATGAAGGTCGGCCCTCATTCCAGCTCAGGCTGGTAGGGGGCAGGTTACGTTTTTTCAAAGAAATTTGGTTGAATTCTGTTCACAATCTTTGGATTCAGAACATTGTTTCAGAAGGGTACATAATTGGTTTCAAGATGAGACCTCCTGCAAAGAGATTTTTTCTTTCCCGTGTCCCAGTAATCCAGTGAAAGCTCAAGCATTTCTGAATTGTGTTTCAGATCTAGAGTTGGCTGGAGTAATTATGCCAGTTCCAGCTCTGGAACAGGGGATGGGGTTTTATTCAAATCTCTTCATTGTTACCAAAGAAGGAGAATTCTTTCAGACCAGTTCTGGATCTAAAAATATTGAATCGTTATGTAAGGATACCAATGTTCAAAATGGTAACTGTAAGGACTATCTTGCCTTTTGTTCAGCAAGGGCATTATATGTCCACAATAGATTTACAGGATGCTTATTCTGCATATTCCGATTCATCCAGATCATTATCAGTTCCTGAGATTCTCTTTTCTGACAAGCATTACCAGTTTGTGGCTCTGCCGTTGGCCTAGCTACAGCTCCAAAAATTTTTACAAAAGTTCTCGGTGCCCTTCTGTCTGTAATCAGAGAACAGGGTATTGTGGTATTTCCTTATTTGGACGATATCTTGGTACTTGCTCAGTCTTTACATTTAGCAGAATCTCATACGAATCGACTTGTGTTGTTTCTTCAAGATCATGGTTGAGGATCAATTTACCAAAAAGTTCATTGATTCCTCAGTCAAGGGTAACTTTTCTGGGTTTCCAGATAGATTCAGTGTCATGACTCTGTCTTTAACAGACAAGAGACGTCTAAAATTGATTTCAGCTTGTCGAAACCTTCAGTCACAATCATTCCCTTCGGTAGCCTTATGCATGGAAATTCTAGGTCTTATGACTGCTGCATCGGACAGCGATCCCCGTTTGCTCGTTTTCACATGCGACCTCTTCAGCTCTGTATGCTGAATCAATGGTGCAGGGATTACACAAAGATATCTCAATTAATATCTTTAAAACCGATTGTACGACACTCTCTAACGTGGTGGACAGATCACCATCATTTAATTCAGGGGGCTTCTTTAGGTGCTTCCGACCTGGACTGTAATTTCAACAGATGCAAGTCTCACAGGTTGGGGAGCTGTGTGGGGATCTCTGACGGCACAAGGAGTTTGGGAATCTCAGGAGGTGAGATTACCGATCAATATTTTGGAACTCCGTGCAATTTTCAGAGCTCTTCAGTCTTGGCCTCTTCTGAAGAGAGAATCGTTCATTTGTTTTCAGACAATGTCACAACTGTGGCATACATCAATCATCAAGGAGGGACTCACAGTCCTCTGGCCATGAAAGAAGTATCTCGAATTCTGGTTTGGGCGGAATCCAGCTCATGTCTAATCTCTGCGGTTCATATCCCAGGTATAGACAATTGGGAAGCGGATTATCTCGGTCGCCAAACGTTACATCCGGGCGAATGGTCTCTTTCACCCAGAGGTATTTCTTCAGATTTTTCAAATGTGGGGACTTCCAGAAATAGATCTGATGGCCTCTCATCTAAACAAGAAACTTCCCAGGTATCTGTCCAGATCCAGGATCCTCAAGCGGAAGGCAGTGGATACATTGTCACTTCCTTGGAAGTATCATCCTGCCTATATCTTTCCGCCTCTAGTTCTTCTTCCAAGAGTAATCTCCAAGATTCTGAAGGAATGCTAGTTTGTTCTGCTGGTAGCCTCGGCATGGCCTCACAGGTTTTGGTATGCGGATCTTGGTCCGGATGGCCTCTTGCCATCCGTGGACTCTTCCGCTACGACCAGACCTTCTGTCGCAAGGTCCTTTTTTCCATCGGGATCTGAAATCCTTAAATTAAAGGTATGGAGATTGAAACGCTTGATTCTTAGTCAAAGAGGTTTCTCTGACTCTGTGATTAATACTATGTTACAGGCTCGTAAATCTGTATCCAGAGAGATATATTATAGAGTCTGGAAGACTTATATTTCTTGGTGTCTTTCTCATCATTTTTCTTGGCATTCTTTTAGAATTCCAAGAATTTTACAGTTTTCTTCAGGATGGTTTAGATAAAGGTTTGTGCCGCAAGTTCCTTGAAAGGACAAATCTCTGCTCTTTCTGTTCTTTTTCACAGAAAGATTGGCTAATCTTCCTGATATTCATTGTTTTGTACAAGCTTGGTTCGTATAAAACCTGGTCATTAAGTCAATTTCTCCTCCTTGGAGTTTGAATTTGGTTCTAGGGCTCTTCAAGCTCCTCCGTTTGAACCTATGCATTCATTGGGACATTAAATTACTTTCTTGGAAAGTTTTGTTCCTTTGGCAATCTCTTCTGCCAGAAGAGTTTCTGAATTATCTGCTCTTTCTTGTGAGTCTCCTTTTCTGATTTTTCATCAGGATAAGGCAGTGTGCGAACTTCTTTTAAATTTTACCTAAAGTTGTGAATTCCAACAACATTAGTAGAGAAATTGTGGTTCCTTCATTATGTCCTATCTAAGAATTCTAAGGAGAAATCGTTACATTCTTTGGATGTTGTTAGAGCTTTGAAATAGTTATGATGAAGCTACTAAGTCTTTTCCTAAAGACTTTTAGTTTATTTGTTATCTTTTCCGGTTCTAGAAAAAGGCCAGAAAGCTTCTGCCATTTCTTTGGCATCTTGGTTGAAATCTTTAATTTATCTTGCCTATGTTGAGTCGGGTAAAACTCCGCCTCAAAGGATTACAGCTCATTCTACTAGGTCAGGTTCTACTTCCTGGGCGTTTAGGAATGAAGCTTCGATTGATCAGATTTGCAAAGCAGCAACTTGGTCCTCTTTGCATACTTTTACTAAATTCTACCATTTTGATGTATTTTCTTCTTCTGAAGCAGTTTTTGGTAGAAAAGTACTTCAGGCAGCGGTTTCAGTTTGAATCTTCTGCTTATGTTTTTCATTAAACTTTATTTGGGGTGGTGGATTATTTTCAGCAGGAATTGGCTGTCTTTATTTATCCCTCCCTCTCTAGTGACTCTTGCGTGGAACGATCCACATCTTGGGGTAATCATTATCCCATACGTCACTAGCTCATGGACTCTTGCTAATTACATGAAAGAAAACATAATTTATGTATGAACTTACCTGATAAATTCATTTTCTTTCATATTAGCAAGAGTCCATGAGGGCCCACCCTTTTTTGTGGTGGTTATGATTTTTTTATAAAGCACAATTATTCCAATTCCTTATTTTATATGCTTTCGCACTTTTTTTATCACCCCACTTCTTGGCTATTCGTTAAACTGAATTGGTGGTGTGGTAGGGGTGTATTTATAGGCATTTTGAGGTTTGGGAAACTTTTGCCCCTCCTGGTAGAATGTAATATCCCATACGTCACTCTAGCTCATGGACTCTTGCTAATATGAAAGAAATGAATTTATCAGGTAAGTTCTTACATAAATTATGTTTTTAGAGCTTTATATGTTCCACCTCCCCACTCTGAGTGTAATTTCTTCTCTGCTGGCTGTGTTGACATAGTTTCTCTAGCCTATACTTAGGTATCGAAACTTTTAATATAGGTATGGATAATTACAGGTTAAATTGGCTATTTAAAATGTAAATATAAAGGCTAAGGAGCTATTTGTAAATTATTTAATACACCCCAGTATGTAAAATGGATCATTGGGAACAAATTAAAGGAGAGAGAGTTTTTGGGTAAACTGTCCCTTTAATGAGGAGATAACATAAATTGTCTTTTATATAAATTCTTTTGTCTTTATGACAGGGCTCGACAAACCCAGGAGCCTGGTAGCCACTGGCTCCTAGAATTTTACCCACCGACTCCTAACTTTTTGGGTTATTCTCCATTTGTCTATATACAAATCTAACGATCTGGCTCCTAAAAATATGCCTGGCTCCTAAATTTTCTTACTGGCTCCTAATTTTTAAACATTTGTCAAGCACTGCTTTATGATTAGAGTGAGCATGCTGTTTACAATCATCACTGTAGTTACAAATTAACTAGTTGTTTGAACTGAAGGAATAAACGGGCAAGTATCTACATGCATTTTTAAACTCTATTTTAAGCGTTTCCTATAGCTGCAGATGTGTTATCTAAAGATGATAAATCACTGCAAAGATAGGTTAATAATACAAAAAGATTGAGATCCGTGTTTTCCCCAGAACCTATTTTAATGAGCCCACAACCCATCTGATTTTACTGACCACCTGGCTAAAATTAGTATTTCTTGAAGTTCAAGAGAGTTCGGAGTACTTCATGGATCACTTTATTTTCTCCTACTATTCATCAGTACAGTTAGGTTTATGCATTATGTTTTGCGTTTAATAAAGACATAAAAAAATAATTTCTCCTACATTGGTGTGTCCCCGGTCCACAGGCTTCATCCTTACTTGTGGGATATTCTCTTCCCCCTACAGGAAATGCAAAGAGAGCACACAGCAAAGCTGTCCATATAGCCCCCCCTCTGGCTCCGCCCCCCAGTAATTCTCTTTGCCGCTCTGAACAAGTAGCATCTCCACGGGGATGGTAAAGAGTTTGTGGTGTTAGTTGTAGTTTTATTTCTTCTATCAAGAGTTTATTTTAAAATAGTGCCGGTTTGTACTATTTACTCTACAACAGAAAGTGATGAAGATTTCTGTTAAAAGAGGAGTATGATTTTAGCACCAGTAACTAAAATCCATTGCTGTTCCCACACAGGACTGTTGAAACCAGAGAACATCAGTTGGGGGGGAACAGTTTGCAGACTTATCTGCTTCAGGTATGACCAGTCTCTTTTCTAACAAGACCCAGTAATGCTAGAAGACTGTAATTTTTCCCTTATGGGACCGGTAAGCCATTTTCTTAGACTCAGTAACAGAATTAAGGCTTATAAATTGGGCTCTATGCTGGTTGACACTATTGTGGTCTAAATCGATTAGTTTTTTATCATATTATATGACATTTGGAGTGTTTTGTGAACTTTTAACACTTTTGGGAACGTTTATTTGCGCCTGGCAGTTGTTTAGACATCTAAATCTAGCCAGAAAGGCCCCTTCACTCTGGTATGCAGAGGGAGGAGGCCTCATTTTCGCGCCTCAGTTGCGCAGTTACTTCCAGAGGCAGTGCATGCAGCTTCATGTGAGAGGGTCCTATGACTGAGAAAAGGACTCAGGGAGGCTTTATTCTGTGGTGAATCACCCCTAAGGAAGGTAAAAGCCGCAGCAAAGTCTGTGGCAGGGACTGTAGTGTGCTTAAAACCAGTAAATTATACTATTAGCTCCGGTTTGCTCATTTAAGGGGTTAGAGACTGGGTTTGGTGTGCAATACTTTCAAAGCATTAAGACACTGGGGTGTAAATTTCAGAAAGATCGGATATTTCTTTGATAGTTTTTTGAACATTCAGAAATAAAGTGTGCTCTTTTTATTATTTAAAGAGACAGTAACGGTTTTGTTTAAAATTGTTTTTATTACATTAATAGCCTGCCTAAATCTGTCTAACATGTCTGTACCTTCAGATAGCATATGTTCTGTGTGTATGGAGGCCAAGGCGGTTCCCCCTTTAAATGTATGTGCAAATTGTGCCATGGCGTCCAAACAAAGTAAGGACAGTACTGTCACATTTAATAAGGTTGTCCAAGATGATTCTTCTAATGAAGGTAGTGGGGATAGTTCATCATCCTCTCCTTCTGTGTCAACACCAGTTTTGCCCGCGCAGGCGATACCTAGTACATCTAGCGCGCCAATGCTTGTTACTATGCAGCAATTAACAGCAGTAATGGATAATTCTATAGCAGCTCTTTTATCCAAACTGCCAGCATTTCCCAGAAAGCGTGATTGCTCAGTTTTAAATACAGAGGATGAGCAAGTAGGCGCTGACGATAATTTATCTGTTATACCCTCACATCAATCTGAATTGGCAGTGAGGGAGGGTCTGTCTGAGGGAGAAATTTCTGATTCAGGAAAGATTTCTCAGCAGGCAGAACCTGATATCATGGCATATAAATTTAAGCTAGAACATCTCCGCGCCCTGCTTAAGGAGGTGCTAGCTACTCTTGATGATTGTGATTCTTTGGTAAATCCAGAGAAGTTGTGCAAAATGGACAAATTCTTAGAGGTCCCAGTGCACGCTGATGCTTTTCCGATACCCAAGAGGGTAGCGGACATAGTGAATAAGGAGTGGGAGAAGCCAGGTGTACCTTTTTGTTCCACCTCCTATATTTAAGAAAATGTTCCCCATTGTCGACCCCAGAAGGGACGCATGGCAAACGGTTCCTAAGGTAGAGGGGGCAGTTTCAACGTTAGCAAAGCGCAGAACTATTCCTATAGAGGACAGTTGCGCTTTCAAAGATCCTATGGATAAAAAATTGGAAGGATTGCTTAAAAAGATTTTTGTTCAGCAAGGTTTCCTTCTTCAACCAATTTCGTGCATTATTCCTGTCACCACGGCGGCATCTTTTTGGTTCGAGGAACTAGAAAGTTCGCTCCAAAAGGAGACTCCATATGATGAAGTCATGGACAGAATTCACACACTAAAGTTGGCTAATTCCTTTATTTTGATGCCGCTTTTCAATTAGCAAAATTAGCGGCGAAAAACTCAGGTTTTGCAATAGTGGGCGTGCAGGGCGCTTTGGCTAAAATCCTGGTTGGCGGATGTGTTGTCCAAAACAAATTACTTAATATCCCTTCAAGGGTAAGACCCTTTTCGGGCCAGAATTGAAGGAGATTATTTCTGACATCACTGGGGGAAAGGGCCATGCCCTCCCACAGGATAGGCCTTTCAAGGCTAAGAACAAGTCTAATTTTCGTTCCTTTCGCAATTCAGGAACGGACCGGCTTCTAACTCTGCAGCCTCTAGACAAGAGGGTAACGCTTCCCAGCCTAAACCAGCATGGAAACCATTGCAAAGCTGGAACAAGGGTAAACAGGCCAAGAAGCTGCTGCTGCTACCAAGACAGCATGAAAGGGTAGCCCCCGATCCGGGACCCGGATCTAGTAGGGGGCAGACTTCTCTCTTTGCTCAGGCTTGGGCAAGAGATGTTCCGGATCCCTGGGCACTAGAAATAGTCTCTCAGGGGTATCTTCTAGAGTTCAAGGAACTTCCTCCAAGGGGAAGGTTCCACATGTCTCGCTTATCTTCAGACCAGATAAAGAGACAGGCATTCTTACATTGCGTAGGAGATCGATTAAAAATGGGAGTGATAAACCCAGTTCCAACAGCGGAACAAGGTATGGGTTTTTACTCAAACCTGTTTGTAGTTCCCAAAAAAGAGGGAACTTTCAGGCCAATTCTGGATTTAAAAATTCTAAACAAATTCCTCAGAGTTCCATCGTTCAAAATGGAAACCATTCGAACAATTTTACCAACAATCCAGGAGGGTCAATACATGACTACCGTGGACTTAAAGGATGCGTACCTGCATATTCCTATCCACAAAGATCATCAGTTCCTGAGGTTCGCCTTTATGGACAAACATTACCAGTTTGTGGCTCTTCCGTTCGGTTTAGCCACTGCTCCCAGAATTTTCACAAAGGTGCTAGGGTCCCTTCTAGCGGTCCTAAGGCCGACGGGCATTGCTGTAGCACCTTACCTAGACGACATTCTAATCCAAGCGTCGTCCCTTTCCAAAGCAAGGGCTCATACAGACATTGTTTTAGCCTTTCTCAGGTCTCACGGGTGGAAGGTGAACATAGAAAAGAGTTCGCCAAGTAAGGTCAGTCCAGCCCCGAAATACCAGGCAATTCTCCTCTGAACAAGGAACATGACAACCCCAGACGATCGTTCCTGGTAGAGCGCTTCTCTCTTTGTATGCAAATTATTATGACCCTGGGGAAGTCTCCCTATGGGTGATGGGGGAAACCAGACGTGGACTCCTTGCCCAGTGTGCTTAGAGGAATGTGGCTGCACCTCACTGACGAGGCCCATAGGAGGCCGAAACGATCGTCTGGGGTTGTCATGTTCCTTGTTCAGAGGAGAATTGCCTGGTATTTCGGGGCTGGACTGACCTTACTTGGCAGGATCAGACTGATATACTTCAGGAAAGTTTTCTTCTGTGAAAAGCACACTGGTCTAAAAGAGGCTGCTTCCGGATGGTAAATCGCCATAGAACAAGCCACTGAGCTATTGTTCGTTCCTGGTAGAGCGCTTCTCTCTTTATATGCAAATTATTATGACCCTGGGGAAGTCTCCCTATGGGTGATGGGGGAAACCAGACGTGGACTCCTTGCCCAGTGTGCTTAGAGGAATGTGGCTGCACCTCACTGACGAGGCCCATAGGAGGCCGAAACGATCGTCTGGGGTTGTCATGTTCCTTGTTCAGAGGAGAATTGCCTGGTATTTCGGAGCTGGACTGACCTTACTTGGCAGGATCAGACTGATATACTTCCAGAAAGTTTTCTTCTGTGAAAAGCACACTGGTCTAAAAGAGGCTGCTTCCGGGTGGTAAATCGCCATAGAACAAGCCACTGAGCTGTTGTTCGTTCCTGGTAGAGCGCTTCTCTCTTTTTATGCAAAATAGTTCCCTGTCCCCGTCCACAAGGGTTCCTTTTCTGGGAACAATAATAGATTCCGTGGAAATGAAGATTTTTCTGACAGAGGTCAGAAAGTTAAAGCTTCTAAACGCTTGTCGAGTTCTTCAATTTATTCCTCAGCCTTCGATAGCTCAGTGCATGGAAGTAATAGGACTAATGGTTGCAGCAATGGACGTGGTTCCTTTTGTTCGAATTCATTTAAGACCATTGCAACTGTGCATGCTCAAACAGTGGAATGGGGATTATGCAGACTTGTCTCCCCAGATTCAAGTAGACCAGGTAACCAGAGACTCACTCCTCTGGTGGTTGACTCAGGATCACCTGTCAATGGTCTCGGGAAGAGTCTCTTCTCCCGATAAACATTTTGGAACTGAGAGGGATATTCAATGCGCTCCTGGCTTGGCCTCAACTAGCGAAGGCCAGATTCATAAGATTTCAGTCGGACAACATGACGACTGTAGCGTACATCAATCATCAGGGGGGAACAAAGAGTTCCTTGGCGATGAGAGAGGTATCCAAGATCATCAAATGGGCGGAGGATCACTCCTGCCATCTATCTGCAATTCACATCTCAGGAGTAGACAACTGGGAGGCGGATTATTTGAGTCGACAGACTTTCCATCCGGGGGAGTGGGAACTTCACCCGGAGGTTTTTGCCCAGTTAACTCAACTATGGGGCACTCCAGATATGGATGTGATGGCGTCTCGTCAGAACTCCAAGGTTCCTCGCTACAGGTCCAGATCCAGGGATCCCAAGGCGACACTAGTGGATGCATTGGTGGCGCCCTGGTCGTTCAATCTGGCTTATGTGTTTCCACCGTTTCCTCTCCTTCCCAGGCTTGTAGCGAGGATCAAACAGGAGAAGGCCTCAGTGATTCTAATAGCTCCGGCTTGGCCACGCAGGACTTGGTATGCAGACCTGGTGAATATGTCATCGGCTCCACCATGGAAGCTACCTTTGAGGCAGGATCTTCTAGTACAAGGTCCATTCGAACATCCAAATCTAGCCTCTCTGCAACTGACTGCTTGGAAATTGAACGCTTGATTCTATCTAAGCGTGGGTTTTCAGATTCGGTTATAGATTCTCTGGTTCAAGCCAGAAAACCTGTGACTAGGAAAATTTACGATAAGATATGGCAGAAATATATCTGTTGGTGCGAATCCAAGGGATTTTCTTGGAGTAAAATTAAAATTCCTAGGATACTTTCCTTTCTCCAAGAGGGTTTGGATAAAGGTTTGTCAGCTAGTTCTTTAAAAGGACAGATATCCGCTCTGTTTTGTTGCACAAGCGTCTGGCAGCCGTGCCAGATGTACAGGCGTTTGTACAGGCCTTAGTCAGGATTAAGCCTGTCTACAGACCTATAACTCCTCCATGGAGTCTAAACTTAGTTCTTTCAGTTCTTCAAGGGGTTCTGTTTGAACCTTTACATTCCATAGATATTAAGTTACTATCTTGGAAAGTTCTGTTTTTGGTTGCTATTTCTTCTGCTAGAAGAGTTTCTGAATTGTCTGCTTTGCAGTGTTCTTCACCTTATCTGGTATTCCATACAGATAAGGTAGTTTTGCGTACCAAGCCTGGTTTTCTTCCAAAAGTGGTTTCCAACAGAAATATTAACCAGGAAATTGTTGTTCCTTCTTTGTGTCCGAATCCAGTTTCGAAGAAGGAACGTTTGTTACACAACCTAGATGTGGTCCGTGCTTTAAAATTATATTTAGAAGCAACAAAGGATTTCAGACAGACATCATCCTTGTTTGTCGTTTATTCAGGTAAGAGGAGAGGGCAGAAAGCTACTGCTACCTCTCTTTCCTTTTGGCTGAAAAGCATCATCCGATTGGCTTATGAGACTGCCGGACGGCAGCCTCCTGAACGAATTACAGCTCACTCTACTAGAGCTGTGGCTTCCACATGGGCCTTCAAGAACGAGGCTTCTGTTGAACAGATCTGTAAGGCAGCGACTTGGTCTTCTCTGCATACTTTTGCCAAATTTTACAAATTCGATACTTATGCTTCTTCGGAGGCTGTTTTTGGGAGAAAGGTTTTGCAAGCCGTGGTGCCTTTCGTTTAGGTTACCTGACTTGTTCCCTCCCTTCATCCGTGTCCTAAAGCTTTGGTATTGGTTCCCACAAGTAAGGATGAAGCCGTGGACCGGACACACCAATGTAGGAGAAAACAGAAATTATGTTTACCTGATAAATTTCTTTCTCCTAGGGTGTGTCCGGTCCACGGCCCGCCCTGGCTTTTAGTCAGGTTTAAAATTTTTATTTGTGTACACTACAGTCACCACGGCACCCTATAATTTCTCCTTTTTCTCCTAACCGTCGGTCGAATGACTGGGGGGCGGAGCCAGAGGGGGGGCTATATGGACAGCTTTGCTGTGTGCTCTCTTTGCCATTTCCTGTAGGGGAAGAGAATATCCCACAAGTAAGGATGAAGCCGTGGACCGGACACACAGTAGGAGAAATTTATCAGGTAAACATAAATTCTGTTTTTTATAAACTTGTTTTAATTTTTTTTTTTTTCCTTCAAGAAACGTGAACGAAAGAAGGAGCTGGGGCAAGTTAATGGGTTGTATGATAGGTATGGACGGAGGACAGTATCACCCACTATTGACTTGGATTTTCCTGAGAGAGCTGCTGGCAGCTACCGGGCCCTTGCACAAGCCAGAATGCTGGAGAGAAGAGTCAGCCGTCCAGGCACTCCTACGTCAAGTGCCAGCACGGATACTCCCACCTCTGAGCCAAATGACATGGATGAGGATATGATTGATGTAGACGATGAGCCCCCCTCTCTGGAGTCAGAGTATGGTCATGCTCAGCTAAAGAGACCGTTCCAGTTGCTAATTGCAGCTGCTATGGAACGAAATCCCACCCAGTTTCAGCTGCCCAATGAACTAACCTGCACCACAGCACTTCCAGGTCAGTAATGAAGTTTTCGCTCAAAAAAAATTAGTTTTCTTTCTCAATTGCCTCTATTATCTGTAACATTTTTTTATTTAGTTAAGACAAATTGGGTAGATTGCATTGTCTGTCTTTTTATTTACTTGTTAAATAGTAAACCTAGGAATGATCATAGGACCTCAGGAGTCCTAACAATAATAATATCAGTATTGTTTGCAATATTGTATAACAATGCTAAACCCATTGTTGCAAATACTTCTGCCATAAAGTACTAGACAAGTGCAGGTTCCTAAGGTTCTATGAGCCTACCTAGGTTTATTCTTAAAAATAAGGTTCCAATAGAATAAAGCAAATTTAGTAATATAAGTTAATTGGAATATTGTATAAAATTAGAGAAATGTGTAATGGAGAAGGATTCTAGGCAGGCTACTACCACAATAACTATTTTCCAATTATCTAACTTGCCTTAACATAATAAATCTCAGGAATAATTGTAACCTGATAGTCTAAATGAGAACTGCGGTGCATACCCTTTATAATGAATACAAATGTTCAAAAAAGAGAGAAAGATACGTAAGTAAGCATATCTCAACAAGACAGGGACTGCAGCACACTCTTGTAATTTTAATCATTGGTAAGAGTAAGGATCAAAAAGAATACATTACACATCATGTGTTCTAGAACACTGTAACACCTACAAAAATGGTAACAAACCCGCTAAAATGTGTACATAGTGCATAAGTTACAGTATACACAAGGCTTACTAAACATGTAAGCTAATCGAGTGACCGGTCACTGACAATCATTGCATCAGAGTGAAAAATAAAACAAAAGCTGTAATAACAGCTGAATAAGGACTTTGAAATCGTCAGCTACACCCCTTCTAGACCCTGGACCCCCTAGAAACACAAGAGGTATCACCAGGACAGAAACCAATGGGGATCTAAACTTCAGATCAAGCATCTACAATACATAAATAATGCAGTACTTCAAACTAACAGCAAAGTAATAATGAGAGACGGAGCCGTATGCACTACACCCCTACTGACCCGAGGACTCCTAGGAAGAACCCATAGGAGCTATACCTGGGTAGTATATATACCGGGGATCTAAGAGCAACAGTAATTTCTCTCTAAAAGGCAGGTATAAGCTAGTCAATACAGGTACATGAGCAACAGAATATTTATACATGAAATAGCATAGCAACAATAGTATGTATGTATATAGAGCAGATGGAGTTCCTGTATGTTGACTGAGGCAAATGAAAAGCCACTTTGTCATATGCTCTACCAGAGCTTAATGTAAATCTCTGTGGTCTCAGGTAAGTACTGTGCTCCCAATGTCACTTGATTAGCTTACATGTTTAGTAAGACTTGTGTGTACTGTAACTTATGCACTATGTACACATTTTAGCGGGTTTTTTCTGTCTTAAGATATGGAGAGTTCACAACGTCATCAATTACTAGTGGGAATATCACTCCTGACCAGCAGGAAGAGGCAAAGAGCACCACAGCAGAGCTGTTAAGTATCCTTTCCCATAATCCCCAGTCATTCTCTTTGCCTTTGACAATGGAGGAGGTGAAGTTTTGGTGTCTGAAGAATTTTTTTTTTTTTTTAATTTTTATATTTTTTTGTTGTGGTTATAAACAATAACAGGCAAAATACAAAATTAAGTCATCAAGAGCACATAATAAAAATAAATTTTTTAGTTTGTAGAAACATATTTGTCATTGAAGTCAAATTCTTGCCAAATTCTTGCATTATATAATATATTTACAGGGCGCTCTGAGTAGAAACTTTAATTGCCTATAGAGAAAGGTAAACAAACCTAATTATTTATATAAATAACAATCTATGAGTCCCCTTGTCTGTAGTGATAATGAAAACATATCGTACCCCTGACAACCCTAGGTGGCCACTCTTGGACCTATTAGACTAAGTATGAGTAGTAGGGGGTTACATGCTTCCTCACTGGTAATAAGATATGTAGAAGACAGATTCAAACACTTTCCAGTTGTGAATAGCACAATGAGTAGGATTCTATGCATCTAGAGTATCTTTTAAATAGAGCCTTGGTAGCGAGATATAGTAGATCTCAAAGCCAGATCTATAAAACTTGTAAATAAAAAATGTTCAGTATACAAGAGATATGACATAAGCACTAGATGTATGCAAGTTAAGCCCAAGTTGCTTTCTCGGCCGCTGGCATCATTCAAAATAGCGAAGGTTACATTACAAGCTGCATGTGATTATCTGATCAAATACCCCGATACCGTGTCTAAAGATCTACTCTCTCCCTTATTACAATAAGTATTTATGGTACATAACAGGCATCCTATTTGAATCCGTACCGTAATAACAGAACCAAGATTATTATAATTGGGTATAGTTACATACTTATAGCGGTGTATATTCCAGCTCAGCAAGTCATGGTATAAAAAAAAAAATATAAGGCTACACTTATATATCAAATATGGGGAGCTATCTTATGTAGAACAGAATACACCCATATAGTTAGAACCCAAAGAGGTATTAATCACACAGATAATTGTGGCGTAGACCTTTCAAGTCTGTAGGAGTCAGGTCTATATCAGTGTGTAAAATAATATAGCTGTAGACAATTACCTCCAATTATAGAGTATGCTCTAATGGTGAAAATATCAGCTACTTCTTCTGTAGCAGGTACTCAGATATATGGAACAATACCTATGCTGAGGACTTTGCTGTAAGCTCTCCTTAGTGGGTGTAGAGTAGTGTAACACGAAATGATATATATCAACATGGTAGTAACATATGCATTCCAATTGAAGCCTGTGAGAGGAATTTTAGATACTAATAGGCATGTACAAAGCTCATAGTAGTATATAGCTATCTAGATCAACAGAAAAAAAGGTTTGTATACCCACATACAAATATGTAAGAAATATGAAGCTACACTTATATATTAAATACAGGGAGCATCTTGTTATGTAGAACTGAATACATCAATATAGCGAGAACCTAGAGGGGTATTTAATATTGAGGCGTAGACATTTCATATCTGCAGGAGCCAGATCTATATCAGTGTGTACAACATATAGTTTCAGACAGTTACCTTAAATTATAAATGATAGAAGATTATAAATTGTGTTCGGTGTAAGATATAGTGTATGCTCTAGTATTAAAAGTATAGGCTGCTTCTTCTGTAGCGGTTACTCAGATATATGGAAAGACATATATGCTTGGGTCTTAGTTGTAAGCGCTCCTTCGTGGGTGTAAAGTAGTATAACACACTATAGTACGTTAACATGTTAATAACATTAGTTTTCAAATTAGAGCCTGTGAGAGGAATGAGACATACTTTAGGCATGTACAAAGTCTATAATAGAATATAGATATCTAAACCAACAAATACAATATGAACCAGTTAAATGCAAACTAAATTGTAAGTTTTGTGTAAGATAACTGTCACATATAGGTTTAGGAATCTAAGGCATCTGACACTAAAGTAATCATAAACAGTTCCTAATGTTAAAGCACAGAAACTCATCTAGCTATATCCTTAGGAAGCTCCCTTTGATCAATATAGCTAGCAAATGATATGGTCTGGATGATGGGGCGTAATAAGATAAACAAAAAAGCCTTCATAAAACTGAAAACATCACACATACCACATCTAGGATATTGTTGCGGAAGTTAGTAGGTAGCACAACTTACCTTCCGGAAACATATCTTAAAAGAAGCCTCTAGAGGTGCTAAGCAAATTGTATTAGGTAATCTATAAAGGCATAGCTTACAACTATCAAATCTGATATAGACTCAACTTTTCAGACTTATATGTACTTCAGTCAATGTTGAAGTTGCAAACTAGATTTTAAATATGAAGATGAACCAGCGTTAGTCACTTAGGAAGTAGTGTGCGCATTATAAAAAACAAAAACAGATTCCTCTACTCATCACCAGGTACCACTCATATTCCAACCCACACCAATTCACAAAAAAGATAAATAATTATGAGTCAGCCAGATATTAGCAAAATGTAACCAATTCCAGAGCATCTCTGTACTGTCAAAGGGCATATCAAGGAAGACCATATTGAAGAATATTTTCCCGGTGCATAGATACAGGAACTTACACTCCCATTCACTTCAAGAGCACCGCTCTGAACAGATTGAAGCTGATCTCCTTCCTTTGTTAGCAGCATTTCATGTCGTAGGTGTTCTGCAAGTGCAGATCTAAGAAAACCTGTCACACCGCTAACGCTTTGTCCCCAGCTAATCCATACATGACCATGAGATATAGGTAGTGGGTCAGTCTGCAAGACGATCGTTGTGTAGATCTCGGGTTTTGTCTCCTTTAATGCTGTAGCATACTTAGGTAAAGTTAGTAGATCGGTTGGCTGATTTGCTATTAGCCCTTTCAGCATGTTAGTTTACTTCTATCAAGGCTCAGAATCGCCTGACCGAAAAGGCAAGGTCTCTGCTCAAACGTTCTGGAGCCTTGGAATACGATCAGCGGCTACATAGGTAGCGCACAGAGGATCAAAAATAGCCTCTATTTCTGCGGTTAGGTTCTGAAAATCTTCCTTGATGTCGGTGCACAGATTACTAAGTATTAGCTCAATCCTAGTCTCCATGTTTAAACTTGAAAGGGTGATAGTCTATTAGGCTCCAGGTCTGTGTCCAAGGAATAGGATATGAAATGGAAATGTTTTGCCGTTATATGAGTGGAATTAGTACCTCCATGTCAGAAGCTCTCTAACTCCGCAATCATAGATTTAGTAGCTCCTTGACACTAGGAAGTATCCTTTGTGATTGTTTTTGCTTTTGCAATGAAGTCTCCTTGCCAGTTAAAAGATGGACGCTCTCAGAGATCTCAGCAAAGGGCGCCACAACATTAGGCAGAGTTGATTTACTTGCCGCTATCCCATAGCCTTTAGACTTCTAATATAAAATCTATGAGCTCAGACGCCCTGCGAATATAAATTAGGCTGGGCTGAACGGCCAAATATATGGTTATTTGTAGTATATAGCCGTGTAGTGGTGCTTTAAAGCAGTTATGAACTTGTAAGGTGGGCCTTGCTGCGTTTTCCAAACATATTTGCTGCCCATGGTATAGAAAGCCAGAGTAGGTTTACTCCGGTCTTTCTTTTTTCTATAGGTCTCTGTGAGGAGTATGTGTCCTCTCACAATTTGTAAGCTGTCCTCCTGACGGCCGTCCGGACTGCAGGTAAGTGCTTTTTGTCTTCTAGGTATTGGAGACTGTACACTTAATATGTCTCCTGTCTTTAAAGAGAACGATCCCTATAGAGGTTAGAAACTTCTTTAGGATTCCTTGGAAATATGCTGGAGGCTTATTGAAGGAGATGTATGCTTCTCCTATGGCTCGAGTGCGTCATTTTATTGGTGCAACGCCTTATCTGAATCAATTTTAGTAGAAACTCCTTTAAAGGAGATTAAAGATGAGATTAAGACTTTAGTCAATTCCTTTATTTTTTATGCTAATCAAGTTATTAGTCTGGAAGCCAAGAGGCCTGGCTTCATTGTCCTGGGCGTTGTTTTCAAAATCTTGGCCGATGTTACCTTTGTGTCCAAGTTTCTGACGCTTCCTTACAAGGGTAAAACCTTATTTGGTCCTGGTCTAGCTAGAAGAGCAGGCCTAAAGGACATCAAACATCTTGGAAACCCTATCAGTTTGGGACAAGGGGAAGCAATCTAAGAAAACTGCAGCTGAGTAAGTCAGCACGAAGGGTCTGCCCTGGTCTGGGAATCGAATCAAGTGAGGAATAGACTGTTTGATTAAGCATGGGTTTGAGATGTTCCAGAGCCTTGGACTGTGCACTTAGTATCTCAGGGTTACAAAAATAATTCAAATTTCTTGAATTGCATTCAGGATATTTCTTCCCTGGGAGCGATAGTGCAGTTCCAGTAAGGGAACGGGGCCTGGATTCTACTCAATTTTTCGACTCATTCTAGACCTAAGGTGTATTATCAAGTTCTCAGAATACCATCCTTCAAAATGGAAACCATTTGTTTCACTTTTGCTTGGGTCCAAGAGGTCAGCTCATGACGACCATAGTCCTGAAGGATGCATATCTTCATGTTCTCATCAAGGAATTTTTCATATTTCTGAGATTAACCTTTCTAAACAAACTTTTTCAGTTTGTGGCTCTTCCGTTTGACCTTGCCACAGCTCCCAGAATTTTCTCAAAGGTTCTGAGGGCTCTCTTGGCAGTGATCAGGTCTTGGGGAATTGCTGTGGTGCCCTACCTGGACGACATATTGGTTCAGGCGCCATCTTTTCAACAAGCAAACTCTCATACAGAGATCTTGTTGTCTTTTCTACGTTCCCACGGATGGAAAGTGAATTTGGAAAAGAGTTCCCTTGTTCCAGCTACAAGGGTGGTTTTCTTAGGGACCATCATAGATTCCCTATCTATGAAATTATTTCGGACAGAGGTCAGAAAATCCAAAATTCTTGCCTCTATCTACAGTTCGGCCATCAGTGACTGAATGCATAGAGGTAATTGGTCTGATGGTCGCATCCATGGACATCATTCCCTTTGCTCAATTCCATTTGAGAGCTTTGCAATCTTGCATGCTCAGAAAATGGAACAGGGACCTTTCGGATCTGTCTCAGAGGATAGACTAGATCAGTTGACAAGAGACTCTTCAGTGGAGGCTTTCTCAGGAGCATCTGTCTCAGGGCACATGCTTCTGTAGAGCTTCCTGGGTGATTGTGACCACGGATGCCAGTCTGCTGGGCTGGGGAGCAGTCTGGGACTTGTTATAGGCGCAGGGACTATGGACTTGTGAGGAGTCTGCTCTCCCCATAAACATCTTGGCTTTGAGAGTGATTTTACAATGCTCTTATGGCTTGTCCTCAATTGTCCTTAGCCCTGTTTATCAGATTCCAGTCGGACAATTTCACCTCAGTGGCTTTCATCAACCACCAGGCAGGAACTTGGAGTACCTTAGCCATGAAGGAGGTGGCTCAAATTGTTAAGTGGGTAGAAGGTCACAATTGCTGTATGCCATTCAAATTCCAGGAGTGGCAATTGGGAAGAAGATTTCCTGAGCAGACAAACTATTCATCCCGGGGAGTGGGCTCTCCATCCGGAGGTGTTCTCCAGGTTAACATTCCAAGCTTCCAAGGTATGGTTCAAGGTTGAGAGATCCGCAGGCCGTCCTGATAAATGCTCTGGCATTTGCTTGGGATTTCAGTCTGGCATATCTGTTTCCTCCGTTTGTTCTCCTTCCACGAGTCATTGCTTGTATCAAACCGGAGAGAGCTTTGGTAATTCTAATTGCTCATGTGTGGCCTTGCGGGATCTGGTATACAGAACTAGTGAAGATATCTCTTCCACCTTGGACGCTGCCTCTGAGGAAGGACCTTCTAACTCGGGGTCCATTCCTTCATCCAAATCTCGTTTTCTCTGAAGCTGACTGCTTGGAGATTAAACACTTAGTTCTGTCTAAGCATGTTTTTTCCGAGTCGTTCATTGAGACCATGATTCAGGCTCTCGCAAGCCTGTTACTAGAAAAATTTACCATAAGGTATGGCGTATATACCTCTATTGGTGCGAATCCAAGGGCTATTCTTGGAGTAGGGTCAGGATTCCTAGGATTTAGTTTTTTCTCCAGGAAGGACTGGAGAAAGTATTGTCTGCCAGTTCTCTGAAGGGTCAGATTTCTGCAGTATCTATTTCTTTCATGTAATTAGCAAGAGTCCATGAGCTAGTGACGTATGGGATATACATTCCTACCAGGAGGGGCAAAGTTTCCCAAACCTTAAAATGCCTATAAATACACCCCTCACCACACCCACAAATCAGTTTTACAAACTTTGCCTCCTGTGGAGGTGGTGAAGTAAGTTTGTGCTAGATTCTACGTTGATATCCGCTCCGCAGCAGGTTGGAGCCCGGTTTTCCTCTCAGCGTGCAGTGAATGTCAGAGGGATGTGAAGAGAGTATTGCCTATTTGAATTCAATGATCTCCTTCTACGGGGTCTATTTCATAGGTTCTCTGTTATCGGTCGTAGAGATTCATCTCTTACCTCCCTTTTCAGATCAACGATATACTCTTATATATACCATTACCTCTACTGATTCTCGTTTCAGTACTGGTTTGGCTTTCTACTACATGTAGATGAGTGTCCTGGGGTAAGTAAGTCTTATTTTCTGTGACACTCTAAGCTATGGTTGGGCACACTTATATAAAGTTCTAAATATATGTGTTTAAACATTTATTTGCCTTGATTCAGGATGTTCAACGTTCCTTATTTTCAGACAGTCAGTTTCATATTTGGGATAATGCATATGAATAATTCAATTTTTTCTTACCTTAAAATTTGACTTTTTTTTTCCTGTGGGCTGTTAGGCTCGCGGGGGCTGAAAATGCTTCATTCTATTGCGTCATTCTTAGCGCGGACTTTCTTGGCGCAAAAATTTTCTTGTCATTTCCGGCGTCATACGTGTCGCCGGAAGTTGCGTCATTTTTTTGACGTTTTTGCGCCAAAAAATGTCGGCGTTACCGGATGTGGCGCCATTTTTGGCGCCAAAAGCATTTAGGCGCTAAATAATGTGGGCGGCTTTTTTGGCGCTAAAAAATTCGAGCGTCATTGTTGTCTCCACAATATTTAAGTCTCATTATTTATTGCTTCTGGTTGCTAGAAGCTTGTTTATTGCCATTTTTTTCCCATTCCTGAAATTGTCATTTAAGGAATTTGATCAATTTTGCTTTATACTGTATGTTGTTTTTTCTATTACATATTGCAAGATGTCTCACATGGACTCTGAATCAGAAGCCACTTTTGGAAAAACGCTTAACTGAGTTTCAGTTCTACCAAAGCTAAGTTCATTTATTTTAAATGTTATAAATGTTTATCTTTAGCTATGGTTTGTAATAAGATATGTTATACTTTTACATGCGGAATCCATTAGTATTTATGCTTTATATATTTTCTTTTCTTACAAGAAATATTTAGAAGACTTATAAGAAATATTTTTCTGATTCTATGTTAAAGGCTTTGTCTGACTTCGTGCCTTCTAATAAAATTTTTAGGTCTTTTTCACTTTTTTAATTATTGAAGTTTCAAATGACCAACAACATACTGATTTATCCTTCTCTGATGTTTTTTTTCAGAAATTTTCTTCATCAGATATTGACACTAACAAATCTACTTTTTTTATTATTTTTCAATTATTAAAGTACATTTGTTCTTTGTTGAAAAGGTGTTGATTATTTTGGATATTAAGGTAACTAGTTCTTTAAGACTAGCTGACATTATTTCTGCCTATTTATTTCTTTAGAGGTTTTCTTTCCAATTCCCTATACTAGGGAATGGAATAGGCTGAGAATTTTCTTTTATTCCTTCTTCAAAGGTTTTAAACTATATTCTTTGCCAGCAGTTAAACTCAATTTGGAGGGTTCTCCAATTTATTGGGGCTATCTCTAATTCTACTAATTATGCTATTGTTTCTATAGCAAAATAGTATTTATTTTCCTTTAGATAGTTGTATCTTATTTATGGAAAATTATTTAGTTTCAGGTACTTTTCTTGGTCCTGTGATTTATTTGGATATTGCAATTGCTTCATTTTCTCTGTTTACTTTAAGATCAAGTATCAGATTATGATTTATTTTAGCATTGTTAAAGGGACAACATTTACTAGACTAGGTGCTGTTGCATTTGTCTTGTTTTGCATTTATTGATTATGCAAGTCCACTGTATTGGCTGGTCCTTTAAACTGAACTATCATGCTAATAATTTCATTTGTGTCTTCATTTTATTGAATATTTTCGCAAATGAGGGTTAATCTATGTCTAGCTTTTTTAGCTAGAAGAATTTTGTGATTTTTAAAAAAAAATCCATATTTCCTTTGTTCTAAGATGATCAATTATTTGTTTTATAATTGGATTCAATTCTTAACTGTTACTCTGGGCTTCAAGGTTGAGTTCTAAGACTAAAACTTTAAGCTTATACTAGTTTGGTTGTTCTTATTAAGGAACGAATTCCTGAGTTCTTTCCCAAGTAACATGTCTATAATTGGAGTTCGAAATCAGCTCCCTAATTTTGCGATGTACGTGCCATATTCCAGCTTGGCTGGTAAGGGGCAGGTTAAGGCTTCTTTGAAATTTATTTTGTCCAAATTTCTTTGATTTTATTCCAGCAAGGCTAACACTTTCTTTAACTGTGTTTCTGTCCTATATATTTTGGGTACTGTTGAAGCATGGCTGGGCACCCATGGGGTTCAAGCGCTGCTCAGACCTGGAATCTTCTGGGGTATTTCTTCCAGTTTCTTTTGAGGAACCGGGTTTTGTAGTTTTATTCAAACTATTTTGCCTTTTTATGGTCTTTGATAGCATTATTTGTTTTCATTAGATACAATAAATGCATATTTTCATTTTTCTGTTTTCATTCAGATTATTTTCTGAGGATGCGGAATCTCATATGATTCACTTACTCTTCAGGACATAGTTAGAGGATCTTCTTTTCTAAAGCTCTTGATTCCTCACACAAGGGTCACCTTTTTTAGGTTTCCAGATAGTTTGTGTCACTGTCCTTGTCTCAATCAGACAAGGGATAATGTTATTGGGTTCCGTCTATCGGTACCTTTAGTCTTTATTATTTCCTTCAGTTGCTATATATGCATAGAAGTTTTAGGTCTTATGGCCACAGCATTGGATTCAATTCCCTTTGCTCATTTTCTCTAGAAAGAACCTTTCCAGTCTTTTATAAGTGTTGTTTCTTCAAGAACATGGTTGGAGGATCAATTTACCAAAAAGTTTGTTTGATTCCTCAGACAAGGGTAACCTTTTTAGGTTTCCTGATAGATTCAGTGTTCTTGATTCTGTCTCTGACGGACAAGAGGCGTCTGAAATTGGTTTCAGCTTATCGAAACCTTCAGTCTCAATCATTCCCTTCGGTAGCCTTATGCATGGAAATTCTAGGTCTTATGACTGCTGCATTGGATGTGATTCCCTTTGCTCGTTTTCACATGCGACCTCTTCAGCTCTGTATGCTGAACCAGTGGTGCAGGGATTATACAAAGATATCTCAATTAATATCTTTAAAACCGATTGTTCGATACTCTCTGACGTGGTGGACAGATCACCATCGTTTAGTTCAGGGGGCTTCTTTTTGTTCCTCCAACCTAGACTGTGATCTCAACAGATGCAAATCTGACAGGTTGGGTAGCTGTATGGGGGTTTCTGACAGCACAAGGGGTTTGGAAATCTCAGGAGGTGAGATTACCAATCAACATTTTTGGAACTCCGTGCAATTTTCAGAGCTCTTCAGTCGTGGCCTCTTCTAAAGAGAGAGTCTTTCATTTGTTTCTAGACGGACGATGTCACAACCGTGGCATATGTCAATCATCAAGGAGGAACTCACAGTCCTCTGGCTATGAAAGAAGTCTCTTGAATACTTGTATGGGCGGAATCCAGCTCCTGTCTAATTTCTGTGGTTCATATCCCAGGTATAGACAATTGGGAAGCGGATTATCTCAGTCGCCAAACACTACATCCGGGCGAATGGTTTCTTCACCCAGAGGTATTTCTTCAGATTGTTCAAATATGGGGACTTCCAGAAATAGATCTGATGGCTTCTCATCTAAACAAGAAGCTTCCCAGGTATCTGTCCAGATCCAGGGATCCTCAGGCGGAAGCAGTGGATGCATTGTCACTTCCTTGGAAGTATCATTCTGCTTATATCTTTCCACCTATAGTTCTTTTTCCAAGATTCTAAAGGAACGTTCGTTTATTCTGCTGGTGGCTCCAGCATGGCCTCACAGGTTTTGGTATGCGTATCTTGTCCGGATGGCCACTTGCCAACCGTGGACTCTTCCGTTAAGACCAGACCTTCTATCGCAAGGTCCTTTTTTCCATCAGGTTCTCAAATCCTTAAATTTGAAGGTATGGAGATTGAACGCTTGATTCTCAATCATAGAGGTTTCTCTGACTCTGTGATTAATACTATGTTACAGGCTCGTAAAACTGTATCTAGGAAGATATATTATCGAGTCTGGAAGATTTTCATTTCTTGGTGTTTTTCTCATCATTTTTCTTGGCATTCTTTTAGAATTCCTAGAATTTTACAGTTTTCTTCAGGATGGTTTGGATAAGGTTTGTCTGCAAGTTCCTTGAAAGGTCAAATCTCTGCTCTTTCTGTTCTTTTTCACAGAAAGATTGCTAGTCTTCCTGATATTCATTGTTTTCTACAAGCTTTGGCTCGTATAAAACCTGTTATTAATTCAATCTCTCCTCCTTGGAGTTTGAATTTGGTTCTGGGGGGCTCTTCAAGCTCCTCCGTTTGATCCTATGCATTCGCTGGACATTAAATTACTTTCTTGGAAAGTTTTGTTTCTTTTGGCCATCTCTTCTGTTAGAAGAGTTTCTGAATTATCTGCTCTTTCTTGTGAGTCTCCTTTTCTGATTTTTCATCAGGATAAGGCGGTGTTGCGAACTTCTTTTAAATTTTTACCTAAGGTTGTGAATTCCAACAACATTAGTAGAGAAATTGTGGTTCCTTCATTGTGTCCTAATCCTAAGAATTCTAAGGAAAACTCGTTGCAATCTTTGGATGTAGTTAGAGCTTTGAAATATTATGTTGAAGCTACTAAGGATTTCCGAAAGACTTCTAGTCTATTTGTTATCTTTTCCGGTTCTAGGAAAGGTCAGAAGGCTTCTGCCATTTCTTTGGCATCTTGGTTAAAATCTTTGTTTCATCATGTCTATGTCGAGTCGGGTAAAACTCTGCCTCAAAGGATTACAGCTCATTCTACTAGGTCAGTTTCTACTTCCTGGGCGTATAGGAATGAAGCTTCAGTTGATCAGATTTGCAAAGCAGCCACTTGGTCTTCTTTGCATACTTTTACTAAATTCTACCATTTTGATGTGTTTTCTTCTTCTGAAGCAGTTTTTGGTAGAAAAGTACTTCAGGCAGCTGTTTCAGTTTGATTCTTCTGCTTATAATTTCAGTTTTTTTTTTTTCATTATAAGATTTAAACTTTATTTTGGGTGTGGATTATTTTCAGCGGAATTGGCTGTCTTTATTTCATCCCTCCCTCTAGTGACTCTTGCGTGGAAGATCCACATCTTGGGTAGTCATTATCCCATACGTCACTAGCTCATGGACTCTTGCTAATTACATGAAAGAAAACATAATTTATGTAAGAACTTACTTGATAAATTCATTTCTTTCATATTAGCAAGAGTCCATGAGGCCCACCCTTTTGTGCTGGTTATGATTTTTTTGTATAAAGCACAATTATTCCAATTCCTTATTTTTTATG
Organism: Bombina bombina; assembly: GCF_027579735.1. NCBI lineage: Eukaryota > Metazoa > Chordata > Amphibia > Anura > Bombinatoridae > Bombina > Bombina bombina. The sequence continues at coordinate 227,481,648 of NC_069501.1, forward strand.
CTTTCGCACTTTTTTCTTATCACCCCACTTCTTGGCTATGCGTTAAACTGATTTATGGGTGTGGTGAGGGGTGTATTTATAGGCATTTTGAGGTTTGGGAAACTTTGCCCCTCCTGGTAGGAATGTATATCCCATACGTCACTAGCTCATGGACTCTTGCTAATATGAAAGAAATGAATTTGTCAGGTAAGTTCTTACATAAATTATGTTTTTGTTGCATAAGCGTCTGTCGAATGTGTCAGATGTTCAATCCTTTTGTCAGGCCCTGGTCAGAATCAGGCCTGTGTTTAAGTCTGTTGCTCTTTCTTGGAGCCTTAACCTTGTTAAAGTTTTGCAGCAGGCTCCGTTTGAGCCATTGCATTCCATAGATATTGTTATTTTGGAAGTTTTTTTTTGTTTTTTTTATTGCTATTTCTCCTGTTAAGTGTAGTCAGTCCACGGGTCATCCATTACTTATGGGATTATATCTCCTCCCTAACAGGAAGTGCAAGAGGATCACCCAAGCAGAGCTGCTATATAGCTCCTCCCCTCTACGTCATACCCAGTCATTCTCTTGCACCTAACTAATAGATAGGACGTGTGAGAGGACTGTGGTTGTTAAACTTAGTTTTTATTTCTTTAATCAAAAGTTTATTTTAAACAGCACCGGAGTGTGTTGTTTTTTCTCAGGCAGCATTAGAAGAAGAATCTACCTGAGTTTGTGTATGATCTTAGCGGTCGTAACTAAGATCCACTTGCTGTTCTCGGCCATTCTGAGGAGTGAGGTAACTTCAGAACAGGGGATAGCAGGCAGGGTTCACCTGCAAGGAGGTATGTTGCAGTATATTATTTTCTAAGGAATGGAATTGACTGAGAAAATACTGCTAATACCGATGTAAGTGCAGCCTTAAATGCAGTAGTAGCGACTGGTATCAGGCTGATATGTATGTATGTTTACACTGAGGTATTTCTGGGGAATGGAACTTCACTAAGAAAATACTGTATATATTTAAGTAATATTTGAGCCTCCACTGCAGTGAAAGCGACTAGCAGCAGGCTTATTAATAACATTTCATAATTTTATTTTTAAAACGTTTACTGGCATGTTAATCGTTTTTTTCTGAGGTACTTGGTGATAAAACTTTATGGGCATGATTTTTACCACATGGCTGTCGTTTGTTTCTGAATAAAATCAGTTTACTGAGCTTCCCCACTGTTGTATTATGAGTGGGAGGGGCCTATTTTAGTGCTTTATTGCGCAGTAAAAATTCATTCACAGTCTTCCTATTTCTTCCTCCATGATCCAGGACGTCTCTACAGAGCCCAGGGGTCTCCAAAACTAGTTTTGAGGGAGGTAATCGCTCACAGCAGACCTGTGAGTGTGTTTTGACTGTGATAAAAACGTTAATATTAAATCGTTATCCATTTTTGGGTACTAAGGGGTTAATCATCCATTTGCTGGTGGGTTCAATCCTTTGCTAACTTAATGCATTTACTGTGAAAATTTGGTTGCTATAACTAATTTGGTTCATTGTTATTTCAACTGTGACAGTTTTTTTTTTTGTGCTTCTTAAAGGCACAGTAACGTTTTTTATATTGCTTGTAAATTGATTTGAAAAGTATTTTCCAAGCTTGCTAGTCTCATTGCTAGTCTGTTTAAACATGTCTGACACAGATGAATCTCTTTGTTCAATATGTTTAAAGGCTAATGTGGAGCCCAATAGAAATTTGTGTACTAATTGCATTGATGCTACTTTAAATAAAAGCCAATCTGTACATGTAAAGAAAATTTCACCAGACAACGAGGGGGAAGTTATGCCGACTAACTCTCCTCACGTGTCAGTACCTTCGCCTCCCGCTCAGGAGGTGCGTGATATTGTGGCGCCAAGTACATCAGGGCGGCCCATACAAATCACTTTGCAAGACATGGCTAATGTTATGACTGAAGTACTATCTAAATTGCCAGAATTTAGGGGTAAACGCGATCACTCTGGGGTAAGAACAGAGTGTGCTGATAATAATAGAGCCATGTCTGATACTGCGTCACAATTTGCAGAACATGAGGACGGGAGCTTCATTCTGTGGGTGACGGATCTGATCCAAGTAAACTGGACTCAGACATTTCAAATTTAAAATTTAAGCTTGAGAACCTCCGTGTATTTCTAGGGGAGGTATTAGCGGCTCTGAATGATTGTAACACGGTTGCAATTCCAGAGAAAATATGTAGGCTGGATAAATATTTTGCGGTACCGACGTGTACTGACGTTTTTCCTATACCTAAAAGGCTTACAGAAATTGTTAACAAGGAGTGGGATAGACCCGGTGTGCCTTTTTCACCCCCTCCTATATTTAGAAAAATGTTTCCAATAGACGCCACCACACGGGACCTATGGCAGACGGTCCCTAAGGTGGAGGGAGCAGTTTCTACTCTGGCTAAGCGCACCACTATCCCGGTGGAGGATAGCTGTGCTTTTTCAGATCCAATGGATAAAAAGTTAGAGGGTTACCTTAAGAAAATGTTTGTTCAGCAAGGTTTTATATTACAACCCCTTGCATGCATTGCGCCTGTCACGGCTGCGGCGGCATTCTGGTTTGAGTCTCTGGAAGAGACCCTTAGCTCAGCTCCATTGGATGAGATTATAGACAAGCTTAAAGTCCTTAAGCTAGCTAATTCATTTATTTCTGATGCCGTAGTACACTTAACTAAGCTTACGGCTAAGAACTCCGGATTCGCCATTTAAGCGCGTAGAGCGCTGTGGCTTAAATCCTGGTCAGCCGATGTGACTTCTAAATCTAAATTGCTTAACATCCCTTTCAAAGGGCAGACATTATTCGGGCCCGGTTTGAAAGAAATTATCGCTGACATTACTGGAGGTAAGGGCCATGCCCTGCCTCAAGACAGGGCCAAACCAAAGGCTAAACAGTCTAATTTTCGTGCCTTTCGTAACTTCAAGGCAGGAGCAGCATCAACTTCCTCCGCTCCAAGACAGGAAGGAACTGTTGCTCGCTACAGACAGGGCTGGAAACCTAACCAGTCCTGGAACAAGGGCAAGCAGGCCAGAAAACCTGCTGCTGCCCCTAAGACAGCATGAAGTGAGGGCCCCCGATCCGGAAACGGATCTAGTGGGGGGCAGACTTTCTCTCTTCGCCCAGGCTTGGGCAAGAGATGTCCAGGATCCCTGGGCGTTAGAGATCATATCTCAGGGATATCTTCTGGACTTCAAAGCTTCTCCTCCAAAAGGGAGATTTCATCTTTCAAGGTTGTCAGCAAACCAGATAAAGAAAGAGGCGTTTCTACGCTGTGTACAAGACCTTTTACTAATGGGAGTGATCCACCCAGTTCCGCGGTCGGAACACGGACAAGGGTTTTACTCAAATCTGTTTGTGGTTCCCAAAAAAGAGGGAACCTTCAGACCAATCTTGGACTTAAAGATCCTAAACAAATTCCTAAGAGTTCCATCGTTCAAAATGGAAACTATTCAGACCATCTTACCTATGATCCAAAAGGGTCAGTACATGACCACAGTGGATTTAAAGGATGCCTACCTTCACATACCAATTCACAAGGATCATTACCGGTATCTAAGGTTTGCCTTCCTAAACAGGCATTACCAGTTTGTAGCTCTTCCCTTCGGGTTAGCTACAGCTCCAAGAATCTTTACAAAGGTTCTGGGCTCTCTTCTGGCGGTACTAAGACCGCGAGGAATAGCGGTAGCTCCGTACCTAGACGACATTCTGATACAAGCGTCAAGTTTCCAAACTGCCAAGTCTCATACAGAGTTAGTTCTGGCATTTCTAAGGTCGCATGGGTGGAAGGTGAACGTAGAAAAGAGTTCTCTATTGCCACTCACAAGAGTTCCCTTCTTGGGGACTCTTATAGATTCTGTAGAAATGAAAATTTACCTGACAGAGGACAGGTTATCAAAACTTCTAAATGCTTGCCGTGTCCTTCATTCCATTCAACACCCGTCAGTGGCTCAATGCATGGAGGTAATCGGCTTAATGGTAGCGGCAATGGACATAGTACCTTTTGCACGCCTGCATCTCAGACCGCTGCAATTGTGCATGCTAAGTCAGTGGAATGGGGATTACTCAGATTTGTCCCCTATGCTAAATCTGGATCAAGAGACCAGAGATTCTCTTCTATGGTGGCTTTCTCGGCCACATCTGTCCAGGGGGATGCCCTTCAGCAGGCCAGATTGGACAATTGTAACAACAGACGCCAGCCTGCTAGGTTGGGGCGCTGTCTGGAATTCCCTGAAGGCTCAGGGATCATGGACTCAGGAGGAGAGACTCCTTCCAATAAACATTCTGGAATTAAGAGCAGTTTTCAATGCCCTTCTGGCTTGGCCTCAGTTAGCAACTCTGAGGTTCATCAGGTTTCAGTCGGACAACATCACGACTGTGGCTTACATCAACCATCAGGGAGGGACAAGGAGTTCCCTAGCGATGATGGAAGTCTCAAAGATAATTCGCTGGGCAGAGTCTCACTCTTGCCACCTGTCAGCGATCCACATCCCAGGCGTGGAGAACTGGGTGGCGGATTTCCTAAGTCGCCAGACTTTTCATCCGGGGGAGTGGGAACTTCATCCGGAGGTGTTTGCCCAACTGCTTCAGCATTGGGGCAAACCAGATCTGGATCTCATGGCGTCTCGCCAGAACGCCAAGCTTCCTTGTTACGGATCCAGGTCCAGGGACCCGGGAGCGGTACTGATAGATGCTCTGACAGCACCTTGGGTTTTCAACATGGCTTATGTGTTTCCACCCTTCCCGATGCTTCCTCGATTGATTGCCAGGATCAAACAGGAGAGAGCATCGATGATTCTAATAGCGCCTGCGTGGCCACGCAGGACCTGGTATGCAGATCTAGTGGACATGTCGTCCTGTCCACCTTGGTCTCTGCCTCTGAGACAGGACCTTCTGATTCAGGGTCCTTTCAAACATCCAAATCTAATTTCTCTGAGGCTGACTGCATGGAGATTGAACGCTTGATTCTATCAAAGCGGGGATTCTCGGAGTCAGTGATTGATACCTTAATACAGGCTAGGAAACCTGTTACCAGGAAAATTTACCATAAAATATGGCGTAAATACTTATATTGGTGCGAATCCAAGAGTTACTCATGGAGTAAGGTTAGGATTCCTAGGATATTGTCTTTTCTACAAGAAGGTTTAGAAAAGGGTTTATCTGCTAGTTCGTTAAAGGGACAGATCTCGGCTTTGTCTATCCTTTTACACAAACGTCTGGCAGAAGTTCCAGACGTTCAGGCTTTTTGTCAGGCTTTGGCTAGGATTAAGCCTGTGTTTAAGACTGTTGCTCCGCCGTGGAGCTTAAACTTAGTTCTTAACGTTCTGCAAGGTGTTCCGTTTGAACCCCTTCATTCCATTGATATCAAGCTGTTATCTTGGAAAGTTCTGTTTTTAATGGCTATTTCCTCGGCTCGAAGAGTCTCTGAGTTATCGGCCTTACATTGTGATTCTCCTTATCTGATTTTTCATTCAGACAAGGTAGTTCTGTGTACTAAGCCTGGGTTCTTACCTAAGGTAGTCACTAACAGGAATATCAATCAAGAGATTGTTGTTCCATCATTGTGCCCTAACCCTTCTTCAAAGAAGGAACGACTTCTGCACAATCTGGACGTCGTCCGTGCCCTGAAATTTTATTTGCAGGCAACTAAGGATTTTCGTCAAACTTCTTCCCTGTTTGTCGTTTATTCTGGGCAAAGGAGAGGTCAAAAAGCTTCGGCTACCTCTCTCTCTCTTTTTGGCTTCGTAGCATAATACGTTTAGCCTATGAGACTGCTGGACAGCAGCCTCCTGAAAGGATTACAGCTCATTCTACTAGAGCTGTGGCTTCCACTTGGGCCTTTAAGAATGAGGCCTCTGTTGAACAGATTTGCAAGGCTGCAACTTGATCTTCACTTCACACTTTTTCAAAATTTTACAAATTTGACACTTTTGCTTCTTCGGAGGCTGTTTTTGGGAGAAAGGTTCTACAGGCAGTGGTTCCTTCCGTGTAAAGATCCTGCCTTTCCCTCCCGTCATCCGTGTACTTTTAGCTTTGGTATTGGTATCCCATAAGTAATGGATGACCCGTGGACTGACTACACTTAACAGGAGAAAACATAATTTATGCTTACCTGATAAATTCCTTTCTCCTGTAGTGTAGTCAGTCCACGGCCCGCCCTGTTGTTTACGGCAGGTCTAAAAAATTTTAACTTAAACTCCAGTCACCACTGCACCCTATAGTTTCTCCTTTCTCGTTTGGTTTCGGTCGAATGACTGGGTATGACGTAGAGGGGAGGAGCTATATAGCAGCTCTGCTTGGGTGATCCTCTTGCACTTCCTGTTAGGGAGGAGATATAATCCCATAAGTAATGGATGACCCGTGGACTGACTACACTACAGGAGAAAGGAATTTATCAGGTAAGCATAAATTATGTTTTCTTCTGCTTGGTGAGTCTCAGAGCTCTCGGCACTCTCGGCATTGCAGTATGATTCGCCTTATTTTTCATGCTGATAAGGTTGTTCTACTAAAGTGGGATTTCTCCCTAAAGTGGTTTCAGATAGAAATATTAATCAGGAAATTGTTGTTCCTTCTCTATGTTCTTCTCATAAGGAACGTTTGTTACACAACTTGGATGTTGTGCGTGCTCTAAAATTCTACCTACAGGCGACTAAAGATTTTCACCACTCCTCTGCCCTGTTTGTTTGTTTTTCTGGAAAGCATTAAGGTCAGAAAGCTACTGCTACGTCTCTTTCTCTCTGGTTTAGAAGTATAATTTGTTTTGCTTATGAGACTGCTGGTCAGCAGCCTCCTGAGAGAATTATGGCTAATTCCACTAAGGCTTTCTCCTCTTCTTGGGCTTTAAAAAAAATTAAGCTTCTGTGGAACAGAATTGCAAGGCTGCACCTTGGTCCTCTCTACATTTTCCAATTTTGATTCTTTTGCCCCGGCCGAGGATTCTTTTGTGAGAAAGGTTCTTCAAGCAGTGGTGCCTTCTGTTTAGGTCTGCCTGTCTTGTTCTCCCTCCCTAGTCATCTCTGTCCTCTAGCTTGGTTATTGGTTCCCACTAGGAATTGATGACGTGGACTCTACATATCTTAGGAAAGAAAACAAAATTTATGCTTACCTGATCAATTTCTTTCTTTCTGGATATGAAGAGTCCATGACCCCACCCGTAATTTATTTTAAGACTTTATTTTTTACTAAATCTCATGCACCTCTGCACCTTGTTATTCCTTTTTTCCATTTCCCTCCAGTCAAATGACTGGGGATTTTGGGAAGGGAAGTCATACTTAACAACTCTGCTGTGGCGCTCTTTGCCTCCTCCTGCTGGCCAGGAGTGATATTACCACTAGTAATTGATGACATCGTGGACTCTCCATATCCAGAAAGAAATTTATCAGGTAAGCCTAAATTTTGTTTTCATCTTAATATGAGTAGAGTCCACATCTTCCTTACTTGTGGGAATACTGAACCTGGCCACCAGGAGGAGGCAAATACACCCCAACCAAAGGCTTAAATACCTCCCCTCATCCCCCAGTCATTCTTTGCCTTTCGTCACAGGAGGATGGCAGAGAAGTGTCGGAAGATTCAGAGTAGTCTCTTATGGAGGGTAGTACTCTTCGACATGGGACTGGAGTTTTAAGTAGTCTTGTCAGCCTCTCAGTGAGAGCATTGAAGAATATTAGGGTCTGGAGATGCAGGGAGAATCTTTGTGCGAAACCATCCAGACTCGTATTAACAGCTCCTAAGCAATCAGTGTTGACGAGTTTCACTGCCTGCTTCTATCACTCAAGTCCATGTCAGGTGTGATGCTACAAGACTGTCAAACTTTAGAGGCCGTGTGTCCCACGGCGATGATTCCGGTTATATGTATGGAATCAAGGGTTAATATCTTCAGAAGGGGATTATTGAAGAAGGGGGATTTATACATGATTTTGTTTTCTTATGTTTTATGCTGCAACATGTGTGAGATGAGGCTCTGGCAGATGTGGGAACATTCAGGGTTTTTCTTTATTTTTTGGATAACTGCGCAGCCTGTCAGTTTGGCGTGCTTTCCTTCTTGCAGCAGGGGACGGTCCTGCATGGCACTCCATGTGACCGGGTGTGGCCTCATTAACTTCCTCTTTCCTGTCCGTGCGATGAGTGCCCCAGCCATTGGGGGTATAAAGATGCCATTTATACTACTAATCCTCCTTCGGGAGGGGCCCTCTTACCGCCAGACTTTACTGAACAGTTGCAAACGACAGTGTCTGCATCCATCAGTGCTTTACCTCGCCCTGCTAAGCACCGGTGAAAAGTTAAATACTGCTATCCTTCCTAGGGGGTCATCTACCAATTTGCTAGATTTATCTAATACTAGATTATCCGCCGATACTTCATAGGAGGATCTTTCTGGGTCGGAATCGGCTGCCTTTAAGCCTCCGGCTGCGGAGGAACCAGACTTTAGATTTAGGATAGAGCACTTACGCTTTCTGTTAAAGGAAGTGTTGGCTACGTTAGAGGTTCCGGAACCTAAATTGCCAGACAAACATTCTATTCCTAAGCTTGATAAGGTTTACGAGGACAGGGTGGTGCCGCAAACCGTCCCGGTTCCCATTAAGATGGCAAATATTAAGAATGAATGGGAAAAACTCGAATCCTGTCTTTCCCCTTCTTCCTTTTAAGAAATTGTTCCTGACTCCTAATTAGAGTTGTGGGGGTCTGTCCCTAAGGTGGATGACGCTATCTTCATGCTGGCTAAGCGCACCACTATCCGCTTGAGTATAGTTAATCGTTTAAGGAACCTAGAATCTCTGTTGAGAAAGATGTTTCAGCACACAGGATTTTTATTTCAGCCTGCAGTGGCGGTGGCTGGAGCCGCTGCCTATTGGTGTGACTCTATCAGAGATGATCGAGGTGGAGACTCCCCTCAATGTAATCCAGGAAAGAATTAAGGCCTTAAGGGTAGCCAATTCTTTTATTTGCGATGCAAACATGCAGATTATTCGCCTGAATGTCAAGACATCAGGCTTTTCTGTTCTAGCCCGTAGGGCTCTGTTTCTGAAGTCTTGGTTTGCTGACATGACTTCAAAATCTAGATCGCTTTCTCTTCCATTTAAGCGGAATGTTCTTTTTGGTCCAGGACTGGACTCTATCATCCACGTTCACTGGGGGCAAGGGTGCCTTTTTACCACAGGATAAGAACAACAAACCTAAAATTTTCGTCCCTTACGTTCAGATAAATTCCAATGCCAGCAGCCTGCTGCAAAGCCTCTTCTGGGTTTGACCCAGTTTATCAAATTTCAATCGGACAACATTACTTCTGTGGCTTACATCAACCATCAGGGGGGAACGAGAAGCTCCCTAGCCATGAGGGAAGTATCTGATTCTGGACTGGACAGAGGCCCACAACTGTTCGCTGTCAACGATCCACATTCCAGGTGTGGACAACTGGGAAGCGGATTTTCTCAGCACACAATCCTTTCATCCTGGGGAATGGTCTCTCCATCCCGAGGTGTTTGCGGAAATTTGCAACAGATGGGGGACGCCGGAGATCAATCTCATGGCGTCAAGACTCAATACCAAGCGACCCAGATATGGGCTGAGGTCCAGGGATCCCCAGGCAGAGCTGATAGATGCCTTAGCGATTCCCTGGGGATTCAACCTAGTTTACATTTTTCCTCAATTACCACTTCTTCCTCTAGTAGTGGCCCGCATCAAGCAGGAGCAAGCCTAGACTTTAATTGCTCTGTCGAGGCTGCGAAGAGTGTGGTTTGCAGGCCTTGTGGGGATGTCGTCATCTCCTCCATGGAGGTTACCTTGTCGCAGAGATCTGTTGGAACAGGGTCCCTTTGTTCATCAAAATCTAGATTCTCTGAGGCTGACTGCATGGAGATTGAACGTCTAGTCTTAGCCAAGAGAGGGTTTTCTGAGAGAGTAATTGATACTATTATTCACGCTAGAAAACCGGTCACCCGTCGCGTCTATCATAAGGTGTGGTGGACCTACTTATTCTGGGCTGAAGAACATGGATTCCCTTGGCATAAGGTCAAGGTGTCCAGGATTCTTTTCTTTCTTCAAGATGGTTTGGTGAAGGGACTTGCTGCTAGTTCTTTAAAAGGACAGATTTATTCTCTATCTGTACTATTGCACAAGAGGCTCGCTGAGCTTCCTGATATTGTCTCTTGTTCAGGCTCTGTCTAGAATCAGGCCTGTGTTTAGACATTCCGCTCCTCCTTAGAGTTTAAATTTGGTTCTTAAGCTTCTGCAGAGGGCTCCATTTGAGCCCATGCATTCAGTGGGCAATAAGTTACTTTCTTGGAAGGTTCTTTTTTTATTGGCTATTGCTTTGGCACGCAGATTTTCTGAGATGGCGGCCGTGCAAAGTGAAGCTCCTTACCTAGTATTTCATGCTGATAAGGCTGTTCTTCGCACTGGGTTGGGGTTTCTTCCTAAGGTTGTGTCTGATCGCAAAATCAATCAGGAGATTGTGGTTCCTTCCTTGTGTCCTAATCCTTCCTCCTCAAAGGAACGATTACTTCATAATTTGGATGTGGTTCGGGCTTTGAAATTCTATCTTCAGGCTACGAAGGATTTTAGACAGACTTCGGCATTGTTTGTCTACTCTGAGAAGCGCAGAAGGCTTCTTCCACTTCCCTATCTTTTTGGTTGAGGGGCTTTATCCACTGAGCATATGAGACAGTGGGACATAAGCCTCCTCAGAGGATTACGGCTCATTCAACTAGAGCTGTGGCTTCTTCTTGGGCCTTCAAGAATGAGGCCTCTATGGAGCAGATTTTTTTTCAAAATTTTTACAAAATTTACTTTTTTGCTTCAGCTGAAGCAGCTTTTGGGAGAGAGGTTTTGACGGCTGTGGTGCCCTCAGAATAAGGTCCACCAATTTATTTTACCCTCCCGTTTTCATTCAGTGTCCTCTAGAGCTTGGGTATATGTTTCCCACAAGTAAGGAATGAAGCCATGGACTCTCCTCATATTAAGAAGCAAAACATAAATTTATGCTTACCTAATAACTTCATTTCCATCTGTATGAGGAGAGTCCACAGCCCCCGTCCATTTTCTCCCTTGTGCGGACCTAAATTATGTTTTTTTCTTCTGGCTCCATTTATACTCTATTTCTCCTACTGTTCCTTGTTCCCTCGGCTGAATGACTGGGGATGATGGGAGTGGGGGGAGGTATTTAAGCCTTTGGCTGGGGTGTCTCCTGGTGGCCAGGTTCTGTATTCCAACAAGTAAGAAATGAAGCAGTGGACTCTCCTTCTACAGATGGAAATACATTTTTTTACTATTTTTGGAGGTGTTAGAGTACACATAATGTGTAATGTATTCTTTTTTTTTAACCTTAAGCTTACCAATTATTAAATTACTTTATTAAGTGCTGTAGTCCCTGTCTTGTTGAGATATGCCTACTTATGTATCTTTCTCTCTTTTTTGAACATTTGTATTGTATAAAATTAGATGCTGTTTCTCAGATGACATTGCTCCCTTTTAAGTATCAATCATTTGGAAATGCTGCAATTTCCCCCCCAGTCTTATTTGGTTTGCAGAGCTAGTTATAAGTGCATTATGCCTGGAAATTACACACAACAATTATGAGCTATACTATAGCATGTGTTTTGTAGGTTTACTCAGACCAATTACTACATTTTATTTATTTTTGGCTAATTTTCCTTACTACCTTTAAATGTTTATTCTTAATTAATCATTATGGAAATATATATTAAAGTGACAGTCGAAACAAAAATTGTTTAAAAAGATAGATAATGCCTTAATTACCCATTCCCCAGCTTTGCACAACCAATATTGTTATATTAATATACTTTATAACTTTTAAACATCTGCCTGTTTCTAAGCCACTACAGACAGCCTCTTATCACATGCTTTATTGGCTTTTCACGACAGGGTAGTGCTAGTTCATGTGAGCCATATAGATAACATGGTGCTCACACCTGTGGGTTGTGGATGACACTGCACTAATTGGCTTAAATGCAAGTCAATAGATAATAAGGTAATTGATCATAGGGCTGTCAGAAGAGGATTAGATATAAGGTAATCACAGAGTTAAAGGTGTATTAATATAACCATGTTTTCTGTGCAAAACTGGTGAATGGGTAATAAAAGGATTATCTATCTTTTTAAACAATAAAACATTTTGAGTTGACTGTCCCTTTAAGAATTTTCTCTATAGTATTTGTCAGTTTTGCCACTACTCTAAATATTTTCTTCATAAATGTAAAGAGTCCACAGCCGCATTCATTATTTTTGGGAATTCAGATCCTGGCCACCAGGAGGAGGCAAAGACACCCCAGCCAAAGGGTTAAATACTCCTTCCACTTCCCTCATACCCCAGTCATTCTTTGCCTTTTGTCCCGGGAGGTTGGCAGAGAAGTCAGAATTTACGATTTCTCTCTTATGGAGGGTAGTACTTTTAGGCATGGGACTGGAGTTTTAAGTAATCCTGTCGGTCTCTCAGTGAGAGCTTGGATGAAAGTTAGAGTCCGGAAATGCAGGGATACTCTTTCTGCAAAACCATCCAGACTCAATTTTAACAGCTCCATAAGCAATCGGCAAGTTTTGCTGCCTGCTTTCTTCTCTCAAGTCCATGGCTACTATCTGTCACACTTGAAGGGCCGTGTTCCTGTTCCACGGCGTAGATTCCGGTAAGATTGTTTCATTTTACTTTTTGCATGATTGGTTTGTATTACAAATGCTTTCCAGAGAGGCTACCACCTTGCGGGATCAAATAGAGTAATCAGGATCTCAGTGAGGCTCCTTTTGTATCTTGGAATCAAGGATTAATATCTCCTAAGGGTTTTTTTTAATCACGTTTGTTATGTGATTCGACCTGCTTATGTGTAGTGTTACTTAGGCTCATGGTTTTGTGGAACATAATGGCCTTGGAAGTGACACGGCCTTTGGTATTGGGCGTGCTTTTCTTCTACAAGATACGACGAGTCCACAGATTTCATCCTTGTGGGATATTATCCTCCTGCTAACAGGGAGTGGCAAAGAGCACCACAGCAGAGCTGTATATATAGCTCCTCCCTTCCCCTCCACCTCCAGTCATTCTCTTTGCCTGTGTTATACTAGGAAGAGGTAAAGTGAGGTGTTAGTTTGTTTCTTCAATCAAGAAGTTTTTTATTTTAAATGTTACCGGTGTGTACTATTTTCCTCAGGGGGATATGGAAGAAGATTTCTGCCCTGAGGTTGATGATCTTAGCAGCTGTAACTAAGATCCATGTTGTGGAGAACGGTTTCATGCTACAAGCAGCATTAAGGTATGTGCAGCCCTTTGTTTCTGAGGAGACTTGATATATCAGAACTGGCTGGCATTAATTTCCCTATAAGGGAATGGGGTAAGCAGTAGACCTATTATACAGAAGGGTGTTACTGGAGTCCCTTGTTTTTATTTTTTCTAAGTTGACATTATAATGGGCATTATATGACACTCTGGGAGAGGCAAAAATGGTTGTTGAGTTTTTTATTTCATCAGTTAACCAGTATGACTTGCTGGGATGTGTTTGGGGTGTTTATTGTTCCACTTAGTTTTGATTGCAAAACCGCTTCACCATGCAGTTGTTTTTCGGCCTTCTCCGGCATCGGCCATAAGGGGCGGGGCTTGTTTTCGCACGCTCAGATGCGCACTTCCTTCTGACTGAGAAGCAGCAAGCAGTAACTCTGGTTGCTCCTGGACAGTGATTCTCTGGTCCGGAGTGTTGGCAAGTCATTTTGAAGTACCCTGGGGGCAGGTAGGCATCACAGCAGAGCTGTGGCCCGGTGTTCAAGGAGGTATTTTTGTGAAAACTGAGATTTTTTTGATCTAAGTTAACTTTAGAGTTTTATTTCTCCCCTTACTCCTGGGGTGCAATAATTTTTGTAGCAATCAATAAGTTTAAGTTAATTTGTAAGGCAAATTAACGTTCTTAAAGCAGTTTTGGAAAAATTGTGCGATTTTTATCTCTTAAAGGCGCAGTACACGTTTTTCAAAAATGTATTTAAAGCAATAAATAAAGTGTTTAAACGACTTCTGTGGTTATTACTAGTCTGTTCAACATGTCTGACATTGAGGAATCTCATTGCTCTGTGTTTAGAAGCTATATTGTGGAACCCCCCCCCCCTTACATTGTGTACCTCTTGTACTGAAAGGGCCTTACATTGTAAAGACCATATTTTAGGTCAAGAAAGTGTGCCTAAGGATGATTCTCAGTCTGAAGAGAATCAGGATATGCCATCCAATTCTCCCCAAGTGTCACAACCTTTAACACCCACACAAGCGACGCCAAGTACCTCTAGTGTGTCTAATTCTTTTACTCTGCAGGAGATGGCTGCAGTTATGTCAACTACCTTTACAGAGGTATTATCTAAATTACCAGTGTTTCAGGGTAAACGCAGTAGGTCAGGTATTAATGTAAATACTGAATCCTCTGATGCTTTATTGGCTATTTCCGATGTATCCTCACAGTGTTCTGAGTTGGGGGTCAGGGAATTGCTGTCTGAGGGAGAGCTTTCAGACTAAGGGAATGTGTTACCTCAGACAGAGTCGGACGTTATGTCCTTTAAATTTAAAGCTTGAACACCTCCGCCTGTTACTTCGGGAGGTTTTAGCGACTCTGGATGATTGTGACCCTATTGTAATACCACCAGAGAGATTGTGTAAGATGGACAAATATTTAGAAGTACCTACTTACACTGATATTTTTCCGGTTCCTAAAAGAATTTCGGAAATGATAAAAAAAGGAATGGGATAGACCAGGTATACCGTTTTCTCCCCCTCCTAATTTTTAGAAAATGTTTCCCATATCAGACACCATTCGGGACTCGTGGCAAACGGTCCCTAAGGTAGAGGGAGCGATATCTACCCTGGCTAAGCATACAACTATACCCATTGAGAACAGTTGTGCTTTCAAAGACGCTATGGATAAAAAATTAGAGGGTCTTCTAAAGAAATTATTTATAAATCAGGGTTTTCTTTTACAACCTACGGCTTGCATTGTTCCAGTAACTACTGCAGCAGCTTTTTGGTTTTAGGCTCTAGAAGAGTCTCTTAAGGTGGAGACCCCGTTAGATGACATTTTTAGATAGAATTAAGGCTCTCAAGCTAGCTAATTCTTTTATTACAGATGCCGCTGTAAGATTGCTTAATTAGCGGCGAAAAATGCAGGATTTGCTATTCTAGTGCGTAGAGCGTTGTGGCTCAAATCTTGGTCTGCTGATGTGTCATCAAAAACTAAGCTTTTAGCTATTCCCTTTAAAGGTAAGACCCTTTTCGGGCCTGAATTGAAGGAAATCATTTCTGACATTACAGGAGGTAAAGGCCATGCCCTACCTCCAGATAAGTCTGTTAAGATGAGGGGTAAACAAAATTTTCGTTCCTTTCGGATTTTTAAAGGAGGACCCTCTGCTTCCTCTTCCTCCACAAAGCAGGAAGGGAATTTTACCCAATCTAAGTCAGTCTGGAGACCCAACCAGAATTGGAATAAAGGTAAACAATCCAAGAAGCCCGCTGCTGCTACAAAGACAGCATGAAGGGGCGGCCCCCGATCCGGGACTGGATCTAGTAGGGGGCAGACTTTCTTTCTTTGCCCAGGCTTGGGCAAGAGATGTTCAGGACCCCTGGGCGCTGGAAATAGTGACCCACGGTTATCAATTGGAATTCAAGGATTTTCTCCCAAGAGGGAGATTTCATCTTTCCAGATAAAAAGAGAGGCGTTCTTACGCTGTGTAAAATACCTTTTTACTATGGGAGTAATTTGTCCTGTTCCAAAATCAGGGACAGGGGTTTTACTCAAACCTATTTGTGGTTCCCAAAAATAGGGAACTTTCAGACCCATTTTAGACCTCAAGTATCTAAACAAGTTTCTCATCGTTGAAAATGGAGACTATACGAACAATCTTACCAATGATCCAAGAGGGTCAATATATGACTACCGTGGATTTGAAGGATGCTTACCTTCATATTCCTATCCACAAGGATCATCATCAGTTTCTAAGGTTTTCCTTCCTTGACAAACATTATCAGTTCGTGGCTCTTCCCTTCGGGTTGGCCACAGCACCTAGAATCTTCACGAAGGTTCTAGGGTCTCTTCTGGCGGTTCTCAGACCGCGAGGCATAGCAGTGGCTTCTTATCTGGATTATATTCTAATCCAGGCGTCAACGTATCAACTGACAAAATCTCACACGGACACAGTGTTGTCTTTCCTGAGAACTCACGGTTGGAAGGTGAACATAGAGAAGAGCTCACTAGTTCCACGGACAAGGGTTCCTTTCTTGGGAACTCTGATAGACTCGGTAGCCATGAAAATATTTCTGACGGAGGTCAGAAAATCAAAGATTCTAAATACTTGCCAAGCACTTCAGTCTATTCCTCGGCCATCAGTGGCTCAGTGTATGGAGGTAATTGGATTAATGGTAGCGGCAATGGACATCATTCTGTTAGCTCGCTTTCATCTCAGACCACTGCAGCTGTGCATGCTCGGACAGTGGAATGGGGATTATGCGCATTTATCTCCTCAGATAAATCTAGATCAAGAAACCAGAGACTCTCTTCTTTGGTGGTTGTCGCCGGATCATCTGTCCCAGGGGACTTGTTTCCGCAGACCCTCGTGGGTATTAGTGACAACGGACGCCAGCCTACTGGGCTGGGGTGCAGTCTGGAATTCCCTGAAGGCTCAGGATGTTTGGACTCAGGTGGAGTCTCTACTTCCAATCAATATTCTGGAACTGAGAGCAATATTCAATGCGCTTCAGGCTTGGCCTCAGTTGGCTTCGGCCAAATTCATCAGATGCCAGTCGGACAACATCACGACTGTGGCATATATCAATCATCAGGGGGGAGTTCCTTAGCGATGATAGAAGTATCCAAGATAATCTGATTGGCGGAGGCCCATTCTTGTAATCTGTCAGCAATCTACATCCCAGGAGAAGAGAACTGGGAAGCAGATTTTTTAAGTCGACAGACCTTTCATCCGGGAGAATGGGAACTCCACCCGGAGGTGTTTGCCTCACTGATTCTCCGATGTGGCAGACCGGAATTGGATCTGATGGCATCCTGACAGAATGCCAAGCTTCCAAGATACCGATCCAGGTCGAGGGAGCCTCAGGCCGAACTGATAGATGCCTTGGCAGTGCCTTGGTCGTTCAGCCTAGCTTATGTGTTCACACCATTTCCTCTCCTTCCACGCGTGATTGCTCGAATCAAACAGGAGAGAGAGCTTCAGTAATCCTGATAGCGCCTGTGTGGCCACGCAGGTCTTGGTATGTGGATCTAGTGGACATGTCCTCTCTGCCACCATGGAAACTTCCTTTGAGACAGGACCTTCTCATTCAAGGTCCATTCCAACATTCAAATATAATTTCTCTGCAGCTAACTGCGTGGAGATATTTTATCGAAGCGAGGATGCTCTGATTCGGTCATCAATACTTTGATACAGGCTAGAAAGCCTGTCACTAGAAAAATCGATCATAAGATATGGCGTAAATATCTTTATTGGTGTGAATCCAAGGGTTACTCATGGAGTAAAGTTTAGGATTCCTAGGATTCTGTCTTTTCTCCAAGAAGGACTGGAGAAAGGGTTATCAGCAAGTTCCTTAAAGGGACAAATTTCTGCTTTATCAATTTTTTTTTCACAAACGTTTGGCAGATGTTCAGTCTTTTTGTCAGGCTCTATCTCGAATTATGCCTCTATTTAGACCTATTACTCCTCCCTGGAGTTTGAATTTAGTTCTTCGTGTTCTTCAAGGGGTTCCGTTTGAACCTATGCATTCCATAGATATTAAATTGTTATCTTGGAAAGTTCTGTTTTTGGTTGCTATTTCTTCTGCTCGAAGAGTTTCTGAGCTTTCAGTGTTAGTGTGATTCGCCTTATCTCATTTTTCATTCTGATAAGGTGGTTTTACATACTAAACCTGGATTTCTTCCTAAGGTTGTTTCAAACAAAAATATTAATCAGGAAATTGTTGTTCCTTCCTTGTGTCCTAATAAGTCTTCTAAGAAGGAACGTATGTTGCATAATCTGGACGTGGTCCGTGCCTTAAAGTTTTTTTACTTACAGGCAGCTAAGGATTTCAGTCAATCATCTTCATTATTCATTGTTTATTCTTGAAAGCGTAGGGGTAAGAAAGCTACTGCTACCTCTCTTTGTTTTTGGCTGAGAAGTATCATCCACCTGGCATATGAGACTGCTGGACAGCAGCCTCCTGAAAGAATTATGGCTCATTCTTCTAGGGCTGTGGCTTCCACATGGGCCTTTAAAAACGATGCATCTGTTGAACAGATTTGTAAGGCTGCGACTGGGTCGTCCCTTCATACTTTTTCCAAATTTTCCAAATTTGATACTTTTGCTTCTTCTGAGGCTGTTTTTGGGAGAAAAGTTCTTCAAGCAGTGGTGCCTTTCCGCAGGGGTGTGGAAATTTAAAAAAAAATCTACTTGCCCAAGGGACTAAAGTGGCAGCCCAATCTACTTGTCCGTCATGACAATCTACTTGTCCTGACACGATTTTATATATATATATATATATATATATATATATATATATATATATATATATATATATATATATATATATATATATATTTATTTCCTGACACATTCAAGCATGCGACAATCATACCAATCCTAAAAAAGCCCTCGCTTGACCCCTCCACGCCTTCTAACTATCGACCAGTCTCCTTACTTCCCTTTGCTTCAAAATTATTGGAACGACTAGTCTATAATCGGCTAACTCAATTTCTCACAACTAACTCCTTACTTGATCCACTACAATCTGGTTTCCGCCCTAAACACTCAACAGAAACCGCTCTTGCTAAAGTAACAAATGACCTGTTATCAGCCAAAGCAAAAGGCCATTACTCATTACTAATTCTTCTTGACCTGTCCGCAGCTTTTGACACAGTTGACCATCCTCTCCTCCTAAAAATACTACATTCATTTGGCATTCGAGACACAGCCCTCTCCTGGTTTGCATCATATCTTTCAAACCGCTCGTTTTCAGTTTCCTTTAACAACACATCTTGTGATCCTATGCCTCTCTCAGTTGGAGTACCGCAAGGCTCTGTCTTGGGTCCCTTGCTTTTCTCTCTTTATACATCCTGCCTTGGAAAACTTATAGCCTCCTTTGGATTCCAGTACCACCTATATGCTGATGATACCCAAATCTATCTTTCCTCTCCTGATATCTCTCCCTCTTTACTCAACCAGATTTCTGACTGCCTCTCTGCAATTTTCTCTTGGATGTCTTCACACTACCTCCAACTCAATCTGTCCAAAACTGAGCTGCTTCTTATTCCCCCCTCTTCGAGACATCCGACACCTGACATTTCTCTGATGGTTGGAGACTCTATTCTCAACACCTCACCCCAGGTCCGCTGCCTTGGGGTCACACTAGACTCAGAACTCACATTCAACCCACATATACAAACGCTTACCAAATCCTGCCGGTCACACCTACGCAACATTTCTCCAACATAGGTGTGTCCGGTCCACGGCGTCATCCTTACTTGTGGGATATTCTCTTCCCCAACAGGAAATGGCAAAGAGCCCAGCAAAGCTGGTCACATGATCCCTCCTAGGCTCCGCCTACCCCAGTCATTCTCTTTGCCGTTGTACAGGCAACATCTCCACGGAGATGGCTTAGAGTTTTTTAGTGTTTAACTGTAGTTTTTATTATTCAATCAAGAGTTTGTTATTTTAAAATAGTGCTGGTATGTACTATTTACTCAGAAACAGAAAAGAGATGAAGATTTCTGTTTGTATGAGGAAAATGATTTTAGCACCGTAACTAAAATCCATGGCTGTTCCACACAGGACTGTTGAGAGCAATTAACTTCAGTTGGGGGAACAGTGTGCAGTCTCTTACTGCTTGAGGTATGACACATTCTAACAAGACGATGTAATGCTGGAAGCTGTCATTTTCCCTATGGGATCCGGTAAGCCATGTTTATTAAGATAGTAAATAAGGGCTTCACAAGGGCTTATTAAGACTGTAGACTTTTTCTGGGCTAAATCGATTCATTATTAACACATATTTAGCCTTGAGGAATCATTTATTCTGGGTATTTTGATATGATTATATCGGCAGGCACTGTTTTAGACACCTTATTCTTTAGGGGCTTTCCCTAATCATAGTCAGAGCCTCATTTTCGCGCCGGTATGGCGCACTTGTTTTTGAGGACAGCATGGCATGCAGCTGCATGTGTGTGGAGCTCTGATACATAGAAAAGTCTTTCTGAAGGCATCATTTGGTATCGTATTCCCCTTTGGGCTTGGTTGGGTCTCAGCAAAGCAGATTCCAGGGACTGTAAAGGGGTTAAATATAAAAACGGCTCCGGTTCCGTTATTTTAAGGGTTAAAGCTTCCAAATTTGGTGTGCAATACTTTTAAGGCTTTAAGACAATGTGGTGAAATTTTGGTGAATTTTGAACAATTCCTTCATACTTTTTCGCAATTGCAGTAATAAAGTGTGTTTAGTTTAAAATTTAAAGTGACAGTAACGGTTTTATTTTAAAACGTTTTTTGTGCTTTGTTATCAAGTTTATGCCTGTTTAACATGTCTGAACTACCAGATAGATTGTGTTCTGACTGTGGGGAAACCAAGGTTCCTTCTCATTTAACTATATGTATTTTATGTCATAAAAAAATTTAGTAAAAATGATGCCCAAGATGATTCCTCAAGTGAGGGGAGTAAGCATGGTACTGCATCATCCCCTCCTTCGTCTACACCAGTCTTGCCCATACAGGAGGCCCCTAGTACATCTAGTGCGCCAATACTCCTTACTATGCAACATTTAACGGCTGTAATGGATAATTCTATCAAAAACATTTTAGCCAATATGCCCACTTATCAGCGAAAGCGCGACTGCTCTGTTTTAGTAAATTCTGTAGAGCATGAGAACGCTGATGATATGGTTTCTGAAGGGCCCCTACACCAGTCTGAGGGGGCCAGGGAGGTTTTGTCTGAGGGAGAAATTTCAGATTCAGGAAACATTTCTCAACAAGCTGAACCTGATGTGATTACTTTTAAATTTAAGTTGGAACATCTCCGCGCTCTGCTTAAGGAGGTGTTATCCAATTTGGATGATTGTGATTATCTGGTCATTCCAGAACCACTATGTAAAATGGAAAAGTTCTTAGAGGCCCCGGGGCCCCCCGAAGCTTTTCCTATATCCAAGCGGGTGGCGTACATTGTTAGTAAAGAATGGGACAGGCCCGGTATACCTTTAGTACCTCCCCCCATATTTAAAAAATTGTTTTCCTATAGTCGACCCCAGAAAGGACTGATGGCAGACAGTCCCCAAGGTCGAGGGGGCGGTTTCTACTCTACACAAGCGCGCCACTATACCCATAGAAGATAGTTGTGCTTTCCAAGATCCTATGGATAAAAAATGAGAAGGTCTGCTAAAAAAAGATGTTTGTTCAGCAAGGTTCCCTTCTACAACCAATTGCATGCATTGTCCCTGTCACTGCAGCCGCGTGTTTCTAGTTTGATGAGCTAGGAAAGGCGATTATTAGTAATTCTTCTTCTTATGAGGAGATTATGGACAGAATTCGTGCTCTTAAATTGGCTAATTCTTTCACCCTAGACGCCACCTTGCAATTGGCTAGGTTAGCGGCGAAAAAAGTTCTGGGTTTGCTATTGTGGCGCAGAGCGCTTTGGTTAAAATCTTGGGCAGCGGATGCGTCTTCCAAGAACAAATTGCTTGACATTCCTTTCAAGGGGAAAACACTCTTTGGCCCTGACTTGAAAGAGATTATCTCTGATATCACTGGGGGCAAGGGCCACGCCCTTCCTCAGGATAGGTCTTTTCAAGACCAAAAATAAACCTAAGTTTCGTCCCTTTCGCAGAAACGGATCAGCCCCAAGGGCTACGTCCTCTAAGCAGGAAGGTAATACTTCTCAAACCAATCCAGCCTGGAGACCTATGCAAGGCTGGAACAAAGGAAAGCAGGCCAGGAAACCTGCCACTGCTACCAAGACAGCATGAAATGCGGGCCCCCGATCCGGGACCGGATCTGGTGGGGGGCAGACTCTCTCTCTTCGCTCAGGCTTGGGCAAGAGATGTTCTGGATCCTTGGGCGCTAGAAATAGTCTCCCAAGGTTATTCTCTGGAGTTCAAGGGGCTTCCTCCAAGGGGGAGGTTCCACAGGTCTCAGTTGTCTTCAGACCACATAAGAAGACAGGCATTCTTACATTGGGTAGAAGACCTGCTAAAAATGGGAGTGATTCATCCTGTTCCATTAGGAGAACTAGGGATGGGGTTCTACTCCAATCTGTTCATAGTTCCCAAAAAAGAGGGAACGTTCAGACCAATCTTAGATCTCAAGATCTTGAACAAGTTTCTCAAGGTTCCATCGTTCAAGATGGAAACCATTCGAACACTTCTTCCTTCCATCCAGGAAGGTCAATTCATGACCAAGGTGGATTTCAAGGATGCGTATCTACATATTCCTATCCACAAGGAACATCATCGGTTCCTAAGGTTTGCATTCCTGGACAAGCATTTCCAGTTCGTGGCGTTTTCTTTCGGATTAGCCACTGCTCCTAGGATTTTCTCATAGGTACTAGGGTCCCTTCTGGCGGTGCTAAGACCAAGGGGCATTGCTGTAGTACCTTACTTGGACGACATTCTGATTCGAGCGTCGTCCCTTCCTCAAGTAAAGGCTCACACGGACATTGTCCTGGCCTTTCTCCGATCTCACGGATGGAAAGTGAACGTGGAAAAGAGTTCTCTATCTCCGTCAACGAGGGTTCCCTTCTTGGGAACTATAATAGACTCCTTAGAAATGAGGATTTTTCTGACAGAAGCCAGAAAAACAAAACTTCTAGACTCTTGTCGGATACTTCATTCCGTTCCTCTTCCTTCCATAGCGCAGTGCATGGAAGTGATAGGTTTGATGGTAGCGGCAATGGACATAGTTCCTTTTGTGCGCATTCATCTAAGACCATTACAACTGTTCATGCTCAGTCAGTGGAATGGGGACTATTCAGACTTGTCTCCGAAGATACAAGTAAATCAGAGGACCAGAGACTCATTCCGTTGGTGGCTGTCCCTGGACAACCTGTCACAAGGGATGACCTTCCGCAGACCAGAGTGGGTCATTGTCACGACCGACGCCAGTCTGATGGGCTGGGGCGCGGTCTGGGGATCCCTGAAAGCTCAGGGTCTTTGGTCTCGGGTAGAATCTCTTCTACCGATAAATATTCTGGAACTGAGAGCGATATTCAATGCTCTCAAAGCTTGGCCTCAGCTAGCGAGGGCCAAGTTCATACATCAACCATCAGGGGGGAACAAGGAGTTCCCTAGCGATGGAAGAAGTGACCAAAATCATTCTATGGGCGGAGTCTCACTCCTGCCACCTGTCTGCTATCCACATCCCAGGAGTGGAAAATTGGGAAGCGGATTTTCTGAGTCGTCAGACATTGCATCCGGGGGAGTGGGAACTCCATCCGGAAATCTTTGCCCAAGTCACTCAACCGTGGGGCATTCCAGACATGGATCTGATGGCCTCTCGTCAGAACTTCAGAGTTCCTTACTACGGGTACAGATCCAGGGATCCCAAGGCGGCTCTAGTGGATGCACTAGTAGCACCTTGGACCTTCAAACTAGCTTATGTGTTCCCGCCGTTTCCTCTCATCCCCAGGCTGGTAGCCAGGATCAATCAGGAGAGGGCGTCGGTGATTTTGATAGCTCCTGCGTGGCCACGCAGGACTTGGTATGCAGATCTGGTGAATATGTCATCGGCTCCACCATGGAAGCTACCTTTGAGACGAGACCTTCTTGTTCTAGGTCCGTTCGACCCACTCCAGCTGACTGCTTGGAGATTGAACGCTTGATCTTATCAAAGCGAAGGTTCTCAGATTCTGTTATTAATACTCTTGTTCAGGCCTGAAAGCCTGTTACCAGAAAAATTACCACATATTTTGGTATATCTGTTGGTGTGAATCTGCAGGATTCCCTTGGGACAAGGTTAAGATTCCTAAGAGTCTATCCTTCCTTCGAGAAGGATTGGAAAAAGGATTATCTGCAAGTTCCTTGATGGGACAGATTTCTGCCTTGTCTGTGTTACTTCACAAAAAGCTGGCAGCTGTGCCAGATGTTCTAGCCTTTGTTCAGGCTCTGGTTAGAATCAAGCCTGTTTACAAAATTTGGACTCCTCCTTGGAGTCTCAACCTAGTTCTTTCAGTTCTTCAGGGGGTTCCGTTTGAACCCTTACATTCCGTTGATATTAAGTTATTATCTTGGAAAGTTTTGTTTTTGGTTGCAATTTCTTCTGCTAGAAGAGTTTCAGAATTATCTGCTCTGCAGTGTTCTTCTCCTTATCTGGTGTTCCATGCAGATAAGGTGGTTTTGCGTACTAAACCTGGTTTTCTTCCAAAAGTTGTTTCTAACAAAAACATTAACCAGGAGATAGTTGTGCCTTCTTTGTGTCCTAATCCAGTTTCAAAGAAGGAACGTTTGTTGCACAACTTGGATGTAGTTCGTGCTCTCAAATTTTACTTAGCAGCTACTAAGGATTTCAGACAAACTTCGTCTTTGTTTGTTGTTTATTCTGGTAAACGGAGAGGTTAAAAAAAGCAACTTCTACCTCTCTCTCCTTCTGGATTAAAAGCATTATCCGATTGGCTTATGAGACTGCCGGACGGCAGCCTCCTGAAAGAATCACAGCTCACTCCACTAGGGCTGTGGCTTCCACATGGGCCTTCAAGAACGAGGCTTCTGTTGATCAGATATGTAAGGCAGCGACTTGGTCTTCACTGCACACTTTTTCTAAATTTTACAAATTTGATACTTTTGCTTCTTCTGAGGCTATTTTTTGGGAGAAAGGTTTTGCAAGCCGTGGTGCCTTCCATTTAGGTGACCTGATTTGCTCCCTCCCTTCATCCGTGTCCTAAAGCTTTGGTATTGGTTCCCACAAGTAAGGATGACGCCGTGGACCGGACACACCTATGTTGGAGAAAACAGAATTTATGTTTACCTGATAAATTACTTTCTCCAACGGTGTGTCCGGTCCACGGCCCGCCCTGGTTTTTTTAATCAGGTCTGATAATTTATTTTCTTTAACTACAGTCACCACGGTAACATATGGTTTCTCCTATGCAAATATTCCTCCTTAACGTCGGTCGAATGACTGGGGTAGGCGGAGCCTAGGAGGGATCATGTGACCAGCTTTGCTGGGCTCTTTGCCATTTCCTGTTGGGGAAGAGAATATCCCACAAGTAAGGATGACGCCGTGGACCGGACACACCGTTGGAGAAAGTAATTTATCAGGTAAACATAAATTCTGTTTTCCAGAATTCGTCCCTTCCTTACTCAAAATACTACAAAAATACTTATTCATTCCCTCATCCTGTCACGCATTGATTATTGCAATCTACTCTTAAATGGCCTTCCAAAACACCGCCTCTCCTCCCTCCAATCTATTATGAATGCTTCTGCTAGACTCATCCACCTAAGTCGACGATCTACATCAGCTGCTCCGCTCTGCCAGTCTCTACACTGGCTCCCCATACACTCCAGAATACAGTTTAAAGTATTAACCCTAACTTACAAAGCACTCAACAGTCTAACTCCCAACTATATCTCCTCTCTCATCGTGAAATACTCCCCATCCCGTCCTCTTCGATCAAACTCTGACCTACGTCTCTACACTCCTGTTATCTCTACATCCCATTCCCGCCTCCAAGACTTCGCACGTGCTGCTCCTGTCCTCTGGAACTCTCTACCCCACTCCATCAGACTGTCTCCAACCTTGTATAGCTTCAGAAGATCCTTGAAAACCCACCTATTCAGAGAGGCTTACCATCTCTCCTCCATCCCGCATCCGAACCAAGCTAATACATGTACATGAACTGCCTGACTCATTGCTGCAAATACAACCGATGTAACAAGCTACCCCAACCTTATGTCTCTGCACCCTAAACCTTTAGACTGTGAGCTCTCCGGAGCAGGGCCCTCTTCATCCTGTGCTAGATTTGTTTAGTCTTGTTATGTTTTGTATTGTATCACAGATCTTTGTCATTGTATACCCCCATCATTGTACCCAGCGCTACGGAATTTGGCGGCGCTATACAAATAAATGATAATAATAATATATATATATATATATATATATATATATATATATATAGAAATTGTTGGGTCATAATGAGCTTTTGAGGGGGCACAGTGAGGGAACATGGTAAGGTACTGAGGGGGCACAGTGAGGGAATATAGTGTGGTACTGAGGGGGCACAGTAAGGCAATATAGTCGGGTACTGAGGGGGCACAGTAAAGGAACATTATTCCATTCATTGTGCCCCCTAAGTACCTCATAATGTTCCTTTACTGTGCCCCCTCAGTACCTCACTATATTGTCTTACTGTGCCCCCTCAGTACCTCATATAGTACCTTACTATTTTCCCTCACTGTGCCTCCTCAGTACCTCACTATATTCCCTCACTGTGCCTCCTCAGTACCTCACTATATTCCCTCACTGTGCCTCCTCAGTACCTCACTATATTCCCTCACTGTGCCCCCTCAGTACCTCATATAGTGAGGTACAGAGGAGGCACAGTGAGGGAATATAGTGAGGTAGTGAGGGAATATATTGAGGTACTGAGGGGGCACAGTGAGGGAATATATTGAGGTACTGAGGGGGCACAGTGAGGGAATATATTGAGGTACTGAGGGGGCACAGTGAGGGAATATAGTGAGGTACTGAGGGGGCACAGTGAGGGAATATAGTGAGGTACTGAGGGGGCACAGTGAGGGAATATAGTGAGGTACTGAGGGGGCACAGTGAGGGAATATATTGAGGTACTGAGGGGGCACAGTGAGGGAATATATTGAGGTACTGAGGGGGCACAGTAAAGGAACATAATATGAGGTACTGAGGGGGCAAAGTACGGCAATATAGTGAGGTACTGAGGGGGCACAGTGAGGGAAAATAGTGAGGTACGGAGGGGGCACAGTGAGGGAATATAGTGAGGTACTGAGGAGGCACAGTGAGGAAATATAAGGTAGTAACCACACTAATTGTGAGAACCCCAGGCAAGATTAATGGTCAGATCACAGGCAGTACAATGCTGGGATGGACATTGCATTGGGTGTAGTATGATAAATGAGTTGTCTGGCCCCTCACTATACAGCTGGCTCCTGAGGTTCATATACAATTTACATGCCTGTGTGTGTATGTATATATATATATATATATATATATATTTCTTTCATGTAATTAGCAAGAGTCCATGAGCTAGTGACGTATGGGATATACATTCCTACCAGGAGGGGCAAAGTTTCCCAAACCTCAAAATGCCTATAAATACACCCCTCACCACACCCACAATTCAGTTTTACAAACTTTGCCTCCTATGGAGGTGGTGAAGTAAGTTTGTGCTAGATTCTACGTTGATATGCGCTCCGCAGCAGGTTGGAGCCCGGTTTTCCTCTCAACGTGCAGTGAATGTCAGAGGGATGTGAGGAGAGTATTGCCTGTTTGAATTCAATGATCTCCTTCTACGGGGTCTATTTCATAGATTCTCTGTTATCGGTCGTAGAGATTCATCTCTTACCTCCCTTTTCAGATCGACGATATACTCTTATATATATATACCATTACCTCTGCTGATTTTCGTTTCAGTACTGGTTTGGCTTTCTACAAACATGTAGATGAGTGTCCTGGGGTAAGTAAGTCTTATTTTCTGTGACACTCTAAGCTATGGTTGGGCACTTTTTTAATAAAGTTCTAAATATATGTATTCAAACATTTATTTGCCTTGACTCAGGATGTTCAACATTCCTTATTTTCAGACAGTCAGTTTCATATTTGGGATAATGCACTTGAATCAAATATTTTTCTTACCTTAAAAATTTGACTTTTTTCCCTGTGGGCTGTTAGGCTCGCGGGGGCTGAAAATGCTTCATTTTATTGCGTCATTCTTGGCGCAGACTTTTTTTGGCGCAAAAAATCTTTTCTGTTTCCGGCGTCATACGTGTCGCCGGAAGTTGCGTCATTTGTTGGCGTTCCGGACGTGGCGTCATTTTAGGCGCCAAATAATGTGGGCGTCTTATTTGGCGCTAAAATAATATGGGCGTCGCTTTTGTCTCTACATTATTTAAGTCTCATTTTTTCTTTGCTTCTGGTTGCTAGAAGCTTGTTCCTTGGCATTTTTTCCCATTCCTGAAACTGTCATTTAAGGAATTTGATCAATTTTGCTTTATATGTTGTTTTTTCTCTTACATATTGCAAGATGTCTCACGTTGCATCTGAGTCAGAAGATACTTCAGGAAAATCGCTGTCTGCTGCTGGAACTACCAAAGCTAAGGTGTATCTGCTGTAAACTTTTGGTAGCTGTTCCTCCAGCTGTTGTTTGTATTAATTGTCATGACAAACTTGTTAATGCAGATAATATTTCCTTTAGTAATGTACCATTACCTGTTGCAGTTCCATCAACATCTAATGTTCAGAATGTTCCTGATAACATAAGAGATTTTGTTTCTGAATCCATCAAGAAGGCTATGTCTGTTATTCCTCCTTCTAGTAAACATAAAAAATCTTTTAAAACTTCTCTTTATACAGATGAATTTTTAAATGAACATCATCATTCTGATTCTAATGACTCTTCTGGTTCAGAGGATTCTGTCTCAGAGGTTGATGCTGATAAATCTTCATTTCTCCTGTTAAGTGTAGTCAGTCCACGGGTCATCCATTACTTATGGGATTATATCTCCTCCCTAACAGGAAGTGCAAGAGGATCACCCAAGCAGAGATGCTATATAGCGCCTCCCCCCTACGTCATACCCAGTCATTCTCTTGCACCTAACTAATAGATAGGATGTGTGAGAGGAGTGTGGTTATTAAATTTAGTTTTTATTTCTTCAATCAAAAGTTTGTTGTTTTAAACAGCACCGGAGTGTGTTGTTTCTTCTCAGGCAGTATTAGAAGAAGAATCTACCTGAGTTTGTGTATGATCTTAGCGGACGTAACTAAGATCCATTTGCTGTTCTCGGCCATTCTGAGGAGCGAGGTAACTTCAGAACAGGGGACAGCGGGCAGGGTTCACCTGCAAAGAGGTATGTTGCAGTATATTATTTTCTAAGGAATGGAATTGACTGAGAAAATACTGCTAATACCAATATAATGTAAGTACAGCCTTAAATGCAGTAGTAGCAACTGGTATCAGGCTGTTATGTATGTATGTTGGCACTAAAGTATTTCTGGGGAATGGCATTTCACTAAGAAAATACTGTATACATATAACTTATAGCCTTTCTGCAGTGATAGCGACTAGCAACAGGCTTTTATTATCATTTCATATATTTAAAACGTTTACTGGCAGGTTAATCGTTTTTCTCTCTGAGGTATTTGGTGAAAATTTGGGCATTATTTTCCACTTGGCTGTCGTTTATTTTGAATAAAATCAGTTTACTGAGCTTCCCCACTGCTGTATTATGAGTGGGAGGGGCCTATTTTGGCGCTTTTACTACGCATTAATAATTCAGCCACAGTCTTCCTTATTCTCCCTGCATGATCCAGGACGTCTCTACAGAGCTCAGGGGTTTCTAAAACTAGTTTGAGGGAGGTAATCACTCACAGCAGACCTGTGAGACTGTGCTTTGACTGTGATAAAAACGTATATATTTTATTTGTTATTCGTTTTTTGGTATTAAGGGGTTAATAATCCATTTGCTAATGGGTGCAATCCTTTGCTAAATTAATGCATTTCATGTGAAAAATTGATTGCTATAACTAAACCGGTTCATTGTTATCTCAATGTGACAGTTTTTTTGTGTGCTTCTTAAAGGCACAGTAACGTTTTTTATATTGCTTGTAAATTCATTTGAAAAGTATTTTCCAAGCTTGCTAGTCTAATTGCTAGTTTGTTTAAACATGTCTGACACAGAGGAATCTCTTTGTGCAATATGTTCAAAGGCCAATGTGGAGCCCAATAGAAATTTATGTACTAATTGCATTGATGCTACTTTAAATAAAAGCCAATCTGTACATGTTAAGAAAAATTCACCAGACAACGAGGGGGAAGTTATGCCGACTAACTTGCCTCACGTGTCAGTACCTGCATCTCCCGCTCAGGAGGTGCGTGATATTGTAACGCCAAGTACATCAGGGCGGCCATTACAAATCACTTTACAAGACATGGCTAATGTTATGACTGAAGTTTTATCTAAATTGCCAGAACTTAGGGGTAAACGAGACCACTCTGGGGTGAGAACAGAGTGCGCTGATAATGCTAGGGCCATGTCTGATACTGCGTCACAATTTGCAGAACATGAAGACGGAGAGCTTCATTCTGTGGGTGACGGATCTGATCCAAATAAACTGGATTCAGACATTTCAAATTTTAAATTTAAGCTTGAGAACCTCCGTGTATTACTAGGGGAGGTGTTAGCGGCTCTGAATGATTGTAACACGGTTGCAATCCCAGAGAAAATATGTAGGTTGGATAAATATTTTGCGGTACTGACGTTTTTCCTGTACCTAAAAGACTTACTGAAATTGTTAACAAGGAGTGGGATAGACCCGGTGTGCCTTTCTCACCCCCTCCTATATTCAGAAAAATGTTTCCAATAGATGCCACCACACGGGACTTATGGCAAACGGTCCCTAAGGTGGAGGGAGCAGTTTCTACTTTAGCTAAGCGTACCACTATCCCGGTGGAGGATAGCTGTGCCTTTTCAGATCCAATGGATAAAAAGTTAGAGGGTTACCTTAAGAAAATGTTTGTTCAACAAGGTTTTATATTGCAACCCCTTGCATGCATTGCGCCTGTCACGGCTGCGGCGGCATTCTGGTTTGAGTCTCTGGAAGAGACTCTTGACACAGCTCCATTGGATGAGATTACACACAAGCTTAAAGCCCTTAAGCTAGCTAATTCATTTATTTCTGATGCCGTAGTACATTTAACTAAACTTACGGCTAAGAATTCCGGATTCGCCATTCAGGCGCGCAGAGCGCTGTGGCTAAAATCCTGGTCAGCTGATGTGACTTCTAAATCTAAATTGCTTAACATACCTTTCAAAGGGCAGACATTATTCGGGCCCGGTTTGAAAGAAATTATCGCTGACATTACTGGAGGTAAGAGTCATGCCCTGCCTCAAGACAGAGCCAAACCAAGGGCTAGACAGTCTAATTTTCGTGCCTTTCGTAACTTCAAGGCAGGAGCAGCATCAACTTCCTCTGCTCCAAAACAGGAAGGAACTGTTGCTCGCTACAGACAGGGCTGGAAACCTAACCAGACCTGGAACAAGGGCAAGCAGGCCAGAAAACCTGCTGCTGCCCCTAAGACAGCATGAAGTGAGGGCCCCCAATCCGGAAACGGATCTAGTAGGGGGCAGACTTTCTCTCTTCGCCCAGGCTTGGGCAAGAGATGTCCAGGATCCCTGGGCGTTGGAGATCATATCTCAGGGATATCTTCTGGACTTCAAAACTTCTCCTCCAAAAGGGAGATTTCATCTTTCGAGGTTGTCAACAAACCAGATAAAGAAAGAGGCGTTTCTACGCTGTGTACAAGATCTTTTACTAATGGGAGTGATCCACCCGGTTCCGCGGTCGGAACACGGACAAGGGTTTTACTCAAATCTGTTTGTGGTTCCCAAGAAAGAAGGAACCTTCAGACCAATCTTGGATTTAAAGATCCTAAACAAATTCCTAAGAGTTCCATCGTTCAAAATGGAAACTATTCGGACAATCTTACCCATGATCCAAAGGGGTCAGTACATGACCACAGTGGATTTAAAGGATGCCTACCTTCACATACCGATTCACAAAGATCATTTCCGGTATCTAAGGTTTGCCTTCTTAGACAGGCATTACCAGTTTGTAGCTCTTCCCTTCGGGTTAGCTACTGCTCCAAGAATCTTTACAAAGGTTCTGGGTTCTCTTCTGGCGGTACTAAGACCGCGAGGAATATCGGTAGCTCCGTACCTAGACGACATTCTGATACAAGCGTCAAGTTTCCAAACTGCCAAGTCTCATACAGAGTTAGTACTGGCATTTCTAAGGTCACATGGGTGGAAAGTGAACGAAGAAAAGAGTTCTCTATTGCCACTCACAAGAGTTCCCTTCTTAGGGACTCTTATAGATTCTGTAGAAATGAAGATTTATCTGACAGAGGTCAGGTTAACAAAACTTCTAAATGCTTGCCGGGTTCTTCATTCCATTCCACACCCGTCAGTGGCTCAATGCATGGAGGTAATCGGGTTAATGGTAGCGGCAATGGACATAGTACCCTTTGCACGCCTGCATCTCAGACCACTGCAATTGTGCATGCTAAGTCAGTGGAATGGGGATTACTCAGATTTGTCCCCTATGCTGAATCTGGATCAAGAGACCAGAAATTCTCTTCTATGGTGGCTCTCTCGGCCACATCTATCCAAGGGGATGCCCTTCAGCAGGCCAGATTGGACGATTGTAACAACAGACGCCAGCCTGATAGGTTGGGGCGCTGTCTGGAATTCCCTGAAGACTCAGGGATCTTGGACTCAGGAGGAGAGTCTCCTTCCCATAACTATTCTGGAATTAAGAGCAGTTTTCAATGCCCTTCTGGCTTGGCCTCAGTTAGCAACTCTGAGGTTCATCAGGTTTCAGTCGGACAACATCACGACTGTGGCTTACATCAACCATCAGGGAGGGACAAGGAGTTCCCTAGCAATGATGAAAGTCTCAAAGATAATTCACTGGGCAGAGTCTCACTCTTGCCACCTATCAGCGATCCACATCCCAGGCGTGGAGAACTGGGAAGCGGATTATCTAAGTCGCCAGACTTTTCATCCGGGGGAGTGGGAACTTCATCCGGAGGTCTTTGCCCAAATACTTCGGCGTTGGGGCAAACCAGATCTGGATCTTATGGCATCTCGCCAGAACGCCAAACTTCCTTATTACGGATCCAGGTCCAGAGACCCGGGAGCGGTTCTGATAGATGCTCTGACAGCACCTTGGGTCTTCAACATGGTTTATGTGTTTCCACCCTTTCCGATGCTTCCTCGATTGATTGCCAGGATCAAACAGGAGAGAGCATCGGTGATTCTAATAGCGCCTGCGTGGCCACGCAGGACCTGGTATGCAGACCTAGTGGACATGTCGTCCTGTCCACCATGGTGTCTACCTCTGAGACAGGACCTTCTGGTGCAGGGTCCTTTCAAACATCCAAATCTAATTCTCTGAGGCTGACTGCATGGAGATTGAACGCTTGATTCTATCAAAGCGTGGATTCTCGGAGTCAGTGATTGATACCTTGATACAGGCTGGGAAGCCTGTTACCAGGAAAATTTACCATACAATATGGCGCAAATACTTGCATTGGTGCGAATCCAAGAGTTACTCATGGAGTAAGGTTAGGATTCCTAGGATATTGTCTTTTCTACAAGAAGGTTTAGAAAAGGGTTTATCCGCTAGTTCGTTAAAGGGACAGATCTCAGCTTTGTCCATCCTTTTACACAAACGTCTGTCAGAAGTTCCAGACGTTCAGGCTTTTTGTCAGGCTTTGGCCAGGATTAAGCCTGTGTTTAAGACTGTTGCTCCACCGTGGAGCTTAAACTTAGTTCTTAACGTTTTACAGGGTGTTCCGTTTGAACCCCTTCATTCCATTGATATCAAGCTGTTATCTTGGAAAGTTCTGTTTTTAATGGCTATTTCCTCGGCTCGAAGAGTCTCTGAGTTATCGGCCTTACATTGTGATTCTCCTTATCTGATTTTCCATTCAGACAAGGTAGTTCTGCGTACTAAACCTGGGTTCTTACCTAAGGTAGTCACTAACAGGAATATCAATCAAGAGATTGTTGTTCCTTCATTGTGCCCTAATCCTTCCTCAAAGAAGGAACGACTTTTGCACAATCTGGACGTTGTCCGTGCCCTGAAATTTTATTTGCAGGCAACTAAAGATTTTCGACAAACTTCTTCCCTGTTTGTCGTCTATTCTGGACAGAGGAGAGGTCAAAAGGCTTCGGCTACCTCTCTCTCCTTCTGGCTTCGTAGTATAATACGTTTAGCCTATGAGACTGCTGGACAGCAGCCTCCTGAAAGAATTACAGCTCATTCTACCAGAGCTGTGGCTTCCACTTGGGCCTTTAAAAATGAGGCCTCTGTTGAACAGATTTGCAAGGCTGCGACTTGGTCTTCACTTCACACTTTTTCCAAATTTTACAAATTTGACACTTTTGCTTCTTCGGAGGCTGTTTTTGGGAGAAAGGTTCTTCAGGCAGTGGTTCCTTCCGTATAAAGATCCTGCCTGTCCCTCCCGTCATCCGTGTACTTCTAGCTTTGGTATTGGTATCCCATAAGTAATGGATGACCCGTGGACTGACTACACTTAACAGGAGAAAACAAAATTTATGCTTACCTGATAAATTCCTTTCTCCTGTAGTGTAGTCAGTCCACGGCCCGCCCTGTTTTTTATGGCAGGTCTAAATTGTAAATTATACTCCAGTCACCACTGCACCCTATAGTTTCTCCTTTCTCGTTTGGTTTCGGTCGAATGACTGGATATGACGTAGGGGGGAGGAGCTATATAGCAGCTCTGCTTGGGTGATCCTCTTGCACTTCCTGTTAGGGAGGAGATATAATCCCATAAGTAATGGATGACCCGTGGACTGACTACACTACAGGAGAAAGGAATTTATCAGGTAAGCATAAATTTTGTTATTTATTTAAAATGGAATTTATTCGTTCTTTACTTAAAGAAGTACTAATTGCTTTAGAAATTGAGGATTCTGGTCCTCTTGATACTTAATCTAAACGTTTGGATAAGGTCTTTAAATCTCCTGTGGTTATTCCAGAAGTTTTTCCTGTTCCTGGTGCTATTTCTGAAGTAATTTCCAGAGAATGGAATAATTTGGGTAATTCATTTACTCCTTATAAACGTTTTAAGCAATTATATCCTGTGCCGTCTGACAGATTAGAATTTTGGGACAAAATCCCTAAAGTTGATGGGGCTATTTCTACCCTTGCTAATCTTCCTGATATTCATTGTTTTGTACAAGCTTTGGTTCGTATAAAACCTGTCATTAAGTCAATTTCTCCTCCTTGGAGTTTGAATTTGGTTCTGGGGGCTCTTCAAGCTCTTCCTTTTGAACCCATGCATTCATTGGACATTAAATTACTTTCTTGGAAAGTTTTGTTCCTTTTGGCGATCTCTTCTGCCAGAAGAGTCTCTGAATTATCCGCTCTTTCTTGTGAGTCTCCTTTTCTGATTTGTCATCAGGATAAGGCGGTGTTGCGAACTTCTTTTGAATTTTTACCTAAGGTTGTGAATTCCAACAACATTAGTAGAGAAATTGTGGTTCCCTCATTATGTCCTAATCCTAAGAATTCTAAGGAGAAATCGTTGCATTCTTTGGATGTTGTTAGAGCTTTGAAATATTATGTTGAAGCTACTAAGTCTTTCCGAAAGACTTCTAGTCTATTTGTTATCTTTTCCGGTTCTAGAAAAGGCCAGAAAGCTTCTGCCATTTCTTTGGCATCTTGGTTGAAATCTTTAATTCATCATGCCTATGTCGAGTCGGGTAAAACTCTGCCTCAAAGGATTACAGCTCATTCTACTAGGTCAGTTTCTACTTCCTGGGCGTTTAGGAATGAAGCTTCGGTTGATCAGATTTGCAAAGCAGCAACTTGGTCCTCTTTGCATACTTTTACTAAATTCTACCATTTTGATGTGTTTTCTTCTTCTGAAGCAGTTTTTGGTAGGAAAGTACTTCAGGCAGCGGTTTCAGTTTGAATCTTCTGTTTATGTTTTTCATTAAACTTTATTTTGGGTGTGGATTATTTTCAGAAGGAATTGGCTGTCTTTATTTTATCCCTCCCTCTCTAGTGACTCTTGCGTGGAAAGATCCACATCTTGGGTAGTCATTATCCCATACGTCACTAGCTCATGGACTCTTGCTAATTACATGAAAGAAAACATAATTTCTTTCATGTAATTAGCAAGAGTCCATGAGCTAGTGACGTATGGGATATACATTCCTACCAGGAGGGGCAAAGTTTCCCAAACCTTAAAATGCCTATAAATACACCCCTCACCACACCCACAATTCAGTTTTACAAACTTTGCCTCCGATGGAGGTGGTGAAGTAAGTTTGTGCTAGATTCTACGTTGATATGCGCTCCGCAGCAAGTTGGAGCCCGGTTTTCCTCTCAGCGTGCAGTGAATGTCAGAGGGATGTGAGGAGAGTATTGCCTATTTGAATGCAGTGATCTCCTTCTACGGGGTCTATTTCATAGGTTCTCTGTTATCGGTCGTAGAGATTCATCTCTTACCTCCCTTTTCAGATCGACGATATACTCTTATATATACCATTACCTCTGCTGATTCTCGTTTCAGTACTGGTTTGGCTTTCTACAAACATGTAGATGAGTGTCCTGGGGTAAGTGAATCTTATTTTCTGTGACACTCTAAGCTATGGTTGGGCACTTTGTTTATAAAGTTCTAAATATATGTATTCAAACATTTATTTGCCTTGACTCAGAATGTTCAACTTTCCTTATTTTCAGACAGTCAGTTTCATATTTGGGATAATGCATTTTAATTTAACATTTTTCTTACCTTCAAAAATTTGACTCTTTTTTTTCCTGTGGGCTGTTAGGCTCGCGGGGGCTGAAAATGCTTCATTTTATTGCGTCATTCTTGGCGCGGACTTTTTTGGCGCAAAAATTCTTTCTTTCATGTAATTAGCAAGAGTCCATGAGCTAGTGACGTATGGGATATACATTCCTACCAGGAGGGGCAAAGTTTCCCAAACCTCAAAATGCCTATAAATACACCCCTCACCACACCCACAATTCAGTTTTACAAACTTTGCCTCCGATGGAGGTGGTGAAGTAAGTTTGTGCTAGATTCTACGTTGATATGCGCTCCGCAGCAAGTTGGAGCCCGGTTTTCCTCTCAGCGTGCAGTGAATGTCAGAGGGATGTGAGGAGAGTATTGCCTATTTGAATGCAGTGATCTCCTTCTAAGGGGTCTATTTCATAGGTTCTCTGTTATCGGTCGTAGAGATTCATCTCTTACCTCCCTTTTCAGATCGACGATATACTCTTATATATACCATTACCTCTGCTGATTCTCGTTTCAGTACTGGTTTGGCTATCTGCTATATGTAGATGAGTGTCCTGGGGTAAGTAAGTCTTATTTTCTGTGACACTCCTAGCTATGGTTGGGCACTTTGTTTATAAAGTTCTAAATATATGTATTCAAACATTTATTTGCCTTGACTCAGAATGTTCAACTTTCCTTATTTTCAGACAGTCAGTTTCATATTTGGGATAATGCATTTTAATTTAACATTTTTCTTACCTTAAAATTTGACGTTTTCCCTGTGGGCTGTTAGGCTCGCGGGGGCTGAAAATGCTTCATTTTATTGCGTCATTCTTGGCGCGGACTTTTTTGGCGCAAAAATTCTATTTCCGTTTCCGGCGTCATACGTGTCGCCGGAAGTTGCGTCATTTTTTGACGTTATTTTGCGCCAAAAATGTCGGCGTTCCGGATGTGGCGTCATTTTTGGCGCCAAAAAGCATTTAGGCGCCAAATAATGTGGGCGTCTTATTTGGCGCGAAAAAATATGGGCGTCACTTTTGTCTCCACATTATTTAAGTCTCATTTTTTATTGCTTCTGGTTGCTAGAAGCTTGTTCTTTGGCATTTCTTTCCCATTCCTGAAACTGTCATTTAAGGAATTTGATCAATTTTGCTTTATATATATGTTGTTTTTTCTCTTACATATTGCAAGATGTCTCACGTTGCATCGGAGTCAGAAGATACTACAGGAAAATCGCTGTCAAATGCTGAATCTACCAAAGCTAAGTGTATCTGCTGTAAACTTTTGGTAGCTATTCCTCCAGCTGTTGTTTGTATTGATTGTCATGACAAACTTGTTAAAGCAGATAATATTTCCTTTAGTAAAGTACCATTGCCTGTTGCAGTTCCTTCAACATCTAAGGTGCAGAATGTTCCTGATAATATAAGAGATTTTGTTTCTGAATCCATAAAGAAGGCTATGTCTGTTATTTCTCCTTCTAGTAAACGTAAAAAATCTTTTAAAACTTCTCTCCCTACAGATGAATTTTTAAATGAACATCATCATTCTGATTCTGATGATTCCTCTGGTTCAGAGGATTCTGTCTCAGAGGTTGATGCTGATAAATCTTCATATTTATTTAAAATGGAATTTATTTGTTCTTTACTTAAAGAAGTACTAATTGCTTTAGAAATAGAGGATTCTGGTCCTCTTGATACTAATTCTAAACGTTTAGATAAGGTATTTAAAGCTCCTGTGGTTATTCCAGAAGTTTTTCCTGTTCCTAATGCTATTTCTGCAGTAATTTCCAAAGAATGGGATAATTTGGGTAATTCATTTACTCCTTCTAAACGTTTTAAGCAATTATATCCTGTGCCGTCTGACAGATTAGAATTTTGGGACAAGATCCCTAAAGTTGATGGGGCTATTTCTACCCTTGCTAAACGTACTACTATTCCTACGTCAGATGGTACTTCGTTTAAGGATCCTCTAGATAGGAAAATTTAATCCTTTCTAAGAAAAGCTTATCTGTGTTCAGGTAATCTTCTTAGACCTGCTATATCTTTGGCTGATGTTGCTGCAGCTTCAACTTTTTGGTTGGAAACTTTAGCGCAACAAGTAACACATCGTGATTCTCATGATATTATTATTCTTCTACAGCATGCTGAAGAGTTTCTGAATTATCTGCTCTTTCTTGTGAGTCTCCTTTTCTGATTTTTCATCAGGATAAGGCGGTGTTGCGAACTTCTTTTGAATTTTTACCTAAAGTTGTGAATTCCAACAACATTAGTAGAGAAATTGTGGTTCCTTCATTATGTCCTAATCCTAAGAATTCTAAGGAGAAATCGTTGCATTCTTTGGATGTTGTTAGAGCTTTAAAATATTATGTTGAAGCTACGAAATCTTTTCGTAAGACTTCTAGTCTATTTGTTATCTTTTCCGGTTCTAGAAAAGGCCAGAAAGCTTCTGCCATTTCTTTGGCATCTTGGTTGAAATCTTTAATTCATCTTGCCTATGTTGAGTCGGGTAAAACTCCGCCTCAGAGAATTACAGCTCATTCTACTAGGTCAGTTTCTACTTCCTGGGCGTTTAGGAATGAAGCTTCGGTTGACCAGATCTGCAAAGCAGCAACTTGGTCCTCTTTGCATACTTTTACTAAATTCTACCATTTTGATGTATTTTCTTCTTCTGAAGCAGTTTTTGGTAGAAAAGTACTTCAGGCAGCGGTTTCAGTTTGAATCTTCTGCTTATGTTTTTCATTAAACTTTATTTTGGGTGTGGATTATTTTCAGCAGGAATTGGCTGTCTTTATTTTATCCCTCCCTCTCTAGTGACTCTTGTGTGGAAAGATCCACATCTTGGGTAGTCATTATCCCATACGTCACTAGCTCATGGACTCTTGCTAATTACATGAAAGAAAACATAATTTATGTAAGAACTTACCTGATAAATTCATTTCTTTCATATTAGCAAGAGTCCATGAGGCCCGCCCTTTTTTTGTGGTGGTTATGATTTTGTATAAAGCACAATTATTCCAATTCCTTATTTTATATGCTTTCGCACTTTTTTATCACCCCACTTCTTGGCTATTCGTTAAACTGAATTGTGGGTGTGGTGAGGGGTGTATTTATAGGCATTTTGAGGTTTGGGAAACTTTGCCCCTCCTGGTAGGAATGTATATCCCATACGTCACTAGCTCATGGACTCTTGCTAATATGAAAGAAATGAATTTATCAGGTAAGTTCTTACATAAATTATGTTTTTCCGTTTCCGGCGTCATACGTGTCGCCGGAAGTTGCGTCATTTTTTGACGTTATATTGCGCCAAAAATGTCGGCGTTCCGGATGTGGCGTCATTTTTGGCGCCAAAAGCATTTAGGCGCCAAATAATGTGGGCGTCTTATTTGGCGCTAAAAAATAAGGGCGTCGCTTTTGTCTCCACATTATTTAAGTCTTATTTTTTCATTGCTTCTGGTTGCTAGAAGCTTGTTCTTTGGCATTTTTTTCCC
This sequence comes from Bombina bombina, assembly GCF_027579735.1. Lineage (NCBI taxonomy): Eukaryota > Metazoa > Chordata > Amphibia > Anura > Bombinatoridae > Bombina > Bombina bombina. Next base: position 227,521,637 of record NC_069501.1, read on the forward strand.
ATTCCTGAAACTGTCATTTAAGGAATTTGATCAATTTTGCTTTATATGTTGTTTTTTCTCTTACATATTGCAAGATGTCTCAAGTTGCATCTGAGTCAGAAGATACTACAGGAAAATCGCTGTCTAGTGCTGGAGCTACCAAGCTAAGTGTATCTGCTATAATTTTTGGTATCTGTTTCTCCACCTGTTGTTTGTATTGCATGTCATGACAAACTTATTAATGCAGATAAAATTTCCTTTAGTACTGTTACATTACCTGTTGCTGTTCCGTCAACATCTAATTTTCAGAGTGTTCCTGATAAACATAAGAGATTTTATTTTTTAAATCCATTATGAAGGCTATGTCTGTTATTTCTCCTTCTAGTTTACATAAAAGTCTTTTAAAACTTCTCTTTTTTCAGATGAATTTTTAAATGAACATCATCATTCTGATACTGATAATGGTTCTTCTGGTTCAGAGGTTTCTGTCTCAGAGGTTGATGCTGATAAATCTTTGTATTTGTTCAAGATGGAATTTATTCGTTCTTTATTTAAAGAAGTATTAATTGCATTAGAAATAGAGGATTCTGGTCCTCTTGATACTAAATCTAAACGTTTAAATAAGGTTTTTAAATCTCCTGTAGTTATTCCAGAAGTGTTTAATCTCCCTGATGCTATTTCTGAAGTAATTTCCAGGGAATGGAATAATTTGGGTAATTCTTTTACTCCTTCTAAACGTTTAAGCAATTATATCCTGTGCCATCTGACAGATTAGAGTTTTTTTGGGACAAAATCCCTAAGGTTATGGGGCTGTCTCTACTCCTGCTAAATGTGCTACTATTCCTACGGCAGATAGTAATTCATTTAAGGATCCTTTAGATAGGAAAATTGAATCCTTTCTAAGAAAAGCTTACTTATGTTCAGGTAATCTTCTTAGACCTGCTATATTTTTAGCGGATGTTGCTGCAGCTTCAACTTTTTAGTTAGAAGCTTTAGCGCAACAAGTAACAGATCATAATTTTATAGCATTATTATTATTCTATAACATGCTAATAATTTTATTGGTGATACCATCTTTTGATATCATTAGAGTTGATGTCAGGTATATGTCTCTAGCTATTTTAGCTAGAAAAGCTTTATGGATTAAACTTGGAATGCTGATATGTCTTCTAAGTCAACTTTGCTTTCCTTTTCTTTCCAGGGTAATAAATTATTATTTCAACTGTTTCTGGAAGGAAGGGAACTTTTTTACCAAAGGATAAAAAAATCTAAGGTAAATTCAATCATTTTCGTTCCTTTCCTCACAATAAGGAACAAAAGCCTGATCCTTCATCCTCAGGAGCGGTATCAGTTTGGAAACTATTTCCAGTTTGGAATATATCCAAGCCTTATAGAAAACCTATAGCCAGCTCCTAAGTACCCATGAAGGTGCGGACCTTATTCCAGCTCAGCTGGTATGGGGCAGATTATGTTTTCTTCAAAGAAATTTTGATCAATTCCGTTCTCAATTTCTGGTTTCAGAACATTGTTTCAGAAAGGTACAGAATTGGCTTCAGTTAAGGCCTCCTGCTAAGAGATTTTTTTCTTTCCCGTGTCCCAGTTAACACAGCAAAGGCTCAGCATTTCTGAAATGTGTTTCAGATCTAGAGTTGGCTGGAGTAATTATGCCTGTTCCAGTTCTGGAACAGGGGCTGGGGTTTTATTTTATCTCTTCATTGTACCAAAGAAGGTCAATTCCTTCAGACCAGTTCCGGATCTATCAATATTGAATCGTTATGTAAGGATACCAACATTCAAGATGGTTACTGTAGGACTGTCCTGCCTTTTGTTTAGCAAGGGCATTATATGTCTACAATAGATTTACAGGATGTGTATCTGCATATTCCGATTCATCCAGATCACTTTTAGTGTCTGAGATTCTCTTTTTAGACAAGCATTACCAGTTTTGTGACTCTACCGTTTGGCCTAGCCTCAGTTCCAAGAATTTTTTTCAAAGGTTCTCGGTGCCCTTCTTTCTGTAATCAGAGAACAGGGTTTTGGTATTTCCTTATTGGACGATATCTGGGTACTTGCTCAGTCTTCTCATTTTCGAAGAATCTCATACGAATCGACTTGTGTTGTTTCTTCAAGTTCATGGTTGGAGGATCAATTTACCAATCAGTTCATTGATTCCTCAGACAAGGGTAACCTTTTTAGGTTTCTAGAATAGATTCAGTGTCTATGACTCTGTCCTTGTCAGACAAGAGAAGTTTAACATTGATTTCAGCTTGTCAAAACCTTCAGTCACAATCATTCCCTTTGGTAGCCTTATGCATGGAAATTTTAGGTCTTAGGACTGCCGCATCAGATGCGATCTCCTTTGCTCGTTTTCACATGCGACCTCTTCAGCTCTGTATGCTGAACCAATGGTGCAGGGATTACTCAAAGATATCTCAATTAATATCTTTAAACCGATTATACGACACTCTCTGACATGGTGGACAGATCACCATCGTTTAGTTCAGGGGGCTTCTTTGTTCTTCCGACCTGGACTATAATCTCAACAGATGCAAGTCTTACAGGTTGGGGAGCTGTGTGGGGGTATCTGACGGCACAAGGGGTTTGGGAATCTCAGGAGGTGAGATTTCCGATCAATATTTTGGAACTCCGTGCAATTTCAGAGCTCTTCAGTCTTGGCCTCTTCTGAAGAGAGAGTTGTTCATTTGTTTTCAGATAGACAATGTCACAACTGTGGCATACATCAATCATCAAGGAGGGACTCACAGTCCTCTGGCTATGAAAGAAGTATCTTGAATTTTGGTTTGGGCGGAATCCAGCTCCTGTCTAATCTCTGCGGTTCATATCCCAGGTTTGGACAATTGGAAAGCGGATTATCTCAGTCGCCAAACGTTGCACCTGGGCGAATGGTCTTCACCCAGAGGTATTTCCTCAGATTGTTCAAATGTGGGAACTCCCAGAAATAGATCTGATGGCTTCTCATCTAAACAAGAAACTTCCCTGGTATCTGTCCGGATCCCGGGATCCTCGGGCGGAGGCAGTGGATGCATTATTTCTTCCTTACAAGTGTCATCCTGCCTATATCTTTCCGCCTCTAGTTCTTCTTCCAAGGGTATTCTCCAATATTCTAAAGGAATGCTCGTTTGTCCTGCTGGTAGCTCCAGCATGGCCTCACAGGTTTTGGTATGCGGATCTTGTCCGGATGGCCTCTTGCCAGCTGTGGAGTCTTCCGTCAAGACCAGTCTTTCTGTCTCAAGGTTCTTTTTTCCATCAGGATCTCAAAACCTTAATTTTAAGGTGTGGAGTTTGAACGCTTGATTCTTGGTCAAAGAGGTTTCTCTGACTCTGTGATTGATACTATGTGACAGGCTCGTAAATCTGTATCTAGAGAGATATATTATAGAGTCTGGAAGACTTATATTTCTTCAGGATGGTTTAGATAAAGGTTTGTCCGCAAGTTTCTTGAAAGACAAATCTCTGCTCTTTCTGTTCTTTTTCACAGAAGGATTGCTAATCTTCCTGATATTCATTGTTTTGTACAAGCTTTGGTTCGTATAAAACCTGTCATTAAGTCAATTTCTCCTCCTTGGAGTTTGAATTTGGTTCTGGGGGCTCTTCAAGCTCCTCCTTTTGAACCCATGCATTATTTGGTCGTTATATTACTTTCTTGGAAAGTTTTGTTTCTTTTGGCCATCTCTTCTGCCAGAAGAGTCTCTGAATTATCTACTCTTTTTTGTGAGTCTCCTTTTCTGATTTTTGCATTAGGATAAGGCGGTGCTGCGAACTTCTTTTGAATTTTTTACCTAAGGTTGTGAATTCTAACATTAGTAGAGAAATTGTGGTTCCTTCATTATGTCCTAATCCTATGAATTCTAAGGAGAAATCATTGCATTCTTTGGATGCTGTTAGAGCTTTGTAATATTATGTTGAAGCTATTAAGTCTTTCCGAAAGACTTCTAGTCTATTTGTCATCTTTTCCGGTTCTAGAAAAGACTAGAAAGCTTCTGCCATTTCTTTGGCATCTTGGTTGAAATCTTTATTTCATCATGCCTATGTTGAGTCGGGTAACACTCCGCCTCAAAGGATTACAGCTCATTCTACTAGGTTAGTTTCTACTTCCTGGGCGTTTAAGAATGAAGCTTCGGTTGATCAGATTTGCAAAACAGCAACTTGGTCCTCTTTGCATACTTTTACTAAATTCTACCATTTTGATGTGTTTTCTTCTTCTGAAGCAGTTTTTGGTAGAAACGTACTTCAGGCAGTGGTTTCAGTTTGAATCTTCTGCTTATGTTTTTTCATTAAAATTTTATTCTGGGTGTGGATTATTTTCAGCAGGAATTGGCTGTCTTTATTTTATCCCTCCCTCTCTAGTGACTCTTGTGTGGAAAGATCCACATCTTGGGTAATCATTATCCCATACGTCACTAGCTCATGGACTCTTGCTAATTACATGAAAGAAAACATAATTTATGTAAGAACTTACCTGATAAATTCATTTCTTTCATATTAGCAAGAGTCCATGAGGCCCGCCCTTTTTTGTGGTGGTTTTGATTTTTTTGTATAAAGCACAATTATTCCAATTCCTTATTTTATATGCTTTCGCACTTTTTTCTTATCACCCCACTTCTTGGCTATTCGTTAAACTGAATTGTGGGTGTGGTGAGGGGTGTATTTATAGGCATTTTAAGGTTTGGGAAACTTTGCCCCTCCTGGTAGGAATGTATATCCCATACGTCACTAGCTCATGGACTCTTGCTAATATGAAAGAAATGAATTTATCAGGTAAGTTCTTACATAAATTATGATATATATATATATATATATATATATATATATATATATATATATATATATATATATATATATATATATATATAATCTTGCTCTGTGGTGAAGGCAAATTTCCCCTATGTGGCTGTGCATCTTCCTTAGCAAAAGAAGCAAAGTATTTGACCCACAGAGAATGTGATCTACAGCTAGGAAGAGCAGTCCGCTATGCCTACACAGCTCTCACCAATCTCCACTACCCCAAGCAAAACATTTTCACACCGTCTGTAGGTAGGTTCAATGTGGTCTCCCCTCCTCTCTACCGGAGCTCTTGACTGTGCCTCCGTTGTTCTTACTGAGGGATTCCCCTCTTTGCACTGTCAGCAAAGAGGGGAATCCCTCAGTAAGAACAATGGAGGCACAAGCTTTACAGGAGTTCCGGTAGAGAGGAGGGGAGACAACACTGAACCTATTAGGATTACAATTCAAGGATCCTGCGGTGCACACAGCAGGGGCAAAAGATTAGGTGAATGGAAAAATTACTTGCCATCTACATGTTGCCGCGCTTCTTCTCAGTGACTCGAGGCGACACTGAAGCGAAAAACCTATGCTACATTTTTTTTGTATCTCATTTGAGATAGAGAAACTAAAATGTGCGGAAAAAGTTTAAACAACCGCCGTTAAATAACCACAGCAACCCCAGCGCTGCGCTCTTATACTTAACAGATCCCTGGCACCTTATTAGCGCTCCTGCAAGCAACACATTGACAAGTATGTACCGCCGCACCCCCTGCTGGCCGCTGTAAAAATAACAAATAAAAAAATAAAATAAAAAAGCTTTAGCCTTGCTGTGGTCTACTTGCCCGCAGCAGGGCTAAATGTAAAAAAAAACACATGCCCGGCCCAAAGAACTGCATGCCCCGGGCGATAGGAATTGCACATCCCTGCTTCCGTTTAGGTCTCTGTCTTGTCCCTCCCTTTCATCCGTGTCCTGTTGCTTTGGTATTGTATCCCACAAGTACGGATGAAATCCGTGGACTCGTATCTTGTAGAAGAAAAGGAAATTCATGCTTACCTGATTGATTTCTTCTACGATACGACGAGTCCACGGCCCTCCCTGTCAATTTAAGACAGATTAAAGTTTTTAATAATTGCAACTTCAGTCACCTCTGCACCTTTTAGCTTTTCCTTTCTCTTCCTATAACCTTCGGTCGAATGACTGGAGGTGGAGGGGAAGGGAGGAGCTATATATATACAGCTCTGCTGTGGTGCTCTTTGCCACTTCCTGTTAGCAGGAGGATAATATCCCACAAGTAAGGATGAAATCCGTGGGCTCGTATCGTAGAAGAAATCAATTTATCAGGTAAGCATAAATTTCCTTTTTCTGCACTGTACGGCTTACCTTGTGACCGGGTGTGGTCACGTTGTTGACTCCAGTTCCGCATTCCTGACCGTGTGGTGACAGAGAAATTCTGGTCCGCTGGTGTCTGGTGCATAGGAGGTGGTGAGTGCCCCAGCCATTGTGAATGTAAGGTGCCATTTAGATTTTTTCAAATTTGGTCTATTTTTTGTATTCATATCCCAGTTATGGAGGATTCTGATGTTGAGATTGAAGTGGTTTCTAAATCAGATTCTACTTATTGTAGTGAATACGAATCGGCCCAGATTACACATGACAGTTAGTATCCTTTTCAATCTGAGCTTGGATGAGCAGGGTTCCGTTAGGCTGCTCCTGCTGGTGTGTCTGTTCCTTTTAGGCGAAAACCTACGGGGTTTCTTTTATTTAATCCGGTTAGGATGACTTTTATATAATTTCAAAGCTCATGTTTGGTTTCATATTACTTCAGGAGTTTTCCTTCTGGAATCGATACTCGCAATTTCTTGATCGCACTGTTACTTCTACGGAAGTTGTTCTGGGGATACGTTTAGTCCTATGTGTTGTCTGTCATTTATTTCTCCCTCCCTGGGGGAGAATATTGCGGCCTTAACAGTAATGGCTCTGGTTCATACTGGTTCTGATTGGATGCAGCTCCTGTCTTGAGGCTTCTTTCACAAACGTGGCGCCTGTTCTACTGGGCTGGTCCGGTTAGGGCACTGAGTGCTTGCTTTATTATTTGTGTTTTTCTTAGCTTGTTTTACAAGTGTCAGCTAAGCATTCTGAGAGGACCTGAGGGTCTGTGGGGCATGGGGGACTGGTTCAGTCCTCAGCAGCCCTTGAGCTGGTCGTTTGGGTCTCGGTGGAGTTCTAGTGAATCACACTCCGTTGGTTCCGATATCGTTGGGATTTGGGCGGTCTTGCCCTTCTAGGGCTATTGGAATTGTCCTTTTAGACTTGTTCCTTTTTGAGGACTCTTCTTTTGGGTCAAGATCTCTGGACTTTGTCTTTTTCTCCTTAGAGGTTGACCTTGTGGTCTTTTCCTACTCTGAGGGTTAGTCGTTCCTTATTAGGAATGATAGGTTATGTGGTCTCCTTATCCTGGCTCTTTCTTGGGGCTGTTTCCGGGGTTTGGGATGCTGTACATTTTTTATCCTTGGATGTAGTCCTCTGGTTTTCTACTTTGAGGAGATTATGGAGACTAGCCTTTGTTACCTCTCTCTTCGGTGACTTTGTCCCCAATGTTTTCCCTGGGTCCTGGAGATTTGGGGTACACCTGTTGGGCTTAGAATCTTAGCGGATCTGTCGTGCCCTAGCTCCTTTGGAGTTGGACCTTGGTAAGGGGTGTTCTCATACCTTTGGGTTGGGATTTATCTTGAGACCCTGTTTATGGGTTATTCTTATCCCTTGTGTAGTCTGTTTATATTCAGACAGGGTATGGTGTTCCCTGGGGTATTTTATCTAAACAATTCTAGGGCTCGGGCCTTTGTTTGTCTGGATCTTCTGGGCCTAAGACAGCTGGTCTGTTTGGTGGTTAGCCCCATGGTTTCACTAGCTGGATCCCATGTTGGTGTGGGTACTTTTTCTTCATGGCCTTATCTGTTATTTTTATGGATTTATATGATCCTGTGGCTGGTTCGAGAGCTCCCATTCTCCAGGGAACATAGGCTATAACTTATGGTCTCAACAGTTTAGCTACTAGCAGCTTAGCCAGGAGTGTTGTGTACTTCAGCTCCTCATGGCCTGCCTTGTTCTCCCCTTCTTGGGGAGTTTCCTTTTTGTAGTCATCAGTGGCGCCTGGATGGTTTTCGTTCGACTCAAATTAGGGCTTTAGCCTTGTGCGCTGTTTGTGCCCGTCCCTTGGGGGGGGGGGGGGTGTTTTGCCTTACTAAAGAGGTGAGGTTTTCCTCTCTCTGGAGGGTGGTGGTCCTGTCCTTGTTGGAACAGGTCGTTTATCCGGTAAGGAGAGCTGTGCGCTCTTCTGGGATTGTTCTGTTCCGTCTGTGGTTGCAGTCTCCATGTTAGAGCATAGGGCTCTTCTGCCTTTTTAGGCCTATCTCTATGAGGTTCTCCTTGGGAGTGCTTGTAGGTGCTGTATTGAGACTTGCATATAGTGTTAGGCTAGATTTCATAGGGCTTTTCTGCTTTGTTTTGGCCTATCTCTATAGGGTCCTCCTTGGGTGTACCTGTTTGCGGGTACTTTTGGATGGCACCCGAGCTCTGTTAGGCTTTCTTAGACCATCCCATTCCGCCCTTTTATCTGGGGACTGGTGGTTGGGGTACTTTTCTGTTCCCCTTTTTTTCAGGCCTGCCTGTTGCTTGAGCTGGTCCGGTGTTGAAACAGGATCTGAGATGTGTTGTTTCTCCTCGGATCGTGGAGGTATGTTGAGCCTCTTTGAGGTTCTGAGCTCCTTGTTGTTCCAGATACGTGTGTATTTTATTTTCAGAGTCATCCTGGTATGACTGCAGCATGTTCAGAGGTTGCTCTCTGGGTTTGATGCACGTGTTAGCTTGAAAATATTTCGATATTCCGAGTTCCTGGGGACTCTGGTTTCAGACGTTCTTTCGGGGCAGTTGCTCTGTTTTTTTTCGGAGAAAATTTATTTTCTGTTCTGATTCCCTGTCTCAACCTTGGGGTTCTGTACTATTTGGGGTCTGGGCATTGCCTTCCCTTGTTTCAGGAACCCTTAGGGTCTCTGTGAGCTTGCCTCGCTTTTTGGGCTTTTTCATTTTTTATTTTGGATCTGATTGAATCCTGTTTAGGGTCCTCCGGGAATCCTTGTTTGTTCCTCCGGGTCCTCTTCTCTTTGGGAGTTTTCGGATGTTGTTTCCCTTTCTCTTGTAAGGGGGTATGGTTGAGGACCGACCTTGAGGCGATGGTGTCTCCTGGAGAAGTGTTGGCTCAGTGGAGTCTGTTCTGCGGTTTCAAGCAAGGCTTGTGGACTATCTGCGGATCAGTGTCCTTGGGGCCTTTTTTCCTTTCAAATGTTTTCTTGGCTTCGGACGAAGCAGGATTTTTATTGGATTGTGGTTTCAGGCCTGGTGTCCTCAGAATGGGTCGCCTTTTGTACCCTCCCGTTTTAGCCTTTGGTGTCTTCTATAGCTTGGGTATTGTTTTCCCAAAAGTAATGAATGCAGCTGTGGATTTCTCTTGTAAAAGTGTATCCAGTCCACGGGTTCATCCATTACTTGTGGGATATTCTCCTTCCCAACAGGAAGTTGCAAGAGGACACCCACAGCAGAGCTGTCTATATAGCTCCTCCCCTAACTGCCACCCCCAGTCATTCTCTTGCAACTCTCGACAAGATAGGAAGTGTAACAGAGATGTGGTGAATTAGTGTAGTTTTTACCTTTTATCAAGAGTTTATTTTTAAACGGTACCGGCGTTGTACTGTTTTACTCTCAGGCAGAAATTAGAAGAAAAATCTGCCTGGAGGTTTGATCATCTTAGCGGTTTGTAACTAAGGTCCATTGCTGTTCTCAGACATAACTGAAGAGTATGGAAAGAAAACTTCAGTTGGGGGGACGGTTTGCAGGTTACCTGCTTTGAGGTATGTTCAGTATATTTATTTCTAGAGAGATAAGGTTTAGAAAATGCTGACAGAGCCTTGTATATTTGAGGTAAGCCTGATGCAGTGATTTAACGACGACTGGGATCATGCTTACAAAAAAGGGTAATATTCATGTTAATACCTTAGTGTCAAAACGTTTGCATGGTTTATAGAAAAAAACGTTTTTTCTCTGAGGTTGATAAATCTTTATTTGGGGCCTAGTTTTCCACATGGCTAGTCAGATTACTCCTAGGAGTACTTTAAGTCCCTCTGACATAGAGTGCATGGTGGGAGGGGCCTATTTTCGCGCTCTAAATGCGCAGTTGATATTCAGACTGAGACATCCAGCTTCCCTAAAGGAGTCCTCTGGCATCTAGGACCACTATAGAGGGTTTTTTCCTGCAAAAATCGTGTTTAAGGGCAGGTAGGAGCCACAGCAGAGCTGTGGCAGTGTGTTTGACTGTTTATTAACGGTTTTAACGTTTTTCAAATCTGGTTTGGGGCCTAAAGAGTTAATCATCCATTTGCAAGTGGGTGCAATGTTGCTTTAGTCCCTTATACACACTGTAAAAATTTTGTAGAGTTTACTACTTTTAACACTGTTTTGCAGTTTATGTGGTAGTTTTTTTCTCTTAAAGGCACAGTACCGTTTTTGTTTAATTGCTGTTTCACATTTATTAAAGTGTTTTCCAAGCTTGCTGGTCTCATTACTAGTCTGTTAAACATGTCTGACGTAGAGGAAACTCCTTGTTCATTATGTTTAGAAGCCATTGTGGAACCCCCTCTTAGAATGTGTACCGAATGTACTGATATTTCTATAAGTTATAAAGACCATATTATGGCATTTAAAGATTTATCACCAGAGGATTCTCAGACTGACAAAAGGGAGGTTAAACCACCTAGCTCTCCCCATGTGTCAGAACCTATATCTCCCGCTCAAGTGACGCCAAGTACATCTGGCGCGTCCAATGCGTTTACCTTACAAGACATGGCGGCGGTTATGACTAATACCCTCACAGAGGTATTGTCCAAACTGCCAGGGTTACAAGGAAAGCGAGACAGCTCTGGGGCTAGAACAAATACAGAGCTTTCTGACGCTTTAGTAGCTATGTCCGATATACCCTCAAAATATGCTTCTATCTGTTGGTGAAATTTCTGATTCAGGGAAGGCGTTACTTCAGTCTGACTCTGAAATTACAGCGTTTGAATTTAAGCTTGAACACCTCCGCTTGTTGTTCAGGGAGGTTTTAGCGACTCTGGATGACTGTGACCCTATTGTAGTCCCAGAGAAATTGTGTAGAATGGACAAATACTTTGCAGTGCCTGTTTACACTGACGTTTTTCCAGTCCCTAAGAGGTTTTCAGAAATTATTACTAAGGAATGGTATAGACCAGGTGTACCGTTCTCTCCCCCTCCTGCTTTTAAAAAGATGTTTCCTATAGATGCCGCAACACGGGACTCGTGGCAGACGGTCCCTAAGGTGGAGGGAGCAGTCTCTACCCTAGCTAAGCGTACAACTATCCCCGTCGAGTACAGTTGTGCTTTCCTAGATCCAATGGATAAAAAATTAGAGGGTTTCCTTAAGAAAATCTTTATACAACAAGGTTTTATTCTCCAGCCTCTTGCATGCATTGCCCCAGTCACTGCTGCAGCGGCTTTCTGGTTCGAGTCTCTTGAGGAGGTTCTACAGGTGGAGACCCCGTTAGATGATATTCTAGACAGGATTAAAGCTCTTAAGTTAGCTAATACCTTTATTTCTGACGCCGTTTTTCATTTAATCAAGCTAACGGCTAAGAATTCACATTTCTCTTGTAAGGTGTATCAAGTCCACGGATTCATCCATTACTTGTTGGATATTCTCCTTCCCAACAGGAAGCTGCAAGAGGATCACCCACAGCAGAGCTGTCTATCTAGCTCCTCCCCTAACTGCCACCCCCAGTCATTCTCTTGCAGCTCTCGACAAGGGAAGTAGCTAGAGAGATGTGGTGAATTAATGTAGTTTATCTTCAACTAAAAGTTTTATTTTCAAATGGTACCGGAGTTGTACTATTTTAGCCTCAGGCAGAAAGTTGAAGAAGAGTCTGCCTGAGGTTTTTGATGATCTTAGCGGTTTGTAACTAAGATCCACTGCTGTTCTCACACATAACTGAAGAGATGGGTAACTTCAGCTGGGGGAATAGCGTACAGGATTACCTGCTCTGATGTATGTGCAGTTTTAAATTTTTCTAGAGAGATAAGCTAGAAAATGCTGACAGTGCCTGATGTATTTAAGGTAAGCCTGATTACAGTGATTTAATAACGACTGGTATCATGCTTGCTGTAAAGGGTAATATTTTTGTTATTTACTCTCATTACTTAATAGATATAACGTTTGCTTGATGTATATTAACTTTTTTTTACAAATGGTGATAAAACTTTATTCTGGGGCCCAGTTTTTCCACATGGCTGACTATATTTTGCCTAGGGATAGTTTTTTAAGGCCCTCTCACTGTGAGTACATGTGTGGAGGGGCCTATTTTCGCGCCTTAATTGAGCAGTAGTTTTTGCAGCTTGAGACATCCAGCTTCCCTGAAGGAGTCCCCTGTCATATAGGACCCCTCTAAAGGGTTTTTGTGCCTTCCAAAGTCGTATGGGCAGGTAGGAGCCACAGTAGAGCTGTGGCAGTTGGTTGTGACTGTTTAAAAACAGTTATATTGGTTTTTTTATCCGGTTTTGAAACTAAGGGGTTAATCATCCATTTGCAAGTGGGTGCAATGCTATTTCAGTCTATTATACACACTGTAAACATTTCATAGAATTTACTGCTTTTTTCACTGTTATGCAGTTTCTGTGATTGTTTTTTTTTTCTCTTAAAGGCACAGTACCGTTTTTATTTTTTGCTTGTTCAGTTATTAAAGTGTTTTCCAAGCTTGCTGGTCTCATTACTAGTCTGTTTAAACATGTCTGACATAGAGGAAACTCATTGTTCATTATGTTTAGAAGCCATTGTGGAACCCACTCTTAGAATGTGTACCAAATGCACTGATTTTACTATAGATTACAAAGACTATATTCTGGCTTAAATTTTTTTATCACCAGATGAAATTGACAAGGAGGAAGTTATGCCGTCTAACTCTCCCCACGTGTCAGAACCTATAACTCCCGCTCAGGGGATGCCAAGTACATCTAGCGCGCCCATTGCGTATACCTTACAAGACATGGCGGCAGTTATGAATCATACCCTTACAGAGGTATTATCTAAACTGACAGGATTGCAAGGAAAGCGAGACAGCTCTGGGACTAGAATAAATACAGAGCTCTCTGACGCTTTGGTGGCTATGTCTGATACACCCTCACAATGTACTGAAGCTGAAGCAGGGGAGCTTCAATCTGTGGGTGATTTTTCTGATTCAGGGAAGATATTTCAACCTGATTCTGATATGTCTACATTTAAATTTAAGCTTGAGCACCTCCGCATATTGCTCAGGGAGGTCGTAGCAACTCTGAGTCAGAGTCAGATATATGCACAGTTGCACTGTTTTTTTTATATGGGCAGATGTATTTTACATGTATATCAGCTGAGCGTGAGAGATGTAGAGCATTTCATTGTATCTGTAACAAACTGCACATGAGCTAAATCACAGGGATTCTACCCCAGCAGTGTCTCAGTTTTATCTGCACCTCGGCAGCATCCAGAGCTCCGCCCCCAGCTACTCCCACTCTCTTGCCGCCTCATAAAAATTCATATTGTAGCTGTAAAGCTGGGGGCGGAGCTCTGGATGCTGCCGAGGTGCAGATAAAACTGAGACACTGCTGGGGTAGAATCCGTGTGATTTAGCTCATGTGCAATGAAATGCTCTACATCTCTCACGCTCAGCTGATATACATGTAAAATACATCTGCCCATATAAAAAAACAGTGCAACTGTGCATATATCTGACTCCCTCTTTGTCATCACTACGGCACTCTGAATATTTTCACACACAGCTCTGTAAAACATCTCAGGATCATGTTTCACAGAGCTGTAAGTGGAATATTCCCCTTGTGTCTACTGAATGCTTACCGGGAGGAGAGAGTCAGGGGGGAGTGAGATTGTGCCCAGCCAGTGTAAATAGTCAGGAAGAAACGGCTGAGAGAGGTGAGGGGATTTGTGACAGGCTTATCTATTACACAGACAGCCCCAGCATGGGGGCTGGCTGTAAAGTACACTAGATAGGGAGTGTAGAAAAAGCCTTGCTCGAAAGCTAGTGGAGATTACGTTCGTATTCTCATTCACTGAGAGGATTAGAAACTTTATAATAATTTTTAGGATTTAGCAGCAAAATTGCTAATACTTGCCAATTACAAACTTTATCTTCTTTTGGTGCTTAATTTAAATAGCCTATATTTTTTTGAGTGTATAATGGCCCTTTAAGCTAGCCAATTCATTTGTTTCTGACGCCGTTGTTCATTTAACCAAGCTAACGGCTAAAAATTCAGGTTTTGCTATTCAGGCACGTAGGGCGCTATGGCTTAAATCCTGGTCAGCTGACGTGACTTCAAAGTCTAAACTTCTCAACATTCCCTTCAAAGGACAGACCCTATTCGGGCCTGGACTGAAGGAGATCATTTCTGACATCACTGGAGGAAAAGGTCACGCCCTTCCTCAAGACAGGTCCAACAAATTAAGGACCAAACAGTCTAGTTTTCGGCCCTTTCGAAACTTCAAGAATGGCGCAGCTTCAACTTCCTCTAATACAAAACTAGAAGGACCTTTTGCCCAGTCTAAGCCGGTCTGGAGACCTAACCAGGCTTGGAGCAAGGGGAAACAGGCCAAAAAGCCTGCTGCTGCTGCATGAAGGAGCAGCCCCCGATCCGGAAACGGATCTAGTAGGGGGCAGACTCTCTCTCTTCGCCCAGGCCTGGGCAAGAGATGTCCAGGATCCCTGGGCATTGGAAATTGTGTCCAAGGGTTATCTTCTGGAATTCAAAACCTCTCCCCCAAAAGGGAGATTTCATCTCTCACATTTATCTGCAAACCAGATAAAGAGAGGCATTCTTAAATTGTGTTCGAGACCTCCTAGTTATGGGAGTGATCCACCCAATTCCGCAGGAGGAACAGGGGCAGGGCTTCTATTCATATCTGTTTGTGGTTCCCAAGAAAGAGGGAACATTCAGACCAATCTTAGATCTCAAGATCTTAAACAAATTTCTCAGAGTCCCATCCTTCAAGATGGAGACTATTCGAACCATCCTTCCTATGATCCAGGAGGGTCAATATATGACTACAGTAGACTTAAAGGATGCTTATCTTCACATCCCGATACACAAAGATCATCATTGTTTTCTCAGGTTTGCCTTTCTAGACAGGCACTACCAGTTTGTGGCTCTTCCCTTCGGGTTGGCCACAGCACCAAGAATCTTTACGAAGGTTCTAGGGTCCCTCCTAGCAGTCCTAAGGCCGCGAGGTATAGCAGTAGCCCCTTACTTAGACGACATTCTGATGCAGGCGTCGACTTTTCAAATCGCAAGGTCCCATACGGACATTGTTCTGGCATTTCTGAGGTCCCATGGGTGGAAGGTGAACGAAGAAAAGAGCTCTCTATCACCTCTAACAAGAGTTTCATTCCTAGGGACTCTGATAGATTCGGTAGAAATGAAGATTTACCTAACGAAGGCCAGATTGTCAAAACTTCTAGACTCTTGCCGTGTTCTTTATTCCACTTCTCGTCCTTCAGTGGCTTAGTGTATGGAAGTAATCGGCTTAATGGTAGCGGCAATGGACATAGTACCGTTTGCCCGCCTACATCTCAGACCGCTGCAACTTTGCATGCTCAGTCAGTGGAATGGGGATTACACAGATTTGTCCCCTCTACTAAATCTGGATCAAGAAACCAGGGATTCTCTTCTCTGGTGGCTATGTCGGCTTCATCAGTCCAAGGGGATGAGCTTCCGCGGGCCAAATTGGACTATAGTAACAAATGTAAAGAGTGTGCCCAGGCGCCAACAGTTGGAGGCTAAGGTAAAAGGTACAAATTTATTAATAACAGTGACAAATTTGTTACATAAAAGTCACTAACAAAATTTATAAAAAGCTTTAAAATTTTTAAAAAAGCATGGATCCACGCTAGAATAACATAAAAGCATTAAACCAAATCTAACTAGTGCTTACAACCTACCTTGTGTTAGATTTGGTTTAATGCTTTTATGTTATTCTAGCGTGGATCCATGCTTTTTTAAATTTTTTAAAGCTTTTTATAAATTTTGTTAGTGACTTTTATGTAACAAATTTGTCACTGTTATTAATAAATTTGTACCTTTTACCTTAGCCTCCAACTGTTGGCGCCTGGGCATACTCTTTACATTTGTTCTTAAATAGGTGGTAGCTAGGTATCACCACCTCAGGCAATTAAGGTTTACTTGGCGCTGGGATATACCTCTGTTTATCCATTGGACTATAGTAACGACAGATGCCAGCTTTCTGGGCTGGGGTGCAGTCTGGAACTCCCTGAAGGCTCAGGGCTCGTGGACTCAGGAGGAGGCACTCCTTCCTATAAACATTCTGGAACTAAGAGCGATTTTCAATGCTCTTCAGGCGTGGCCTCAGCTAGCTGGGGTCAGGTTCATCAGATTTCAGTCGGACAATATCACGACTGTAGCCTACATCAACCATCAGGGGGGAACAAGGGGTTCCCTAGCAATGTTGGAGGTTTCAAAGATAATTCTATGGGCAGAGGTTCACTCTTGCCATCTATCAGCTATCCATATCCCAGGAGTCGAGAACTGGGAGGCGGATTTTCTAAGTCTGCAGACTTTTCATCCGGGAGAATGGGAACTCCATCCGGAGGTATTTGCTCAGTTGATTCAACTTTGGGGCAAACCAGAACTGGATCTCATGGCGTCTCGCCAGAACGCCAAGCTTCCTTGTTACGGGACCAGGTCCAGGGACCCCAAGGCAACGCTGATAGATGCTCTAGCAGCGCCTTGGTCCTTCAACCTGGCTTATGTGTTTCCACCGTTTCCTCTGCTCCCTCGTCTGATTGCCAAGATCAGGCAGGAGAGAGCTTCGGTGATGTTGATAGCACCTGCGTGGCCACGCTGGACTTGGTATGCAGACCTGGTGGACATGTCATCCTGTCCACCATGGACCTGCCGCTGAGGCAGGACCTTCTACTTCAGGGTCCTTTCAACCATCCAAACCTAATTTCTCTGCGTCTGACTGCTTTGGAGATTGAACGCTTGATTTTATCAAAGCGTGGTTTCTCTGAATCGGTCATTGATACCTTAATTCAGGCTCGAAAGCCGGTTACCAGGAAAATCTATCATAAGATATGGTGTAAATATCTTCATTGGTATGAATCCAAGGGTTACTTATGGAGTAAGGTCAGGATTCCTAGAATATTATCTTTTCTCCAAGAAGGATTGGAGAAGGGATTGTCGGCTAGTTCCTTAAAGGGACAGATTTCTGCTCTGTCTATTCTTTTGCACAAGCGTCTGGCTAATACTCCAGACGTTCAGGCGTTTTGTCAGGCTTTAGTTCGAATCAAGCCTGTGTTTAAACCTGTTGCTCCGCCATGGAGTCTAAATTTAGTTCTTATAGTTCTTCAAGGGGTTCCTTTTGAACCTTTGCATTCCATAGATATCAAGCTGTTGTCTTGGAAAGTTCTGTTTTTGGTAGCTAGCTCCTCGGCTCGACGAGTTTCGGAGTTATCGGCTTTACAATGTGATTCTCCTTATCTCATTTTCCATGCTGATAAGGTAGTGTTGCGTACCAAACCTGGGTTTCTTCCTAAGGTGGTATCTAATAAGAATATCAATCAGGAGATTGTTGTTCCTTCACTATGTCCTAATCCTTCTTCAAAGAAGGAACGTCTATTACACAATCTTGATGTGGTCTGTGCTTTAAAATTCTATTTACAAGCCACTAAAGATTTTCGTCAAACATCTGCTTGCTTTGTGGTTTACTCTGGACAGAGGAGAGGCCAAAAGGCTTCGGCAACTTCTCTTTCTTTTTGGTTAAGAAGCATAATCCGATTTGCTTACGAGACTGCTGGCCAGCAACCTCCTGAGAGAATTACAGCTCATTCCACTAGAGCAGTAGCTTCCACATGGGCTTTTAAAAATGAGGCTTCTGTTGAACAGATTTGTAAGGCGGCGACTTGGTCTTCGCTTCATACCTTTTCTAAATTCTACAAATTTGATACTTTTGCTTCTTCGGAGGCTGTTTTTGGGAGAAAGGTCTTATAGGCAGTGGTGTCCTCCGTTTAAGCGCCTGCCTTGTCCCTCCCTTCATCCGTGTCCTATAGCTTTGGTATTGGTATCCCACAAGTAATGGATGAATCCGTGGACTGGATACACCTTACAAAAGAAAACAAAATTTATGCTTACCTGATAAATTTATTTCTCTTGTGGTGTATCCAGTCCACGGCCCGCCCTATCATTTTAAGGCAGGTGTTATTTATTTTTTAAACTACAGTCACCACTGCACCCTATAGTTTCTCCTTTCTCTTGCTTGTCTTTGGTCGAATGACTGGGGGTGGCAGTTATGGGAGGAGCTATATAGACAGCTCTGCTGTGGGTGTCCTCTTGCAGCTTCCTGTTGGGAAGGAGAATATCCCACAAGTAATGGATGAATCCGTGGACTGGATACACCACAAGAGAAATAAATTTATCAGGTAAGCATAAATTTTTTTTTCTACTTATGAAGAAAAATAAAATATGTTTACCTGATACATTTCTTTTCTTCAGATGGATAGAGTCCACAGCTCCCCGTCCGTATTTTTCTGTGTGTTGGCCGTAATTTTTTGTTTTTCTGGCACCTTTTCACCCTAATATTTCTTCTACTGTTCCTTGTTTCTCGGCAGAACGACTGGGGGATAAGGGAAGTGGGAGGAGTATTTAATCCTTTGGCTGGGGTGTCTTTGCCTCCTCCTGGTGGCCAGGTTCTTAATTCCCAAAATTAATGAATGCAGCTGTGGACTCTTTCCATCTGAAGAAAAGAAAATTACCAGTTAAGCATAATTTGTTATTCATTTTGTTGTGGAGCGTCTTCAGGTTACTTTATAGCCTAGCCTTTGAAGTGTACAAATTTGAAAATTGTATGCAATATTAAAGCAATATGTTTCACTTGTTTTCCTTTGGTGAATATCAAAGTAGCACATTTTGGTCCCCATGAAGTAAAGATGAGTTAAAAACTTACTTGGACATCTAGTAGTTATCCACTGTCGAGCAGGGTTTTGCACAACTGTAAAAACTTTTAAACTTTAATAACTTTCTTCTACAGGTACCAGCAAAAGGCGAAGAAAAGAAGAAACAGGGAAAAATGCCAAAAAAGCACAGCATGAATTAGATCACAATGGTCTTGTTCCTTTGCCAGCTAAAATCTGCTTCACTTGTAATCGGTGAGGAAATAAGGCCACTTTAATGCACCCCACACCAAACTCTGCTGCCACCACTTAAGATTATTTCATTCCTATGACATGCAGAGTCCACAACGTCATTCCAATTACTAGTGGGTTATTCAACTCCTGGCCAGCAGGAGGAGGCAAAGAGCACCACAGGAAAGCTGTTAAGTGTAACTGCCTTACCCATAACCCCCAGTCATTCTCTTTGCCTCAGTCAATGTAGGTTGTGCGAAGTTAGTGTCTGAAGAATTTAATTTTAGTCTAGCTGTGTCCACGTCAATCTCTTGAGTAAGAGTAGTGGCGGCTTTTAGCATTTAAAAGGTGGCAAGGCAGTCCTTTGCTTTACTTTTAACACTTTTTACTACCCCTTTGTAGAAAGCCAGAGTTGGTTACTTTGTTCTTTCCTTTCCTACAGGTCCATGACAGGAAGGGTAGTGCCTGTCACACCTTGAGGATCAGCATCTCTTATGCAATAGGATCTAAGGTAAGTGCCTTTGCCTTCTAGGTAACGGACAGCAGCACTCATGGGTTTAAATCCGCCTTCTAGATCCCTTTTGTTTTTTAACAAAAGATGATAATCCTTGATTACTATGAGGATTCATATGGGGACATTTTTATTGGCACATATTATTATGGGATAAGTTTATTCATAATTTTGAAGTATGTGATTTGAAGAGACCAACTGGTGCCTTTTTTTCTCTGCAGAGAAATGTTGCACAGGTTATTTTCAGTCCGGTCACGTGCCACCCGCACTTCTGGTTTAGTGGAGCGGTGCCGTTGCAACCTGACTTACGCAGTAGAGTTAAGCTCTTCAAGTGGAGACTGCATTTGGTGTCTACGAGCGGATCGTATTGCTGAGCAACTCAGGACTACATTCCTATTACAAGTGGGGTATTATCATGGCGGTAGGAACCTCAGGCAATCTGAGGTATTTTTGGTCTAAAAGTTACTGTCCTCTTTGATTTTTGATCTTTAATGAAATTTAAAGCATTTTATTCTTTCATTGACTTTACTTGTGGGGATTGTTATCTATGGACTTAGAATAGAATCAGTCCAGCTCCATGGATAAATGTTTACTTTGTTTAGAAGCCCAAATTGTTTTGCCTATGCAATTTTGTTCTTCTTGTTTATCTAAGACTTTAAAATTTTAAGACCAATTACTCCCTTCTGAGCCTAATGTGTCTCAGGATAATGCTGTGCGTGACATGCCTCGGCTTTCTCCTCAAACATCCCATGCCTTAGTTGTTTCTCATAGTGTGCTTTCTGTGTGTCCTTATCCACCTGCCGCTCTGGTTTCTTCTACAGCGGCTTTCTTTGCTTTCCCTTCATTGGGTAAGCGTAAGAGAAAATCTAAACACTTGCCTGATGCTAAGGCTTCTGAGTCTAGAACTGCATTAGCCACTTTTGCTCAGATGTCTGAAGAGAATACTTCAGTAGCTTCTGAAAGGGAGATCTTAGACTCTGACACTTTAGCAGAAAAATCTTCAGAATCTGAAGTTAATTTTAGATTTAAGCTTGAGCACCTCCGGTTACTATTGAAGGAGGCTCTAGCTACTTTAGACAATTGAACCGGCGGTTGCTGTCAACCCCACAAAGTCTTCAAAGTTGGATAGAGTCTATGATTCCCCATCTTCTGAGGAGGTTTTTCCGGTACCAAGGAAGATGTCTGAAATTATTGCTCAGGAATGGGATAAACTAGGGGTTCCTTTATCCCCTTCCCCTGTTTTTAAGATGTTTCCTGGGGGTGACTCTATTTGTGACTTATGGTGCACTGTTCCTAAAGTAGAAGGAGCTATTTCTACTCTTGCTAAGAGAACTACCATTCTTATAGAGGATAGTTATTTTAAGGACCCGATGGACAAGAAGCTAGAGGCTTACTTAAAAAAGATGTCCATCAAGGGTTACAGTGGCAACCAGCAGCGAGTATTGCTACAGATGCAGGAGCTGCATCTTATTGGTGCGATGCATTACCTGATCTTATCTCAAAGGAAACTACAGTAGAGGAGATCCAAGATAGGATCAAAGCTCTTAAATTCGCCAATATTTTTATCTGTGATGCCAATGTGCAGATAAATCATCTAGGAGCTAAGATGTCTAGCTTCACGGTCCTAGCTTGCAGGGCGCTGTGGTTAAAATCTTAATCGTCCGATTTCTCTTCTAAGGCCAAGCTTTTGGCTTTGCCTTAGCCTTACAAGGGAAAGACTCTGTTGGACCTGGTCTGGCAGAGATCATTTCAGAGATTACAAGTGGAAAGGGATCTTTCCTACCTCAGGACAAGAACAGACCTAGAGGTTGTCAGACTTCTAATTTTCTTTCCTTTCGTAACTTTAAGGGACAAAAGTCCTCCTTTTCCTCATCTAAACCAGATCAACCCAGATCTTCTTGGAAATCCAACCAGTCCTGGAATAAGGGAAAACAAAGCAAGAAGCCTTCTGCTGACTCTAAAACAGCATGAAGGTTCCGCCCCCAATTCCAGTTTGGATCAGGTGGGGGGCAGGCTTTCTCTTTTTCGTCAAGCCTGGATACACGATGTCCAGACCCTTGGGCGGTGGACATAGTATCTCAGGGATACAGAATGGTATTCAAGTCTTGCCCTCCCATTGGCAGATTTCTCTTGTCAAGATTTTCCTCAAACCAAATGAAAAAGGAAGCCTTCTTAAACTGTGTAAAAGACCTATATTCTCTGGAAGTTATTGTTCCTGTCCCTCTAGCAGAATATGGTCTAGGATTCTACTCAAATCTATTTGTGGTTCCCAAAAAGGAGGGAACTTTTCGACCAATTTTTGACCTCAAGTGTCTAAACAAATTCCTCAGGTTTCCGTCTGTCAAGATGGAAACTATTCGTTCCATTCTTCCTTTGATACAGGAAGGTCAGTTTATGAAGACCATAGACCTGAAGGACGCATACCTTCACATTCCCATTCACAGGGAACATCATCAGTATCTTAGGTTTGCCTTTCTGGACAAGCACTTGCAATTTGTTGCACTTCCATTTGGTCTGGCCACGGCTCCCAGAATATTCAAGGTTCTGGGGGCACTTTTGGCTGTGATCGGATCCCAGGGAATTGCTGTGGCGCTTTATCTAGACGTCCTATTTTCAACTAGCCCAATCTCATACAGAGATGCTGTTGTATTTTCTACGTTTCCATTTGTGGAAGCTGAATTTGCAAAAGAGTTCTCTTGTTCCATCTACAAAAGTGTGTTTCCTAGGGACTATAATATATTCCCTGTCCATGAAGATTTTTCTGACGGAGGTCAGAAAAGACAAGATTCTGGCTTCCTGCCTTTCGTCCATCTGTGGCTCAATGCATGGAGGTGATTAGACTGATGGTGGCATCCATGGACATCATTCCTTTCGCTCGGTTCCATCTACGACCGTTGCAGCTTTTTATGCTCCATCAATGGAACGGAGATCATTCGGATTTATCTCAAAGGATAAATCTGGACCCTCTGACAAGAGACTCTATCGTGGTGGGTGTCACAGGAACATCTGTCTCGGGGGACTTGCATTCTGAGACCTTCCTGAGAAATTGTGACTACGGGCGTCAGCCTGTCAGACTGGGGTGCTGTTTGGGAACCTCTTAAGGCTCAGGGTCTGTGGTCTCGGGAAGAGTCCTCTCTTCCCATAAACATCTTGGAGTTGAGAGCTATTTTCAACTGTGAAGCAGATTTTCTGAGCAGACCGACCTTTCATCCCGGAGAGTGGACTCTCCATCCGGAAGTGTTCTCTCAGATAACCCTCAAGTTGGGGGTTCCAGAGTTGGATCTGATGGCGTCTAGCCAAAACGCAAAGGTTCCAAAGTACGGTTCAAGTTCAAGAGATCCTCAGGTCGCTGATAGATGCTCTAGCGGTACCTTGGATGTTTATTCTGGCTTATGTTTCCTCCGTTTGCTCTCCTTCCATGAGTCATCACTCGTATCAAACAGAAGAGAGCATCAGTTATTCTAATAGCTCTTGCATGGCCCCGCAGGATCTGGTACTCGGATCTGGCGAGGATGTCCTCTCTACCTCCTTGGAGGTTACCTCAGTGGAAAGACCTTCTACTTCAGTGTCCTTTGCTCCATCCAAAGCTAGATTTTCTGAAGCTAACTGATTGAAAAATGAACTCCTAGTTCTGTCTAAACGTTGTTTATCGGAAGCGGTCATTGAAACTATGATTCAGGCTTGAAAACCTGTTACTTGCAAGATTTACCATAAGATATGGCGTAAATATCTTTTAGTGTGAATCTAAGGGGTTCTCCTGGAGCCGGGTGAGGATTCCCCGGACTTTTCTTCAGGATGTACTGGATAAGGGTTTATCGGTCAGTTCTCTAGGGTCAGATTTCAGTGTTATCTATCCTTTTATACAAACGTACAGGCCCTGGTTAGAATCAGGCCTGTGTTTAAACCTGTTGCTCCCCCATGGAGTATTAATTTATTAATTTAGTTCTTAAAGTTTTACAGCAGGCTCCGTTTGAGCCTATGGCCCATATTTATCAAGGTCTGGCGGACCTGATGCGACACTGCGGATCAGGTCCGCCAGACCTCGCTGAATACGGCGAGCAATACACTCGCCGTATTCAGCATTGCACCAGCAGCTCACAAGAGCTGCTGGTGCAACGCCGTCCCCTGCAGACTCGCGGCCAATAGGCCGCCAGTAGGGGGGTGTCAATCAACCCGATCGTACTCGATCGGGTTGATTTACGGCGATGTCTGTCCGCCTGCTCAGAGCTTTGTGACCGCTGCTTCATAACCGCTGTTTCTGGCGAGCCTGCAGGCTCGCCAGAAACTCGGAGCTTGATACATATGCCCCTATGCATGTTGTTGATATAAAACTGTTATCCTGGAAGGTTTTTTTTTCTTGTGGCCATTTCTTCTGCTCGCAGAGTGTCTGAGCTTTCAGCTCTGCAGCGTGATTCCCCCTACCTTATTTTTCATGCTGATAAGGTGGTCCTTCGTACTAAATTGGGGTTTCTCCCTAAAGTAGTATTGGATCGAAACATTAATCAGGTCATTGTTGTTCCTTCTCTTTGTCCTAATCCTTCTTCTCAAAAGGAACCTCTTTTGCATAACTTAGATGTTGTGCGGGCTCTAAAATTTTACTTTCAAGCTACTAAAGATTTTCAGCTATCTTCTGCCCTGTTTGTTGTTTTATCTGGAAAGCGTAAGGGTCAGAAGGCCGCTTCTACTACTCTGTCTCTCTGGCTGAGAAGTTTGATTTGTTTGGCTTATGAGACTGCTGGACAGCAGCCTCCTGAGAGAATTACGGCTCATTCCATTAGGACAGTATCCTCGTCTTGGGCTTTCAAAAATGAAGCTTCTGTGGAACAGATTTGCAAGGCGGCAACATGGTCCTCTCTGCATTTTTTTTCAAAATTTTCCAAATTTGAAACTTTTGATACTTCGGTCGAGGCTTCTTTTGGGAGAAAGGTTCTTCAAGCGGTGTGGTGCCTTCTGTTTAGGTCGTCCTGCCTCTTTTCTCCCTCCCTGTTCATTCCGTGTCCTGTAGCTTAGGTATTGGTTCCCATTAGTAATTGGAATGACGTCGTGGACTCTCCATGTCATAGGAAAGAAAACAAAACGTATGCTTACCTGATAAATGTATTTATTACCGGACATGGAGAGTCCACGACCCCGCCCTCTTTTAATTATAATTCGGCAGTGTTTTTGTGTAAACTTCTGGCATTTTTTCACCCTTGTGTTTTCTTCCTTTTCCATTTCCTTTGGCTGAATGACTGGGGGTTATGGGTAAGGCAGTTACTTAACAGCTTTGCTGGGGTGCTCTTTGCCGCCTCCTGCTGGCCAGGAGTTGAATATCCCACTAGTAATTGGAATGACGTTGTGGACTCTCCGTGTCTGGAAAGAAATAATTTTTATCAGATAAACATAAATTTTGTTTTTGCATGGGGAATACCGAGACTAAAATATTTTTTTAAAAAAACATAATTTGTCAAAAATTACCTAAAAACACAATACTGCTATAATAGTCTATTTGGTGACGTGGTTAAAATATTAGACAAAAGAAAAACTTAAAGGAATTGTCACAGGTTAGGGTTACCACTGATCCACCTCTACCAGTCGTCTGTCATGGATGTGGTTAACTAAAGGGATATGAAACCCAATTTTCATTCATGATTCAGATAGAGGATACAATTTTTAAACTAACAAATTTCCAATTTACTTCCATTTAATTTGCTGAATTCTTGCTTAATTCTTTAATTAAAAAAAAAAAAACAACAATGCACTACTGGTAGCTAGCTTAAAGCCAATAAACATATTAAGCTTATATGTGCAGCCGCCCCTGAGCCCACCTAGGTATCCTTTTCAGCAAAGGATGCCATAAGAACAAAACAAATTAGCAAATTGGATAGTTTACAATCATATGCTCTATCTAAATCATTAAAGGAAAAAGTGTTTCATCTCCCTTTAGCCCCAACCACTGTCCCCTGTTTTTAATACACACGGTTATCTAAACCCTCCTGCAGCAACCAATTTACTACAGGCAGGGCTAAATATCTGTTTCTATTTATATAGGGATGACCAAAAGCTTCTGGCTCCTAGATTTTGTACAAATTTGTCGAGCTCTGTTTACAGATAGAAGTACATTGGAGCAAAGTGTTGGCAATCTTTCACAGCTTTAATGCTTGTGTCTCTATATACAACTATTTAGAATAAATTAAACGGTTATATTTAAGGTGACTATATTATGTACAGTTGTATTGCCAACCCTAACTGTGTTTTAAACCCAACATGGAGCTTAAACACGTAGGTGAAGTCCCACTTGGTAGCTGTAAGCTTCAAAATCTCCAAGCAGGAAACCTTGGAGTTCCAGAGTGGTGTTTTTACCTATGCATTTATAACATAACGTGACTGACACTTCATATTGCTCAGCTAGGTCCCAGAAGTGCATTGCTGCTCTGGAGCAGACTTAAACACACACTTTTTTATTCTTGCACTATTGCTTTCATAGGATGCTTTTTTTTTTTTTAAATCCTCCTGACTCTTTAGAATCACATTCATAGCTACAATACACCGTTGAGCAGAGGAGCAGCAGTGGATTGTCGCTCTGAAGCTTACTAATTTCGAACAGTTTGTGGGTTTGAGTAAGCATTTTTTTTATTGTACATCAGCGTATAATAATGTGAACAGTCCCTGGTTAAACATAACTGGTCTTTATTTGTAAATATAAATTAGAGGCATCTTATTATATAAACTTTTTTTCTTTCATGCAGGTGGTGAGAGTTCCCCATCCATTAATCCTGGGAATTACTCTTCTCTGCAACTGGGAGGTTAAAAAGATTCCCAAACTCTAAGAGTTCTATAAAAACCCCTCCCACCTCACTATCTTTGCCTCCGCTTGAGGAAGGGGAAGAATGAAGACGTTATTGTTGTTCTTCTGTGAGTGGGGTTCTCAGACCCCTTTCTGCGCAGAGTGCAGTGTTTGTCAGAGGGTTGTACCTCCCCCATTTCCTCATAACCCCAGTCATTCTTTGCCTTTTGTCACAGGAGGTTGGCAAAGAAGTGTTGGAAGATTTTGGAGTAGTTTTTTATGGAGGGTAGTACTCTTCAAAATGGGACTGGAGTTTTAAGTAGTCCTGTCAGCCTCTCAGTGAGAGCATGGATGAAAGTTAGAGTCCAGAGATGCAGGGAGAGTCTTTCTGCGAAACCATCCCAACTCATATTAACAGCTCCATAAGCAATCAGCATTGACAAGTTTCGCTGTCTGCTTTCTTTACTCAAGTCCATGTCGGAAGCAACTAGCTGTTAATGGAATATATAGGTTTCAGCTGTGCAGCTTACTAGCTTGGCGTGCTTTTTCTACTAGCAGGGACGGTCCTGCATTGTGCACCATGTGATTAATTCCCTCTTTCCTGACAGAGTTCATAAATCTCTGTATTGTCTGGGTCATAGGAGGTTGTGCGTGCCCCAGCCATTGGGCTATAAAGGTGCCATTTTTTTAAATAAAATAAGATTTTTATTTCTTTGGTTATCCAGTTATTGCACTAGCGATGGAGGATTCTGTTACTTTAGAGGGTACTCCCTCTATGCCTAAAGAGTAATTTCTGTTTATATTGTGAGGAGGCCTTAGATCCGCCCTATCAATTATGTTCCATATGCCTTGATAATGTGATATCAAACATGTTTGATACCACTGAGCCCTCCACCTCTGAGGAGTTGTCGGCCAGTGAGGTGCGTACCCTACATTCTTATCCCTCTACACATGTAGTTTCCCATAGCACTGCTGATCCTACATTTGGAGGGGGCCTTTTGTTTACCAGACGTTACTGCGCAGTTCAGATGGCGGTGTCTGCTGCCTTTAATGCTCTACCTCGCCTTGCTAAGCGCAAGCGAAAGGTTACTTATTGCACTCCTTCCCAGAGTACATCAGATAATTTATTGGATTTAACTAATAGGGTTATCCGCGGATGAAGTTCTTTCTGAGATTTCACAGTATGAACATTCTGGGTCGGAGTCTGCTGCCTTTAAACCTCCAGCTGCGGAGGAACCAGACTTTAGTTTTAGGAATTTGTGCTTTCTTCTAAAGGAAGATTTTGGCAAATTCAGAGGTACCAGAGGCCAAATTGCCTGACAAACCTTTGATTCCTAAATTGGATAGAGTTTGAGGACAGGGTGGTACTTTATCCTTCCCTGCTCCTGTTAGATGGTGAACATTATTAAGAATGAATGGGACAGGAGTAGATTCCTTTTTCCCCTCTTCTCCCTTTAATAAATTGTTCCTGGTCCTGGACTTTCAATAGAGTTGTGAGGTTCCGTCCCTAAAGGGGATGGCACTATCTTCACCCTTGCTAAACATACTACTATCCCACTTGAGGATAGCTCTTCGTTTAAAGAGCCCATGGATAAAAGATGGAGACTCTGTGAAGACAGGTGTTTCAACATACGGATATTTGTTTCAACCGGTGGCGGCTGTTGCAGAAACTACCTTCTGGTGTGACTCCTTATAGGATTTGATCGGGGTGGAGGGTCCCCTCGACGTTACTCATGAAAAATTTATGGCCTTGATGGTTGCTAATTCTTTTATCTGTGATGCTATTAGGCAGATTATTTGCCTGAATGCTAAGGCTTCAGCATTTTCTGTTCAGGCCCATCGGGCTCTGGCTGAAGTCATGGTCTGCGGTTATGACTTCTAAGTCTAGACTTCTTTCCCTCCACTTTAAGGGAATGATTGTCTTTGATCCAGGCATGGACTCAATTATCTCCAAAGTCACAGGGGGCAAGGGTGCCCTTTTACCGCAAGAGAATATGAACTAGTCTAAGGGACAATTTTCGTTCTTTTTGTTATGATAAAGCCCATGTCAGCAGTCCTCCGCTAGGCCAGAGCAAACAAAGAGCTCTTGGAAGCCGGCTCAGTCCTGGAATAAATCCAAGCAGAGCAAGAAGCCGGCCGAGTATTAGTCTGCATGAATGGGCGGTCCCCGGTCCTCTTCTGGATTGTGTAGGGGGCAGACTGTCGCTCTTTTCAGTTGCTTGGTTCAGGGACGTGCAGGATCCATGGGACCTGGAGGTCATAGCTCAGGGTTACAAGATAGGTTTCAAGTCTCAGGCACCCAAGGGCATATTCCTCCTCTCTCTTCTGTCTTCCTGACCAGAAAGGAGGGAAGCCTTTCTGGGGTGCGTACGGGATTAAGAGTTTTTATCCTGGTGTCTATCGCTGTGAGAGGTTTGGGATACTATTCAAACCTTTTCGTGGTCCCAAAGAAGGAGGGAACTTACCGTCCGATTCTGGACCTAAAGTGCTTAAACAAGTTTTTTTAAATGTCCCCTCGTTCAAGATGGAGACAATAGGGTCCATTCTTCCCCTCGTTTGAGAAGGGCAGTTAATGACCACGATAGATCTGAAGGATGGTCCCTTCACGTACCATTCCTCAAGGACCACTTACAGTTTCTAAGGTTTGCGTTCCTGGACCAGCACTTCCGGTTTATTGCACTTCCATTTGGTCTAGCTACGGCTCCAAGAGATTTTTCGAAGAGTGGATCATTTGGAATCTCTCCTGTCTTCTTCGATCCCATGGATGGAAGATAATTCTAGAGAGAGTTCTCTTGTATCAAGTACCAGGGTAGAATTCACGGGTACTATAATAGACTCCATAGACATGAGAATATTTATAACAGACCAGAGACGTTGCAAGCTAGCTTCAACATGTCTTGCCCTCCAGACCTCCTTAGGCCATCTGTGTCTCGTGTATGGAGGTGATGGGTCTCAGGGTGTCCAGCATGGACATCATTTCCTTTGCCAGGTTTCACCTCAGACTGTTGAAACTGTGCATGCTGAAGCAGTGCAACAGCGATCTGTGTTTTAACAGATTTCTCTGGACAACCGATCGTGAGAATCGCTCTCTTGGTGGTCTTGTCCGGATCACTTGTCCCGAGGGACGCCCGTGTTAAGTCGATCCTGGGTGATTGTGACTACGGTTGCGAGTCTGTCAGAATGCGGAGCTGTTTGGGCTGCCAGGATGGCACAGGGCCTAAGGACTCAGAAGGAAAGCTCCCTCCCGATCTCATTTTGGATCTTCGGGCAATATACTATGCTCTGAAGGCTTGGCCTCTGCTGGGTTTGTCCCAGTTTCTTTGATTCCAATCAGACAATATAACTTTGTGGCTTACATTAACCATCAGGGGGGAACGAGAAGCTCCCTAGCTATGAAGGAAGTATCTCGGATTCTGGAGTGGGTGGAGACCCACATTTGTTCGCTGTGAGCGATCCGCATTCCGGGTTTGGGCAACTGGGAAGCGGATTTCCTCAGCATACAATCCTTTCATCCGGGGGTATGGTCTCTCCATTCCGAGTGTTTGCGGAGATTTGCAAGAGGAAGATCATATGACGTCTCAATACCAAGCTACTCGGATATGGGTGGAGGTACAGGGATCCTCAGGCGGAGCTAACAGATGCATTAGCAGTGCCTTTGAAGGTTCAAACTAATTGATATTTTCCGGCCGTTTCCACTACTTCCTAGAGTAGTGGCTTGAATCAAGCAGGCGTCGGTGATACCGATGCTCCATCTTGGCCGCGAAGGATATGGTTTGCGGATCTAGTGGGGATGTCATCTCCTCCGTGGAGATTGCCTTACCTGCTGACCTAGGTCTTTTTGTTCATCAGTGTCTAGATTCTCTGAGGCTGACTGCGTGGAGATTGAACGCTTAGTCCTAGCCAATAGTGTTTTCTCAGTTATTTTCTTTTACAAAGATATGACGAGTCCACGGATTTCATCCTTGTGGGATATTAACCTCCTGCTAACAGGAAGTGGCAAAGAGCACCACAGCAGAGCTGTATATATAGCCCCTCCCTTCCACTCCACCTCCAGTCATTCTCTTTGCCTGTGTTATACTAGGAAGACATGGTAAAGTGAAGTGTTAGTTTTAGTTTCTTCAATCAAGAAGTTGGTTATTTTAAATGGTACCGGTGCGTACTATTTTCCTCAGGGGGATATGGAAGAAGATTTCTGCCCTGAGGTTTGATGATCTTAGCATTTGTAACTAAGATCCACGCTGGTTCCCACAAGACTTCTGAAGGTAACCATGAGACATCTAAAGTGTGGAAACCGGTTTCATGCTACAAGCAGCATTAAGGTATGTGCAGCCTTTTTTCTAAGGAGACTTGGTGTATCAGAACTGGCTGGCATTATTTCCCTGTATGGGAATGGGGTAAGCAGTAAAACCTATTTTAATAAGAGGGGTGTTACTGGAGTCACTATTTTATATTTATCATTATTTGATATTTGGGCATTATGTGACATGGGAGACAATATAAAAAACAATGTTTCTCCTGTTAAGTGTAGTCAGTCCACGGGTCATCCATTACTTATGGGATATTAACTCCTCCCCAACAGGAAGTGCAAGAGGATCACCCAAGCAGAGCTGCTATATAGCTCCTCCCCTCTACGTCACACCCAGTCATTCTCTTGCACCCAACTAATAGATAGGATGTGTGAGAGGACTGTGGTGATTAAACTTAGTTTTTATATCTTCAATCAAAAGTTTGTTATTTTAAACGGCACCGGAGTGTGTTGTTTTCTTCTCAGGCAGCATTTGAAGAAGAATCTACCTGAGTTTTGTGTATGATCTTAGCGGACGTAACTAAGATCCATTTGCTGTTCTCGGCCATTCTGAGGAGTGAGGTAACTTCAGAACAGGGGACAGCGGGCAGGTTCACCTGCAAAGAGGTATGTTGCAGTATATTATTTTCTAAGGAATGGAATTGACTGAGAAAATACTGCTAATACCGATATAATGTAAGTACAGCCTTAAATGCAGTAGTAGCAACTGGTATCAGGCTGATATGTATGTATGTTTACACTTAAGTATTTCTTGGGAATGGCACTTCACTGGGAAAATACTGTATGCATATAACTTTTAGCCTAACTTGCAGTGTGAGCGACTAGCAGCAGGCTTTTAATGACATTTCATAAATTAGATTTTAAACGTTTGCTGGCATGTTAAATCGTTTAATTATCTGAGGTACTTGGTGAAAAATTGTTTTGGGCGTTATTTTCCACATGGCTGTCGTTTGTTTTGAATTAAAACAGTTTACTGAGCTTCCCTCACTGTTGTATTGTGAGTGGGAGGGGCCTATTTTGGCACTTTTACTACGCATTAGAGATTACACACAAGCTTAAAACCCTTAAGCTAGCTAATTCATTTATTTCTGATGCCGTAGTACATTTAACTAAACTTACGGCTAAGAATTCCGGATTCGCCATTCAGGCGCGCAGAGCGCTGTGGCTAAAATCCTGGTCAGCTGATGTAACTTCTAAATCTAAATTACTTAACATACCTTTCAAGGGGCAGACATTATTCGGGCCCGGTTTGAAAGAAATTATTGCTGATATTACGGGAGGTTAAAGGCCATGCCCTGCCTCAAGACAGAGCCAAACCAAGGGCTAGACAGTCTAATTTTCGTGCCTTTCGTAACTTCAAGGCAGGAGCAGCATCAACTTCCTCTGCTCCAAAACAGGAAGGAGCTGTTGCTCGCTACAGACAAGGCTGGAAACTTAACCAGACCTGGAACAAGGGCAAGCAGGCCAGAAAACCTGCTGCTGCCCCTAAGACAGCATGAAGTGAGGGCCCCCGATCCGGAAACGGATCTAGTGGGGGGCAGACTCTCTCTCTCTTCGCCCAGGCTTGGGCAAGAGATGTCCAGGATCCCTGGGCGTTGGAGATCATATCTCAGGGATATCTTCTGGACTTCAAAGCTTCTCCTCCACAAGGGAGATTTCACCTTTCAAGGTTGTCAACAAACCAGATAAAGAAAGAGGCGTTTCTACGCTGTGTACAAGACCTTTTACTAATGGGAGTGATCCACCCAGTTCCGCGGTCGGAACACGGACAAGGGTTTTACTCAAATCTGTTTGTGGTTCCCAAAAAAGAGGGAACCTTCAGACCAATATTGGATTTAAAGATCCTAAACAAATTCCTAAGAGTTCCATCGTTCAAAATGGAAACTATTCGGACAATCTTACCCATGATCCAAAGAGGTCAGTACATGACCACAGTGGATTTAAAGGATGCCTACCTTCACATACCGATTCACAAAGAACATTACCGGTATCTAAGGTTTGCCTTCCTAGACAGGCATTACCAGTTTGTAGCTCTTCACTTCGGGTTGGCTACGGCTCCAAGAATCTTTACAAAGGTTCTGGGCTCTCTTCTGGCGGTACTAAGACCGCGAGGAATTTCGGTAGCTCCGTACCTAGACGACATTCTGATGCAAGCGTCAAGCTTCCAAACTGCCAAGTCTCATACAGAGTTAGTACTGGCATTTCTAAGGTCGCATGGGTGGAAAGTGAACGAGGAGAAGAGTTCTCTCTTACCACTCACAAGAGTTCCCTTCTTGGGGACTCTTATAGATTCTGTAGAAATGAAAATTTACCTGACAGAGGACAGGTTAACAAAACTTCTAAATGCTTGCCGTGTCCTTCATTCCATTCAACACCCGTCAGTGGCTCAATGCATGGAGGTAATCGGCTTAATGGTAGCGGCAATGGACATAGTTCCTTTTGCACGCCTGCATCTCAGACCGCTGCAATTGTGCATGCTAAGTCAGTGGAATGGGGATTACTCAGATTTGTCCCCTATGCTGAATCTGGATCAAGAGACCAGAGATTCTCTTCTATGGTGGCTTTCTCGGCCACATCTGTCCAGGGGGATGCCCTTCAGCAGGCCAGACTGGACAATTGTAACAACAGACGCCAGCCTACTAGGTTGGGGCGCTGTCTGGAATTCCCTGAAGGCTCAGGGATCATGGACTCAAGAGGAGAGTCTCCTTCCAATAAACATTCTGGAATTGAGAGCAGTTCTCAATGCCCTTCTGGCTTGGCCTCAGTTAGCGACTCTGAGGTTCATCAGGTTTCAGTCGGACAACATCACGACTGTGGCTTACATCAACCATCAGGGAGGGACAAGGAGTTCCCTAGCGATGATGGAAGTATCAAAGATAATTCGCTGGGCAGAGTCTCACTCTTGCCACCTGTCAGCGATCCACATCCCAGGCGTGGAACTGGGAGGCGGATTTCCTAAGTCGCCAGACTTTTCATCCGGGGGAGTCGGAACTTCATCCGGAGGTCTTTGCCCAAATACTTCAACGTTGGGGCAAACCAGATATGGATCTCATGGCGTCTCGCCAGAACGCCAAGCTTCCTTACTACGGGTCCAGGTCCAGGGACCCGGGAGCGGTCCTGATAGATGCTTTGACAGCACCTTGGACCTTCAGGATGGCTTATGTGTTTCCACCCTTCCCGATGCTTCCTTGTTTGATTGCCAGGATCAAACAGGAGAAAGCATCGGTGATTCTAATAGCGCCTGCGTGGCCACGCAGGACCTGGTATGCAGATCTAGTGGACATGTCATCCTGTCCACCTTGGTCTCTGCCTCTGAGACAGGACCTTCTAATTCCGGGTCCTTTCAAACATCAAAATCTAATTTCTCTGAAGCTGACTGCATGGAAATTGAACGCTTGATTTTATCAAAGCGTGGATTTTCGGAGTCAGTAATTGATACCTTAATACAGGCTAGGAAACCTGTTACCAGGAAAATTTACCATAAGATATGGCGTAAATACTTACACTGGTGCGAATCCAAGAGTTACTCATGGAGTAAGGTTAGGATTCCTAGGATATTGTCTTTTCTACAAGAAGGTTTAGAAAAGGGTTTATCTTCAAGTTCTTTAAAGGGACAGATCTCAGCTCTGTCCATCCTTTTACACAAACGTCTGTCAGAAGTTCCAGACGTTCAAGCTTTTTGTCAGGCTTTGGCTAGGATTAAGCCTGTGTTTAAGACTGTAGCTCCACCTTGGAGCTTAAACTTAGTTCTTAACGTTTTACAGGGTGTTCCGTTTGAACCCCTTCATTCCATTGATATCAAGCTGTTATCTTGGAAAGTTCTGTTTTTAATGGCTATTTCCTCGGCTCGAAGAGTCTCTGAGTTATCAGCCTTACATTGTGATTCTCCTTATCTGATTTTTCATTCAGATAAGGTAGTTCTGCGTACTAAACCTGGGTTCTTACCTAAGGTAGTCACTAACAAGAATATCAATCAAGAGATTGTTGTTCCATCATTGTGCCCTAACCCTTCTTCAAAGAAGGAACGACTTCTGCACAATCTAGACGTAGTCCGTGCCCTGAAATTTTATTTACAGGCAACTAAAGATTTTCGCCAAACTTCTTCCCTGTTTGTCGTTTATTCTGGACAGAGGAGAGGTCAAAAAGCATCTGCTACCTCTCTCTCTTTTTGGCTTCGTAGCATAATACGTTTAGCCTATAAGACTGCTGGACAGCAACCTCCTGAAAGGATTACAGCTCATTCTACTAGAGCTGTGGCTTCCACTTGGGCCTTTAAGAATGAGGCCTCTGTTGAACAGATTTGCAAGGCTGCAACTTGGTCTTCTCTTCATACTTTTTCCAAATTTTACAAATTTGACATTTTTGCTTCTTCAGAGGCTGTTTTTGGGAGAAAGGTTCTTCAGGCAGTGGTTCCTTCCGTATAAAGATCCTGCCTGTCCCTCCCGTCATCCGTGTACTTTAGCTTTGGTATTGGTATCCCATAAGTAATGGATGACCCGTGGACTGACTACACTTAACAGGAGAAAACATAATTTATGCTTACCTGATAAATTACTTTCTCCTGTAGTGTAGTCAGTCCACGGCCCGCCCTGTTTTTTATGGCAGGTCTAAATTTTAAATTATACTCCAGTCACCACTGCACCCTATAGTTTCTCCTTTCTTGTTTGGTTTTCGGTCGA
Source organism: Bombina bombina (assembly GCF_027579735.1). NCBI lineage: Eukaryota > Metazoa > Chordata > Amphibia > Anura > Bombinatoridae > Bombina > Bombina bombina. Next base: position 227,556,904 of record NC_069501.1, read on the forward strand.
ATGACTGGGTGTGACGTAGAGGGGAGGAGCTATATAGCAGCTCTGCTTGGGTGATCCTCTTGCACTTCCTGTTGGGGAGGAGTTAATATCCCATAAGTAATGGATGACCCGTGGACTGACTACACTACAGGAGAAAGGAATTTATCAGGTAAGCATAAATTATGTTTTTATGTTTTTTTATTTTTTGGCACTTAAAACTTATTGGTTTTATGCTTGAGGGTTGTATTGTGTGTGTATTTTTACTTTATTGCAAAACTGCATTTCCATGCGGTGTTGTTTGGGCCTACTCTGACTTTTGACCTTAAGGGGCGGAGCCTATTTTGGCGCAATTTCTTCAGGCTTAGCAGCAGCAAACAGTAACTTGGTGGCTTCTGGACTGTGTAGCTGGTCTGAAGGGTTGGAAACTTGATTCGAAGTACCCTGGGGGCAGGTAGGCGCCACAGCAGAGCTGTGGCGAGGTGCAGAGTGTATTTTATATATCTTTTGACTACATGTTGATATAAGTACTTCTAAAGCTTTTTTTCTGCCCTTGCTTCTGGGTGCAGTAATTTTTGGATTAACCAACGATATTAAGTTAAATTTGTGAATAATTTAATGTTTTTTGTGCATTTTGGAAAAATTGTTCATTTTTTCTTCTCTTAAAGGCACAGTACACATTTTTTCTGATGTTTATTTTTATGCTATAAATAAGTTTTTAAACGACTTTTGTGGCATTACTAGTCTGTTCAACATGTCTGACATTGAGGTTTCTCATTGTTCTATGTGTTTAGAAGCTATTGTGCAACCCCCTCTAACATTGTGTAACTTTTGTACTGAAAGGGCTTTACAATGTAAAAAGTATATTTTAAATAAAGTAAGTGTGCCTAGGGATGATTCTCAGTCTGAAGAGATTCAGGATATGCCATCCAATTCTTCCCAAGTGTCACAACCTTTTATACCCACACAAGCGACGCCTAGTACTTCTAGTGCGTCTAATTCCTTTACTCTGCAGGAGATGGCTGCAGTTATGTCAACTACCCTTACAGAGGTGTTGTCTAAATTACCAGTGTTGCAGGGTAAACGCAGTAGGTCAGGTATTAATGTAAATACTGAATCCTCTGATGCTTTATTAGCTATTTCTGATGTTCCCTCACAGTGCTCTGAGTTGGGGATCAGGGAATTACTGTCTGAGGGTGAAATTTCTGATTCAGGGAATGTTTTGCATCAGACAGATTCGGATGCTATGTCATTTAAATTTAAGCTTGAACACCTCTGCCTGTTGCTTAGGGAGGTTTTAGCGACTCTGGATGATTGTGACCCTATTGTGATTCCTCCAGAGAAATTTTGTAAAATGGATAAATATTTGGAAGTTCCTACTTACACTGATTTTTTTCCGGTTCCTAAGAGAATTTCGGAAATTATTAGTAAGGGATGAGATAGACCAGGTATACCGTTTTCTCCCTGTCCTAATTTTAAGAAAATGTTTCCTATATCAGATACCGTTCGGGACTCATGGCAAACGGTCCCTAAGGTAGAGGGAGCTATATCTTCCCTAGCTAAGCGTACTACTATATCCATTGAGGATAGTTGTGCTTTCAAGAAACCTATGGATAAGAAATTAGAGGGTCTACTAAAGAAATTATTTGTTACAGTGAGCAATGGGGTACACTGAGCGCCTACCTAAAATGAGACCTTGGCTTTGGAAATTTGACTCCTAGTAGTCAATATACAGTTTAGATAAAGGTGGAGGTTACCAAAGCGCCAAATAAAAGGCTGGGTCTGAGCCAATAATAGTTAAAATCACAATTAGCATAAAAAGTGCATTTATTCATACAGATTCACAAATAAAAACAAGTAGAAACAAGTAGCAAACAGTTAAAATTAAATACTATAAAATTGCGTAAAAAGACCGATTCGAAATGCTAGCCTTGATCAGTGGCTAGTAAAAACACTAGGAAAGCCTGGTTTCCCAATACACAATATTCCAAATAATGTCTGGATACCATATAACCACTTAGAGAGTGGACTAATAAAGGTGGGACATGTTAGTGTCCTAAGATACGTCTAAGGTGTGTAGCAGGATATTGCTTACAAAATGAAGTAGGTCAGAATTATCTTGCTGATTATCGTGGCGTGTGTGACATACAATAAATGTCGTTTAAGGTAGTAACCTGTGTGAGCAGAGCTTGAGGTTTGGACAATCTATCTATACAAATCCTATCAAGAGTCTTGATAAAGGTCTAGCACAGACCGAAACGCGTCGACTGGTGAGTTCTATTTCAATTGTTACAGGATTAAGAAAACTATCTGCACTATTGTATGTTTATTTTTTAGGTATCGCCGAAACTAGAGAAGACTAGGACTTCCGGTTTCTAACCCCAATCCGGCTTCGGCTGCAGAATCATAACAGGAACACTAATACTAGCAGAGGGTTTCAAAATCACTTATCTGTTTGTTGGATTGACTGTTCACTATATTGTTTCTTTTTTCACAGTGGCCACTGTTTTTTCAATCATCTGGTTTGCTCTAAATTTTTAGGGACCATGACTTTTTTGAATTGCTTTTTTTCAATTTGATCACATTGCTCATTTGTTTTCTGTTGTTCTACGTTGATTTTTCACGCTATTTCGTTAAAGGTTTACGTTGCTCACATTAATCACTGGGAAATTGTGAATTTGTTTCGTTGTTTCACGCTGAATTTGCTTTGATGTTTCACGCTATTTTTAATATTTTTAATAATTCAGTGTGTTATTATTATTTGGATTTATAGCTTGTATCCATCACACACAAAGCTTAACACTTACGAATCTCTTTTCATCATCACTCTCTTAGACACAATTTACCCACATTCTGAATTTTAACAAGTCAGATTAACTGTGAGGATAGATCTCACACAATACACATTGCAATTTCATGCGCTGCCGTAATTAGCAGAATCACTCTACATAAACCTAGATTACCTTTTTAGGATTTGTATAGATAGATTGTCCAAACCTCAAGCTCTGCTCACACAGGTTACTACCTTAAACGACATTTATTGTATGTCACACACGCCACGATAATCAGCAAGATAATTCTGACCTACTTCATTTTGTAAGCAATATCCTGCTACACACCTTAGACGTATCTTAGGACACTAACATGTCCCACCTTTATTAGTCCACTCTCTAAGTGGTTATATGGTATCCAGACATTATTTGGAATATTGTGTATTGGGAAACCAGGCTTTCCTAGTGTTTTTACTAGCCACTGATCAAGGCTAGCATTTCGAATCGGTCTTTTTGCGCAATTTTATAGTATTTAATTTTAACTGTTTGCTACTTGTTTCTCCAACATAGGTGTGTCCGGTCCACGGCGTCATCCTTACTTGTGGGATATTCTCTTCCCCAACAGGAAATGGCAAAGAGCCCAGCAAAGCTGGTCACATGATCCCTCCTAGGCTCCGCCTACCCCAGTCATTCTCTTTGCCGTTGTACAGGCAACATCTCCACGGAGATGGCTTAGTTTTTTAGTGTTTAACTGTAGTTTTTATTATTCAATCAAGAGTTTGTTATTTTGAAATAGTGCTGGTATGTACTATTTACTCAGAAACAGAAAAGAGATGAAGATTTCTGTTTGTATGAGGAAAATGATTTTAGCAACCGTCACTAAAATCCATGGCTGTTCCACACAGGACTGTTGAGAGCAATTAACTTCAGTTGGGGGAACAGTGAGCAGTCTCTTGCTGCTTGAGGTATGACACATTCTAACAAGACGATGTAATGCTGGAAGCTGTCATTTTCCCTCTGGGATCCGGTAAGCCATGTTTATTACGATTGTAAATAAGGGCTTCAAAAAGGGCTTATTAAGACTGTAGACTTTTTTTGGGCTAAATCGATGGATTATTAACACATATTTAGCCTTGAGGAATCATTTTATCTGGGTATTTTGATATAATAATATCGGCAGGCACTGTTTTAGACACCTTATTCTTTAGGGGCTTTCCCAAAGCATAGGCAGAGCCTCATTTTCGCGCCGGTGTTGCGCACTTGTTTTTGAGAGGCATGGCATGCAGTCGCATGTGAGAGGAGCTCTGATACTTAGAAAAGACTTTCTGAAGGCGTCATTTGGTATCGTATTCCCCTTGGGGCTTGGTTGGGTCTCAGCAAAGCAGATACCAGGGACTGTAAAGGGGTTAAAGTTCAAAACGGCTCCGGTTCCGTTATTTTAAGGGTTAAAGCTTCCAAATTTGGTGTGCAATACTTTTAAGGCTTTAAGACACTGTGGTGAAAATTTGGTAAATTTTGAACAATTCCTTCATGTTTTTTCGCATTTGCAGTAATAAAGTGTGTTCAGTTTAAAATTTAAAGTGACAGTAACGGTTTTATTTTAAAACGTTTTTTGTACTTGTTATCAAGTTTATGCCTGTTTAACATGTCTGAACTACCAGATAGACTGTGTTCTGAATGTGGGGAAGCCAGAATTCCTATTCATTTAAATAAATGTGATTTATGTGACAATGACAATGATGCCCAAGATGATTCCTCAAGTGAGGGGAGTAAGCATGGTACTGCATCATTCCCTCCTTCGTCTACACGAGTCTTGCCCACTCAGGAGGCCCCTAGTACATCTAGCGCGCCAATACTCCTTACTATGCAACAATTAACGGCTGTAATGGATAATTCTGTCAAAAACATTTTAGCCAAAATGAACACTTATCAGCGTAAGCGCGACTGCTCTGTTTTAGATACTGAAGAGCATGACGACGCTGATATTAATATTTCTGAAGGGCCCCTAACTCAGTCTGATGGGGCCAGGGAGGTTTTGTCTGAGGGAGAAATTACTGATTCAGGGAACATTTCTCAACAAGCTGAACCTGATGTGATTGCATTTAAATTTAAGTTGGAACATCTCCGCATTCTGCTTAAGGAGGTATTATCCACTCTGGATGATTGTGACAAGTTGGTCATCCCAGAGAAACTATGTAAAATGGACAAGTTCCTAGAGGTGCCGGGGCTCCCAGAAGCTTTTCCTATACCCAAGCGGGTGGCGGACATTGTTAATAAAGAATGGGAAAGGCCTGGTATTCCTTTCGTCCCTCCCCCCATATTTAAAAAATTGTTTCCTATGGTCGACCCCAGAAAGGACTTATGGCAGACAGTCCCCAAGGTCGAGGGAGCGGTTTCCACTTTAAACAAACGCACCACTATACCCATAGAGGATAGTTGTGCTTTCAAAGATCCTATGGATAAAAAATTAGAAGGTTTGCTTAAAAAGATGTTTGTTCAGCAGGGTTACCTTATACAACCAATTTCATGCATTGTCCCTGTCGCTACAGCCGCATGTTTCTGGTTCGATGAGCTGATAAAGGCGGTCGACAGTGATTCTCCTCCTTATGAGGAGATTATGGACAGAATCAATGCTCTCAAATTGGCTAATTCTTTCACCCTAGACGCCACTTTGCAATTGGCTAGGTTAGCGGCTAAGAATTCTGGGTTTGCTATTGTGGCGCGCAGAGCGCTTTGGTTGAAATCTTGGTCGGCTGATGCGTCTTTCAAGAACAAGCTACTTAACATTCCTTTCAAGGGGAAAACGCTGTTTGGCCCTGACTTGAAAGAGATTATCTCGGATATCACTGGGGGTAAGGGCCACGCCCTTCCTCAGGATCGGCCTTTCAAGGCAAAAAATAAACCTAATTTTCGTCCCTTTCGTAGAAACGGACCAGCCCAAAGTGCTACGTCCTCTAAGCAAGAGGGTAATACTTCTCAAGCCAAGCCAGCTTGGAGACCAATGCAAGGCTGGAACAAGGGAAAGCAGGCCAAGAAACCTGCCACTGCTACCAAGACAGCATGAAATGTTGGCCCCCGATCCGGGACCGGATCTGGTGGGGGGCAGACTCTCTCTCCGCTCAGGCTTGGGCAAGAGATGTTCTGGATCCTTGGGCGCTAGAAATAGTCTCCCAAGGTTATCCTCTGGAATTCAAGGGACTTCCCCCAAGGGGGAGGTTCCACAGGTCTCAGTTGTCTTCAGACCACATAAAAAGACAGGCATTCTTACATTGTGTAGAAGACCTGTTAAAAATGGGAGTGATTCATCCCGTTCCATTAAGAGAACAAGGGATGGGGTTCTACTCCAATCTGTTTATAGTTCCCAAAAAAGAGGGAACGTTCAGACCAATCTTAGATCTCAAGATCTTAAACAAGTTTCTCAAGGTTCCATCGTTCAAGATGGAAACCATTCGAACTATTCTTCCTTCCATCCAGGAAGGTCAATTCATGACCACGGTGGATTTAAAGGATGCGTATCTACATATTCCTATCCACAAGGAACATCATCGGTTCCTGAGGTTCGCATTCCTGGACAAACATTACCAGTTCGTGGCGCTTCCTTTCGGATTAGCCACTGCTCCAAGGATTTTCACAAAGGTACTAGGGTCCCTTCTAGCTGTGCTAAGACCAAGGGGCATTGCTGTAGTACCTTACTTGGACGACATTCTGATTCAAGCGTCGTCCCTTCCTCAAGCAAAGGCTCACACGGACATTGTCCTGGCCTTTCTCAGATCTCACGGATGGAAAGTGAACGTGGAAAAGAGTTCTCTATCTCCGTCAACAAGGGTTCCCTTCTTGGGAACAATAATAGACTCCTTAGAAATGAGGATTTTTCTGACAGAGGCCAGAAAAACAAAACTTCTAGACTCTTGTCGGATACTCCATTCCGTTCCTCTTCCTTCCATAGCTCAGTGCATGGAAGTGATCGGGTTGATGGTGGCGGCAATGGACATAGTTCCTTTTGCACGCATTCATCTAAGACCATTACAACTGTGCATGCTCAGTCAGTGGAATGGGGACTATACAGACTTGTCTCCGAAGATACAAGTAAATCAGAGGACCAGAGACTCACTCCGTTGGTGGCTGTCCCTGGACAACCTGTCACGAGGGATGACATTCCGCAGACCAGAGTGGGTCATTGTCACGACCGACGCCAGTCTGATGGGCTGGGGCGCGGTCTGGGGATCCCTGAAAGCTCAGGGTCTTTGGTCTCGGGAAGAATCTCTTCTACCGATAAATATTTTGGAACTGAGAGCGATATTCAATGCTCTCAAGGCTTGGCCTCAGCTAGCGAGGGCCAAGTTCATACGGTTTCAATCAGACAACATGACAACTGTTGCGTACATCAACCATCAGGGGGGAACAAGGAGTTCCCTGGCGATGGAAGAAGTGACCAAAATCATTCTATGGGCGGAGTCTCACTCCTGCCACCTGTCTGCTATCCACATCCCAGGAGTGGAAAATTGGGAAGCGGATTTTCTGAGTCGTCAGACATTGCATCCGGGGGAGTGGGAACTCCATCCGGAAATCTTTGCCCAAGTCACTCAGCTGTGGGGCATTCCAGACATGGATCTGATGGCCTCTCGTCAGAACTTCAAAGTTCCTTGCTACGGGTCCAGATCCAGGGATCCCAAGGCGGCTCTAGTGGATGCACTAGTAGCACCTTGGACCTTCAAACTAGCTTATGTGTTCCCGCCGTTTCCTCTCATCCCCAGGCTGGTAGCCAGGATCAATCAGGAGAGGGCGTCGGTGATCTTGATAGCTCCTGCGTGGCCACGCAGGACTTGGTACGCAGATCTGGTGAATATGTCATCGGCTCCTCCTTGGAAGCTACCTTTGAGACGAGACCTTCTTGTTCAGGGTCCGTTCGAACATCCGAATCTGGTTTCACTCCAGCTGACTACTTGGAGATTGAACGCTTGATCTTATCGAAGCGAGGATTCTCAGATTCTGTTATCGATACTCTTGTTCAGGCCAGAAAGCCTGTAACTAGAAAGATTTACCACAAAATTTGGAAAAAATATATCTGTTGGTGTGAATCTAAAGGATTCCCTTGGGACAAGGTTAAGATTCCTAGGATTCTATCCTTCCTTCAAGAAGGATTGGAAAAAGGATTATCTGCAAGTTCCCTGAAGGGACAGATTTCTGCCTTGTCTGTGTTACTTCACAAAAAGCTGGCCGCTGTGCCAGATGTTCAAGCCTTTGTTCAGGCTCTGGTTAGAATTAAGCCTGTTTACAAACATTTGACTCCTCCTTGGAGTCTCAATTTAGTTCTTTCAGTTCTTCAGGGGGTTCCGTTTGAACCCTTGCATTCCGTTGATATTAAGTTATTATCTTGGAAAGTTGCAATTTCTTCTGCTAGAAGAGTTTCAGAATTATCTGCTCTGCAGTGTTCTCCTCCTTATCTGGTGTTCCATGCAGATAAGGTGGTTTTACGTACTAAACCTGGTTTTCTTCCAAAAGTTGTTTCTAACAAAAACATTAACCAGGAGATTATCGTACCTTCTCTGTGTCCGAAACCAGTTTCAAAGAAGGAACGTTTGTTGCACAATTTGGATGTTGTTCGCGCTCTAAAATTCTATTTAGATGCTACAAAGGATTTTAGACAAACATCTTCCTTGTTTGTTGTTTATTCCGGTAAAAGGAGAGGTCAAAAAGCAACTTCTACCTCTCTCTCTTTTTGGATTAAAAGCATCATCAGATTGGCTTACGAGACTGCCGGACGGCAGCCTCCCGAAAGAATCACAGCTCATTCCACTAGGGCTGTGGCTTCCACATGGGCCTTCAAGAACGAGGCTTCTGTTGATCAGATATGTAGGGCAGCGACTTGGTCTTCACTGCACACTTTTACCAAATTTTACAAGTTTGATACTTTTGCTTCTTCTGAGGCTATTTTTGGGAGAAAGGTTTTGCAAGCCGTGGTGCCTTCCATTTAGGTGACCTGATTTGCTCCCTCCCTTCATCCGTGTCCTAAAGCTTTGGTATTGGTTCCCACAAGTAAGGATGACGCCGTGGACCGGACACACCTATGTTGGAGAAAACAGAATTTATGTTTACCTGATAAATTACTTTCTCCAACGGTGTGTCCGGTCCACGGCCCGCCCTGGTTTTTTTAATCAGGTCTGATAATTTATTTTCTTTAACTACAGTCACCACGGTACCATATGGTTTCTCCTATGCAAATATTCCTCCTTAACGTCGGTCGAATGACTGGGGTAGGCGGAGCCTAGGAGGGATCATGTGACCAGCTTTGCTGGGCTCTTTGCCATTTCCTGTTGGGGAAGAGAATATCCCACAAGTAAGGATGACGCCGTGGACCGGACACACCGTTGGAGAAAGTAATTTATCAGGTAAACATAAATTCTGTTTTCTACTTGTTTTTATTTGTGAATCTGTATGAATAAATGCACTTTTTATGCTAATTGTGATTTTAACTATTATTGGCTCAGACCCAGAAATTATTTGTTAATCAGGGATTTCTTTTACAACCTACGGCTTGCATTTGTTCCAGTAACTACTGCAGCAGCTTTTTGGTTTGAGGCTCTAGAAGAGTCTCTTAAGGTTGAGACTCCATTAGATGACATTCTAGATAGAATTAAGGCTCTTAAGCTAGCTAGTTCGTTTATTACTGATGCCGCTTTTCAAATTGCTAAATTAGCGGCAAAAAATGCAGGATTTGCTATTTTAGCACGTAGAGCATTGTGGCTCAAATCTTGGTCTGCTGATGTGTCATCAAAACATAAGCTTTTAGTTATTCTCTTTAAAGGTAAGACCCTTTTTGGGCCAGAATTGAAGGAGTTAATTTCTGATATTACAGGAGGTAAGGCCCATGCCCTACCTCAGGAACATTTAAAGGAGGACCCCCTGCTTCTTCTACTTCCACAAAGCAGCATGAAGGGGTGGCCCCCGATCCGGGACCGGATCTAGTAGGGGGCAGACTTTCTTTCTTTGCTCAGGTTTGGGCAAGAGATGTTCAGGATTCCTGGGCACTAGAAATAGTGACCCACCGTTATCAATTGGAATTCAAGGATTTTCTCCCAAGAGGGAGATTTCATCTTTCAAAATTATCTGCAAACCAAATAAAGAGAGAGCCGTTCTTATGCTGTGTAAAAGACCTTTTTACTATGGGAGTAATCTGTCCTCTTCGAAAATTGGGACAGGGGTTTTACTCAAACCTATTTGTGGTCCCCAAAAAAGAGGGAACGTTCAGACCCATTTTGGACCTCAAGTGTCTAAACAAATTTCTAAGAGTTCCATCATTCAAGATGGAGACAATTTGAATGATTTTGCCAATGATCCAGGAGGGTCAATATATGACTACCGTGGATTTGAAGGGATGCTTACCTAAATATTCTTATCTACAAAGATCATCGGTTTCTAAGGTTTGCCTTCTTGGACAAACATTATTTGTTTGTGGCTCTTCCTTTCAGATTGGCCACAGCACCCAGAATCTTCACAAAGGTTCTAGGGTCTCTTTTGGCGGTTCTCAGACCGCAAGGGATAGCGGTGGTGCCTTATCTGGACAATATTCTGATTCAGGCGTCAACATATCATTTGACAAAATCTCACACGGACAGTGTTGTCTTTTCTGAGAACTCACGGCTGGAAGGTGAACATAGCGAAGAGTTCACTTGTTCCACAGACAAGGGTTCCTTTCTTGGGAACTCTGATAGACTCGGTAGCCATGAAAGTATTTCTGACGGAGGTCAGAAAATCAAAGATTTTGAATGCTTGCCGAGCACTTCTGTCAATTTCTCGGCCATCAGTGGCTCAGTATATGGAGGTAATCGGATTAATGATAGCGGCAATGGACATCGTTCCGTTTGCTCGCTTTCATCTCAGACCACTGCAATTGTGCATGCTCGGTCAGTGGAATGGGGATTATGCTTATTTATCTCCAAAGATAATTCTGGATCAAGAGACCAGAAACTCTCTTCTTTGGTGGTTGTTGCCAGATCACCTGTCCCAGGGGACGGGTTTCCGCAAACCTTCGTGGGTGATAGTGACAACAGATGCCAGCCTTCTGGGCTGGGGTGCAGTTTGGAACTCACTGTAGGCTCAAACTGCACCCCAGCCCAGGTGGAGTCTCTACTTCCAATCAATATTCTTGAACTGAGAGCAATATTCAATGCGCTTCAGGCGTGGCCTCAGTTGGCTTCGGCCAAATTAATCAGATTCCAGTCGGACAACATCACGACTGTGGCATATGTCAATCATCGGGGGGAACAAGGAGTTCCTTAGCGATAAAAGAAGTATCCAAGATAATCAGTTGGGCAGAGGCCCACTCTTGTCATCTGTCAGCGATCTACATCCCAGGGGTAGAGAACTGGGAAGCAGATTTTCTAAGTTGACAGACTTTTCATCCAGGGGGGTGGGAACTTCACCCGGAGGTATTTGCCTCATTGATTCTCAGATGGGGCAGACCGGAATTGGATTTGATGGCATCTCGTCAGAATGCCAAGCTTCCAAGATACGGATCCCGGTCAAGGGATCCTCAGGCCGAACTGATAGATGCCTTGGCAGTACCTTGGTTGTTCAGTCTAGCTTATGTGTTTCCGCCGTTTCCTCTCCTCCCACGCGTGATTGCTCGAATCAAACAGGAGAGTGCTTCAGTGATCCTGATAGCGCCTGCGTGGCCACGCAGGACTTGGTATGCGGATCTAGTGGACATGTCCTCTCTGCCACAGTGGAAACTTCCATTGAGACAGGACCTTCTTATTCAAGGTCCTTTCCAACATCCAAATCTAATTTCTCTGCAACTGACTGCGTGGAGATTGAACGCTTTATTTTATCGAAGCGAGGATTCTCTGATTCAGTTATCAATACTGTGATACAGGCTAGAAAGCCTGTCACTAGTAAGATCTATCATAAGATATGGCGTAAATATCTTTATTGGTGTGAATCCAAGGGTTACTTATGGAGTAAAGTTAGGATTCCTAGGATTTTGTCTTTTCTCCAAGAAGGATTGGAGAAAGGGTTATTGGCAAGTTCCTTAAAGGGACAAATTTCAGCTTTGTCAATTCTGTTTCACAAACGTTTGGCAAATGTATCAGATGTTCAGTCTTTTTGTCAGGCTCTATCTAGAATTAAGCCTGTATTTAGACCTATTACTCCTCCCTGGAGTTTGAATTTAGTTCTTCGAGTTCTGCAAGGAGTTCGGTGTGAACCTATGCATTCCATAGATATTAAACTATTATCTTGGAAAGTTCTGTTTTTGGTTGCTATTTCTTCTGCTCGAAGAGTTTCTGAGCTTTCAGCATTACAGTGTTATTCGCCTTATCTCATATTTCATACTGATAAGGTGGTTTTACGTACCAAACCTGGGTTCCTTCCTAAGGTTGTTTTGAATAAGAATTTTAATCAGGAAATTGTTGTTCCTTACTTGTGTCCTAATTCATCTTCTAAGAAGGAGAGTATGTTGCATAATTTGGACGTGGTCCGTGCCTTAAAGTTTTACTTACAGGTAACTAAGGATTTCCGTCAATCATCTTCATTATTCATTGTTTATTCTGGAAAGCGTAGGGGTCAGTAAGCTATGGCTACCTCTCTTTCTTTTTGGCTGAGAAGTATCATCCGTCTGGCATATGAGACTGCTGGACAGCAGCCTCCTGAAAGAATTACGGCTCATTCTACTAGGGCTGTGGCTTCCTCATGGGCATTTAAAAACGATGCTTCTGTTAAACAGATTTGCAAGGCTGCAACTTGGTGGTCTCTTCACACTTTTTTTCCAAATTTTCCAAATTTGATACTTTTGCCTCGTCCGAGGCTATTTTTGGGAGAAAGGTTCTTCAAGCAGTGGTGCCTTCCGTTTAGGTTCCTGTCTTGTCCCTCCCTTTCATCCGTCTCCTATAGCTTTGGTATTGTACCCCATAAGTAAGGATGAAATCCGTGGACTCGTCATATCTTGTAAAGGAAAAGGAAATTTATGCTTACCTGATAAATTTATTTCTTTTACGATATGACGAGTCCACGGCCCACCTTGTCATTTTTCTAGAGACAGGTTTTTATTTTTGTTAAACTTCAGTCGCCTCTGCTCCTTGGCTTTTCCTTTCTTTCCTAACTTCGGTCGAATGACTGGAGTGGGAGGGAAGGGAAGAGCTATTTATGCAGCTCTGCTGTGGGGCTCTTTGCCTCCTCCTGCTGATTAGGAGGCGATATACCATAAGTAAGGATGAGATCCGTGGACTCGTCATATCGTAAAAAGAAATAAATTTATCAGGTAAGCATAAATTTCCTTTTTTTGTCCAATGTTCCAAAAAATCAGTTGAAGGCCTATGCCTTTTTTCAGTCAGTTTCGTATATATACAAACTAGGGGAGTGATTGTTCCTGTTCCATTGTTGGAACAAGGGAGGGGATTTTATTCAAATCTCTTCATTTTCACAAAGGACAAAACTTTTAGGCCAGTTTTTGATCTTAAAGCCCTGAACAGGTTTGTCAGAGTTCCTACTTTCAAAATGGAAACTATTCGGACTATTCTGCATTCTTCATTATTTCTGCATTGGATTCTATTCCATTTGCTAATTTTCACGTGAGGCCTCATCACTTTTGCATGCTTCGACAATGGTGCAGGGATCATACTCCGCTGTCTGAGGAGATCTTTGTGAATCTCAAAACAGATTAGTCACGGTCTTGGTGACTGAATAATCAACTTTTTATGTAGGGTGCTTCTTTTGCCCATTCTACTTGGACTGCGATCCCTACAATATGCAAGTCTTTCAGGTTGGGGAACTGTCTGGGGGTCTCTGAGAGCACGGGGGTTTGGGCCCCTCTGGAGGCAAGGTTTCCAATAAATATTTTAGAACTACATACTATTCTCAGAACTTTTTAGAGTTGGCTTCTTTTGAAACAGTCTTTTTTTTCTGTTAGCAATAAGACAATGTCATAGCAGTGACCTATATAAATCAAGGGTAAACTCTGTTTTCTAGCCATAAGGGAAATGTCTTGAATTCTCTCATGGGCAGTAGCCAATTGTCTAATTCCTGCTGTTCATATTCCAGGAGTGAACAACTGGGAAGCAGATATTTTCAGTCTTCAGCCTCTGCATCCAGGGAAATGGGCTCTACATCAGGATGTTTTCTGCCAGAAATAAATCTGAAGGCTTCTTGGTTAAACAACAAACTTTGCAAGGTCCAGAGATCCTCTGGTGGAGTTTGTGGATGCTCTTGTAGCTCTTTGGTCCTTTCAGCTTGTCTGTGTTTCCTCCTCTGGGGGTTCTTCCCAGAGTAATTTCTAACATCAGGCAAGAGGAATCATTGGTAATTCTGATTGCTACAGCTTGGCCTTGCAGACTTTGGTATGCAGATTTGGTTCAGATGTCCAGTTGCTCACTTTGGCCTCTTCCTCTGCGGCCCGTCCTTCTGTCTCAAGGTCTGTTTTTTCATCCGGAGCTCAAGTCTCTTTAAGTTTGTTAACTCTTAGAGTGAGGTTTTCAAATTCTGTGATTGACTCTTTGATTCAGGCTCTTAATCCTGTGACTAGGAAAAATATCATAAGGTCTGGAAGGCCTTTATTTCTTGGTTTTTGGATCATGTTTTTTCTTGGAATTCTTTCAGAATTCCTAGGATTCTGCAGTTTTTACAGGATGGTCTGTATAAGGGCCTATCTGCCAAATTTTTGAACTGACAGATCTGTTTTGTTTAATTGGAAGATTGCTCACCCTCCTGATGTATAGGCTTTGGCATGCATTAAGCCAATTTCTCCACCTTGGAATCCTAATTTGGTTTTGCAGGCTCTTCCATTTGAGCCTTTGCATAAGTTGGATATTAAGCTTCTTTTTTGGAAAGTTTTTTTTGTTTCTTTTAGATATCTCTTCTGTTAGAAGAGTTTCAGAGTTGTCTGCTTTCTCTTGTGATTCTCCCTATCTCATTTTTTCATCAGGATAAGGCAGTTTTGGTAACCAAGTTTGACTTTTTGCCTAAGGTTGTATCTTCAGACAATACAAGTCGGGAAATTGTCTCTTCTTTGTGTCCTAATCCCAAGAATTCTGGTTCCAATTAGGGCCGTTTGGCTTCTTGGTTGAAACATTTGATCTATAAGGCTTACTTGGAGGTGGGAAAATTTCCACCTAAATGGATTACTGCTCATTCTACCAGATCAGTTGCCACTTCTTGGGATTTCAGGAAAGACTTTTGTTGACCAAATTTACTAGGCAGCTACTTGGTCGTCTTTGCATACTTTTAATAAATTCTACCATTTTTATGTATCTTTTTTTCCTTTTTTTTTCTTTTTTCTTCTTCTGAAGCAGCCTTTTGTTGGAAAAGTCCTTCAGGCAGTAGTCTCTGAATATTTTTTTGTTTTGTGCCTGTAGGTCATTTTAAGTGCATATTTTAAAAAATAAATACAAATATATATATATATATATATATATATATATATATATATATATATATATATATATTATATTTAGGTTGTGGGTTTAGCTTTCTCAATGAAGAAGTGTTATTTTTATCCTGCCCTTTGTCTCATTACTTGTGGACTCCACAGTTTGGGTATTTCCAGGAGAGTTGGATCATGGACTCTCACCACCTGTATATAAAAAAACAAACATAATATATGCTTACCTGATAAAATTAATTTATTTCATGGTGGTGAGTCCATGAGACACCACCCTGTTTATTTTCTGGTAGTGGTTTGTTTCTGTGCACATCTTTTTACCCTGTTCCTATTTATTTATTTATTTTTTTGCTCTTATTACTTTTTCCCTACCTTTCTTGCTTGGCTTTGTCAGACTAGTTATACCAATGAGGTGATAGGGTTTTTATAGAACTCTTGTGATTTGGGAATCATCCTCCTCCTCCTAGTAGCAGGGAAGAATAATTTACAGTAGTAATGGATTTTGGACTCACCACAATGAAAAAAATAATTTATACGGTAAGCATGCTTTTAAATCCTTGTACACTTCAGTATAGTCTCCAAATCTTAACAGGGGAGCAATAAGAGAGAACAGCTTTTGTGAAACGGTTACAATTATATAAATGGTCAGATTTTGGTTCAGTTTATTAAAATGTTTTACGTCCTTTAACACAAACTACATGTACATTTTTATTAAAAATAACAATTGCAAGTATGGCTGACTCTATCATTTACTGTAGTCTGAAAATTTGTTTGATATTGTTTCTAGGAGCTGTCGTGTTGCACCTCTTGTTCAGTGTGATTATTGCCCACTCTTGTTTCATATGGACTGTTTGGATCCTCCACTCACTGCCATGCCAACCGGTCGTTGGATGTGTCCCAACCATATTGAGCACATAGTGGTGAGAAATGGTTACTTTACTTTATCAAGTTTATCCTTTTCTGGATTCTATATCAATAGTTTTTTTTTAGATGATATCAGCTGATGTCAGTTAAGGACATATATGTGGCAGGACTAGGCTTGTGTAGTCTGCCGTGTACACTTTTCGGACCTGGAAAAACCACAGTATTCCCCGCTCCAGAAGTAATTCATCTGCACTTTCCCCACATCATATTAAATAAGGTTTATTTATTTGTTTTTGTGTCTTTGTTTTTTTAAACTTTTTGTATTTGATCTTTTGCTAATAAACCTTACTACTTTAGCTGAACCAGAAGAGTATGACGCTGAGTAATCGATGCCAGGTATTCGATCGATTTCAAGACAACATTTCTCAACATGCAGTGAAGCTGGACTTCCTCAGACGTATTCACAAAATACATCCCCCAAACCGCAGGATACTGCCATCAGTCAAGAAACAAACTGTCAAGGTAGGTGGTTGTATGACTACCTAGGAATGACTGATCAAACATTGAAACATTATAGCTGTTAAAAATACTTTCCTTGTGTGCTGAAAAAGATGTTTCCTTCCTAAGATAGGGAGAGTCCACGGCTTCATTCCTTACTGTTGGGAAATACAACACCTGGCCACAAGGAGAAGGCAAAGACACCCCAGCCAAAGGCTTAAATATCCCTCCCACTTCCTCATTACCCCAGTCATTCTTTGCCTTTCGTTACGTTAGGAGGTGGCTGAGAAGTGTCTGAAGATTCAGAGAGTCCTGAAAAAGGGTATCTGCCCTTCGAGATAGGACTGGAGTTTTAGGTAGTCATGTCAACCTCTCGGTGAGAGTATTGATGACAGTTAAAGTCTGGAGATGCAGGGAAAGTTTGTCTACGAAACTATCCAGACTGCTGCTAACCGCTCCTAAGCAAACAGTGTTGACGGGTTTTACTGTTTACTGCCTGCTTTCTCTCACTCAAGTCCATGTCAGGAGCACTGCTATGAGACTGTCACACTTGAGAGGCTGTGTTTTGTTTCACAGCATGGATCCTGAAGGTAAGATCATTTCAATTTTTACACATAAAACGCTATAACAGGGTCACAGTGTGGCTCCTTTATACCTTGATAGGATCCAGGGTTAATATCCTCTGAAGGGGGTTTATTGAACAGTTGGGGTTAATCAGTGTATTAATTATTTACATGCAGCGTTGTGTGATTTTCTCTGGGGCTGATAGACTGTGTGTATTTGGCTGAAACAAACAGGTTTCACTTTTAAGTTTCACTTTTGTTTTTGAAAGTGTTGCACAGCTCCTATTACTTGCTGTACTTGTAATAATAGGGAAAGTACTGTCTTGCACTCCATGTGACTGGGTGTGGTCTATGTTCATTTCCTCCATTCCGGCTGAGACTTGAACCTGAGGAGAGTGTTTCCTCTGTTAACTGTCTGGGTCTATGGCTCTAGGAGGTGGTGTGTGCCTCAGCCATTGGGAGTATAAAGGTGCAGTTTTCTATAATAAAAAAACGTTTTTGTGTCCTCCTGTGGGTATAACCTGAGCTATGGAGGACTCTGACATGTTACTCCTTCTGTTCTAAATCCTACCTGTTTATATTGTGAGGAGGCCGTGGTTTTCCTGCCCACTCAATTATGTTCCACATGCCTTAACATCGTTATAAAGTCCAAGAAGGGAGACATGCCTGCTAAGGCTCTTAGTCCCTCTGAGCCATCTACCTCTCAGGACTCGGCGTCCTGTGAGATTACTACCCTTGCTACATTATCCACTCCACATGCAGTTACCCGTAGCACATCTAATCCTCCATCCGGAGGGGGCCTTCTTCCTGCAGACTTTGCCACATGGTTACAAATGGTGCTTGCTAAACGTACTACTATACCTCTTGAGGATAGTTCTTCATTCAGAGAGCCGATGGATAAGAATTTGGAAACTTTTCTAAAAAAGATGTTTCAACATACAGGATTTTTGTTTCAACCGGCGGCTGCAGTTGCCGCGGTTTCCGGAGCGGCTATTTACTGATGCGACTTTGTTGGAACTCCATTGAGGTGGAGTCTCCCCTCGAGGATATTCAAGAGAGAATTAAAGCTCTGAGAATTGCTAATTCTTTTATCTGTGATGCGAACATGCAAATGATTCGCCTAAATGCAAAGGCATCTGGCTTTGCGGTCCTAGCCCACCGGGCGCTCTGGTTGAAGTCTTGGTCTGCGGATATGACTTCTAAGTCCAGACTCCTTTTTCTTCCCTTCAAGGAAAAGATTTTATTTGGTCCAGGCCTGGACTCCATTATTTCTACGGAGGCTTACATCAACCATCAGGGGAGAATGAGAAGTTCTGTGGCGATGAAGGAAGTATCTCAGATTCTGAAATGGGCAGAGGCCCACAGCTGTTCGCGATTAGCGATCCACATTCCGGGTGTGGACAACTGGGAGGCGGATTTTCTCAGTAGGCAATTCTTCCATCCTGAGGTGTTTGCAGAGATAAGCAGCAAGTGGGGGATGCTGGAGATAGATCTCATGGCGTCCCATCTCAATACCAAGCTATCCAGGAATGGGTTGAGAGATCCCCAAACAGATCTAATAGATGCACTAGCAGTGCCCTGGAGGTTCAAACTCATATTTTTTTCCTCCATTACCGCTTTTTCCTCGAGTGGAGGGTCGCAGCAAGCAGGAGCGGGTATCGGTAATCCTGATTGTTCCATCTTGGCTTGTGAAGGACATGGTTCACAGATCTAGTGAGGATATCCTCATCTCCTCCGTGGAAGTTACCTTGTTGCAGAGACCTGCTGATACAAGGTCCATTTGTTCATCAAAATCTAGATTCTCTGAGGCTGACTGCGTGGAGATTGAACGCTTAGTTTTAGCCAAGAGAGTTTTCTCTGAGTGTCATATATATACTCTTATTCAAGCTCGTAAACCAGTTACTCAGCGTATCTACCACAAGGTGTGGAGGACCTACTTATTCTGGTGTGAAGAGTTAAGCTTGCCAGGATCTTATCTTTTCTCCAGGCCTTTCTGCTAGTTCCCTGAGGGGACAGATTTTAGCCCTGTCGGTTTTATTGCACAAGAGACTGGCTGAGCTTCCAGACGTGCAGTCCTTTGTTAAGGCTCTGATTAGGATCAGACCTGTGTTTAGATCTGGGGCTCCTCCTTGGAGCCTAAATCTTGTTGTCCGGGTTTTGCAACAGGTTCCGCTTGAACCCTCTGCATTCCGTTGACATTAAATTGTTATCTTGGAAGGTTCTCTTTTTAATGGCTATTGCCTCTGCGCTCAGAGTTTCTGAGATCTCTGCTTTACAATGTAAGCCCCTTTATCTGATTTTATTTTTTTATGCAGATTAAGGCAGTTTTACGTACTAAATTTAAGTTTTCTTCCTAAGGTTGTGTCAGATTGCAACATCAATCAGGAGATTGTGGTTCCTTCCTTGTGTCCTAATCCTCCATCGAAGGAACACTTCACAATTTGGATGTGGTTCACGCATTGAAGTTCTATCTTCAGGTTATTAAGTAGTTTAGACAATCTTCCTCTTTCTTTGTCTATTCGGGGAAGCGTAAGGGGCAGAAGGCTACTTCAACTTCCCTATCTTTTTGGTTAAGGAGTGTCATCTGCTTAGGTTACGAGACCAGCGGTGCATCGTCCTCCTGAGAGGATAATGGCTCATTCCATTAGATTAGTGGCTGCCTCTTGGGCCTTTAAAAACAAGGCCTCTATGGATCAGATTTGTAAAGCGGCTACCTGGTCCTCCTTAGATACTTTTTCAAAATTTTACAACTTTCGAGAGAAAAATTTTGCAGGCTGTGATGCCCTCATAATAGGGTACCCATCTTCCTTTTTGTTCCCTCCCGTAGTTTTGGCGTGCTTTTTTCTTTTTTATGACTTCAGTTTGGAACTCCGCTCCCTCTCTTGTTTTGTACCCCATTTGGATGTTGGGTGTCACGAATCCTACTTCCTCTTTTTGTAACATGAGCTACTTTCTGAGGAGGTGTTTCCCTTTCCTTACGTCTTTTAATGGATATATTACCATTCATATGTTTGTTTTTCTGCATTTTTAACTTAAACATATTAGTTTTGCCCAGTTATGTAGCCTTCTGATTCTGTCCCTAAATTAACCTTCTGATTCTGTCCCTAAATTAACCTTTGAAGCTGTGTTATCTGAACCCTTTCCTACCCGTGCTGTGTTTGTATTGTAAGCAGCCTAAGCTTTTACCTCCAGCAAATGTATGCTATAAATGTATTGTCTAACTGCTGCTTTTGCTTCTAAAGGTATTGCTGCTCCTTCTGTTCAAGGTTAAATCTAAAGCTACTAATCATTTTCGTCCCTTTTTTTCAGAGAAGGGCACATAAATCTGATTCCTCCACTCAGAAATAAGTATCCTCTGGTTCCGTCTGGAAGCAAATTTCTAAGCCTTTTTTCAGTCGGTTTTGAATCTAGAATCTATAGGAGTGATTGTTCCTGAGCGACTCAGTAAATCAACTTTGTCGTGTACTGTCTGAGTTATAAGAGACCTTTTGGGTCTTCCATTATCTCCAGGTGAGTTGGATCTTCTTTTAGGGATCTGTGTTTGCAGGTGATGGTTGTTCCCTGCGGGGACTTTGTTTAGCTCAGGGTTTTCCGGAGCTGGGTAGGCTTAGTGCCTTTCTCTTCCTTGTGTCCTCTGCTTGAGCGGTGGTGATAAGGAAACTAGTCCTGCTAGTAGGATTTTTTTGACCTCGAGGTATCCCTTGGTTGTCCTGAGGCTTTGGACTTTAGATAGGGGTGGTTCCTTCCTTTGGTCGGGGATTAGAGTACTTCTCGCTATCCGTATTCTCTGGATATGCATCTGTATCCCTTGTGTCTGGCTTTTTGGCCAGTTGGGGTGTTTAGTTCTAGGGTAAGGTTCGCCTGAACTATTAGGTGCCCGGACCTGTTTTTCTCCCTGAGACTTCTGGTTGCTGAAGCTTTGCTTGGCCTTTTTCCTGACCCAGTTTTGAGTGGTTTTGGAATCTTGGATCTCAGGGCTGGTCGGGGTGTTCCACGGTTGGTCTGGGGTTCAGGCTTCAAACCAGTAGCTGTCTAGGGACAGGGTGGTTCAGTTCCACCTTCTTCCATTTACCTGACCGGGTCAGGGTTGGCCAGGTTTTCAGTGTAGTAGCCCATTTCATCTTGTGGTTAGCTGTGTGGTTTGTGCCTCTAGGGTTGTTGCTTCATACCCAGCTGCTGGCGCTGAATGTCCAATTTACGGTGCGCCTTAGGGTTGCATTTCCCTGATCAACTTGCCAGTGTTCCTGTGGATTCCCTGCTCTGCAGGCGAATGGGTTGGCTGTGCCTCTGCTTGGCAAGCTATTTGTAGGGGGGTCCTTTTCTAAGACATCGGTGTTGAGAATTAATATTCCCATTAGCCGGTGCCTTCGGGCCTTGAGGGGTTTGTTGCCCTTCCCGGCATCATCCCTTTTCTTTAGGGAATGTTCTCCTCCCTATGGAGATGGAGTCCTTGCTTGGGGCTTCTCCTGGATGGGAGGCGGAAAGGTGGGATTGGTTCCACCTGGGGTCTTGCTGGCTCCAATTCAGACTTGTTGGGCCTTTATTTTATCTTTCTTGCTTGACTGCTTCTTCCTCGCAAGTACCCTCTGTGTCGTCCTGTTATGTACTCTGTATTCTCAAACTTGGGGTTTCTCACCTGGGTGTATTATACACTTTTTATTGGTCGAATGCCTTGGTATTCTCTGGTCAGACGTCAGACACTGGGAGGACTTTGCGTCTTCAGTGGCATTCCGTGCTTGCAGGATATTGGAGAGATGTCTGTTCTGTCTCTGTGCCTGGTTTTATCCCGGATTTTGCTTGGTATAGGCGTGGCCTTCTTTCCCTGTTTGGGTCTCTTTGGGTCCCTGTGAGCTGGAGGTGTTCTTTTTTGTATTAGGAGACCTTTCATTTTCCTCGTTTCTCCTTTGCTTTGTCCCTTTGGGGGTTTTGGCTGGTGTCCCCTTCATTTGTGGGTGTGTGTGCGTTGGGGGACAGTTGGTTTGGCTACAGTGTCTCCTGGAGGACTGTTGGCTCAGGTGAATCAGTTTGCGGTCTCTAGTTTGGCTTCTGGACTAACTGCGAGTCAGTGTCATTGGGGCTTTTCCTCTTAAAATTTTCTCGGCTTCGAATGAAGCAGGGTCTTTTATTGGGTAGAGGTTCAGGCCTGGTGCCCTCAGTATGGGCCGCCTATGTACCCTCCCATCTTGGCATTCAGTGTCCTCTATAGCTTGGGTATTGTTTTCCCAAAAGTAATGAATGCAGCTGTGGACTCTTTCCATTTAAGAAGACCAACATAAATTATGTTTACCTGATAATTTTCTTCTGATAAAGAGAGTCCACAGCTCCCCACCCGTAATTTTATGCGCTGCGTCCTTATATTCTTCTGGCACCTTTCACCCTGATATTTCTTCTACTGTTCCTTGTTCCTCGGCAGAATGACTGGGGGATGAAGGGAAGTGGGAGGAGTATTTAAGCCTTTGGCTGGGGTGTCTTTGCCTCCTCCTGGTGGCCAGGTTCTTATTTCCCAAAAGTAATGAATGCAGCTGAGGACTCTCTCCATCTGAAGAAAAGAAAATTATCAGTTAAGCATAATTGTGTTTGTTTTTTCCTAATGTTGCACCTTCAGAAAATATGTTGGGATTTTTTTTCCGTGTCCTAATCTCAAGAATTCTTTGGAGAGACTTAATAATATGTATGTTAGAAGCATCAACATATTACTTCAATGCCCTAAGGATTTTAGACAAACTTCTCATGTTTGTTAATTTTTCTGGCTCTAGTAAAGGGCAGTAAGTTTCTGCAATTGCTTTGGCTTCTTAGTTGAAGCTTTTGATCCTTAAGGCTTACTTGAAGGCAGGTCAGCCTCCATCTAAAGGGATTACTGCCATTCTACAAAGTCCATTGCCACTTCTTGAGTTTTTATGAATGAGGCTTCAAGTGACCAAATTTGCAAGGCAGCTACTTGGTCTTAATTACATACTTTTACTAAATTATACCATTTTGATTTTGCTTCTTTTTAGATGGGCTTTAGTGGGAAAGTCCCTTTTAGGCAGTTGTCTCAGGTTAATTTGTTTTTTAAATGACCACTCTGCAGTAGAATTACATAATTTAAAAAGTACATAATAAAAAGACAAAGCAATAAAACTTACTCTGAATTTCAAATAAGCTGTAGATTCTTTTTCTGACAAACAGGGGTGTGGAATTAAAAAAAAAAAAAAAAATACTTGTCCAAGGGACTAAAGCAGGAGCCCAATCTACTTCTCCTTTGTGACAATCTACTTGTCCTGATTCGCAAAATAATTTTAACCAAAACTGTATTATATAAGGTTTTTATTGATAACAAATTAGGAGACAGACCTAACAATACTTTAATGCAATCAAAAAATGCAAGTAGTTAGTGTAATTAAACCGGATTTCCAAATGAGAATTGGAGCTTACTTTATAAAAAAAAAAACCTAAAGTTAAAGTATGCTTTAGGCAGAGTCAACCTCGTGAGGCCTCTTATGCCCACCAACATGCTTGGTTCCACCAGATGTAAGCCAATACTGAATAGCTCTGCTGGGGTCGTATTCCTCAAATTCGGGCCCCTCAATTTTAATGATCATTAAGTCCTGCAGTATGCCTTGCTCAAGTTTTGTTCGAAGTTTTGTTCTGCCTCAGCTGTTGAAACACTTACTGTGAACATCATCTTCACAACCTTCAGTATATTACACAACGAAGAAGGTTTTGATGACAACACTGATGAATATGCAGGCAAAACTTTTATGTTTTTATCTTTGAAATTTTTCATGTGTGCCTTAAGTCCGCAAAACTCATCAAGAATAGCTGACTTT
Organism: Bombina bombina; assembly: GCF_027579735.1. Classification (NCBI taxonomy): domain Eukaryota; kingdom Metazoa; phylum Chordata; class Amphibia; order Anura; family Bombinatoridae; genus Bombina; species Bombina bombina. Next base: position 227,580,758 of record NC_069501.1, read on the forward strand.
TCCTCAGCTGAGAAAAGAATGCCAAAATAGCCTAACAATTCTTCAAGGTCATCTCTGCCATACGTATATAGTTCCTCTCTGCCTTCAGGCCATGTTGAATAGTCAAAAACCTGGAATCCACTTGATGGCATAGAATTAAAAATGGAAAACCTTTCATCAATGTAATCTATAATGTTTTCAATTAGCTGTACATTACGTATGCTAGTAGCTGGTGGGCACTGGCCTGTCAATTGAATCTCCCACCCCTCAGTAGATTGATCTCCAAATTTCCTCTCCTCTGGATGGTACAGTCTATTGAACAGCTTCGTGTTTTCACCCAGATCAAGCCTCAATCCAGTCAGTCTTGGTGCACATTTCTCAAGAGCAGGCTTAACATCAAGAAACAAAGTAATTTGATTGAAAAAATTCTGACAGCTGAGATACAGGCTCAATAATATCTCTCAAAATGCACAGGGTAGAGAGCACATTCACACTGGTGATGCTTTTCAGATATTTTCTTGCTTTAGCTGAAGACTCATCAGTCCCAGCACCAACCTGACCAAGATGCAAAACCAAAGTTTGCAAGTTTTGCTGCATTGCTTTTAGGGCCCTACTTTTACTAGACACCCATCTCACTTGTTTAATATCACTGAAATGAGCTAAACTTTCTTCTATTACCCTTGCAATTTCTTTTGCATCTCTTCTCCTTTTAGGGCTATTCCAGTAGAACTTGAAGACCCATTTCAAAGTTTCTTCAAAACAAAGAAGATAAGGTGTGTTCTTCACTGCATCTAGAATTGCCAGTTGAAGCTTGTGTGCTACACAATGTACAGGCAGCAGAAATGGGATGTCTTTCTTTATCAGTGCTGCTACACCACCTTTTGAACCCAGCATTACAGCAGCACCATCAAAATTTACAGAGATAAGCGTTGGGCCAGGCTGTTCTGGGGACCTCATATGTAGCATATCCAAAGACAGGTTTTTTAGACCTTTAACAATTGCATCCAACACACCTGTAGCATGTGCGTGCTCCACTGGGACAAGGTCTACAAATGCTGTATAAGGTTTCCCTTCATGGACAACCCTGATCAGCACGGTTTCCTGTTCAATTATGGCACTACCTGTGCTGCCATCTGCAACAATACAGATAAACCGTGAATTTCTGACAATCTCTTTGATGTCCTGTCGAATTATTTCCGCTTCACATTTAATGAATTCAGCAGCTTTTTCACGATTAGTGTAGTTTTTACCTAAGTCCACACCAGCCTTTACCATTGCTCGGCACAACATATCCATATCTGAAAGAGGCTTCCCCTGTTTTGCAATTAAATATGCATTGTTAAATAAAATAGTTAGCCTCTTCCTTTCTCCTTCCTTCAGTTTTTGAAGAGCTTTAACAATAATGGGTTGCACTGATTTAACTGCAGAACTGGTACTGCTAGTGAAAGCTGTTTTTTTCTTGTTTGAACCACGAACTGCATGCCATGTGAGCTTTGCTTGTTCCATGAGCTTTGATTGGTTCAATGCGAAATTTATCACAGCCACTAACAAAGGCATTCCTACCAGATCCAGAGTGACTCATTGCTATGGTAGGGTATTTTAAGCAAATTTCACAGAACATCTTTTCTTCCCCTTGACTCTCCTTCAAAGCAAGCCATGGCCAGGAATCTTTCCAGTGAGGTTGAAACACTCTCTGTCTCTTCTCTGTATCATACCATTTGTCTTTTGATACAGTAACAGCAGTAGGATTTGGTCTTCTACTCTCGCAGTGGCTATGGCTCTGAGACACATTCCCAGCATCTTGTGTGCCCGACTCTTCTGTGGCCGCATCTTGTGTGGCCGCCTCTTGTTTGATGGTTTTCGAGAAGCCAAATTTAAGAAGACTTTGAGTTGCCATTATTGACTGTCAAAAAACTGCTATGAAAACTGTCTTCCTAGCCAAACTGGATTCTATTATTACACGTCAACACTTCTAAACTTTGCATACAAGAATCTGTAAAAATAAGGACATGTTGGATTTTAAATGTTTCATTTTAAATTTTTTGTAGGGGATCTGCAAGGCCCCAAAGTATGAACAAAAACACTAATTTCTAACAGAAATTAGCACTTTTATTCAATTTTGAAATTACAGCCCAAGATATCATAAGACAAAGTAAGAATAAATTTGTCTTATGACGAATCTCACTTGACAAAAAGACAGAGCTACAGTCGTTAAAGGAACATAAAACAAGTTGGGATAGAGACAAAATACCTGCAAATTTATACTGCACAGTGCCTCACCATTAACCATTGAATTGTACAGCTCTAACTCCCCCCCACACAATTCCTTATATGCCTAGAAACAAATAAGCTGATGTGAATTCAGTTAAAGGGACAGTCTAGTATAAATTAAACTTTCATTATTCAGATAGGACTTTTAATTTTAATCAACTTTCCAATTTACTTTTATCATCAAATTTGCTTTTTTCTCTTGGTATTCTTAGTTTAAACTAAACATAGGTAGGCTCATATGCTAATTTCTCCTGTTAAGTGTGGTCAGTCCACGGGTCATCATTACTTCTGGGATATTAACTCTTCCCCAACAGGAAGTGCAAGAGGATTCACCCAGCAGAGCTGCTATATAGCTCCTCCCCTCTACGTCACCCCCAGTCATTCTCTTGCACCCAACGAATAGATAGGATGTGTGAGAGGACTGTGGTGATTATACTTAGTTTTATACCTTCAATCAAAAGTTTGTTATTTTATAATAGCACCGGAGTGTGTTATTCCTTCTCTGGTAGAATTTGAAGAAGAATCTACCTGAGTTTTTTCTATGATTTTAGCCGGCGTAGTTAAGATCATATTGCTGTTTCTCGGCCATCTGAGGAGAGGTAAACTTCAGATCAGGGGACAGCGGGCAGATTAATCTGCAAGAGGTATGTAGCAGCTTATTATTTTCTGACAATGGAATTGATGAGAAAATTCTGCCATACCGATATAATGTAAACTCAGCCTTAAATGCAGTAGCAGCAACTGGTATCAGGCTGTCGTGTATGTATATTTTACACTTCAGTATTCTGGGGAATGGCACTTCACTGGAATTATACTGTATGCATAAGACTTTAGCCTATTTTGCAGGGACTAGCAACAGGCTTTTTAATAACACTTAATTTATTTATGTTAAACGTTTTTTGCTGGCATGTAAAATCGTTTAATTTTCTGAGGTACTGGGTGAAAAAATGTTTTGGGCACTATTTTTTCCACTTGGCAGTCGTTTTTATTTAATTTATGACAGTTTACTGATCTCTCTCACTGTTGTGTATGAGGGGGAGGAGCCTTTTTTGGCGCTTTTGCTACGCATCAAAAAATTCAGTCAGAAGTTTGTCTTCCCTGCATGATCCGGTTCATCTCTACAGAACTCAGGGGTCTTCAAAACTTGTTTTGAGGGAGGTAATCACTCACAGCAGAGCTGTGAGATTGTAGTTGACTGTGATAAAAAAACGTTTATTTCTGTATTTTTTCTGCTATCAGGGTTAGTTATTCTTTGCTAATGGGAGCAATCCTTTGCTAAAAGTGTGTTTTTTACAAAGATTTGATGCTATAACTTTTCAGTTTATCAATTTTCAACTGTCATAACTTTTTCTGTGCTTCTTATAGGCACAGTACGTTTTCATATTATAGTAAATTACTTGAAAAGTATTTCCAAGTTGCTAGTTTATTTGCTAGTGTGTTAAACATGTCTGATTCAGAGGAAGATATCTGTGCTATATGTGCTAAAGCCAAAGTGGAGCCCAATAGAAATTTATGTACTAACTGTATTGATGCTACTTTAAATAAAAGTCAATCTGTACAAATTGAACATATTTCACCAAACAACGAGGGGAGAGTTATGCCGACTAACTCGCCTCACGTGTCAGTACCTGCATCTCCCGCTCGGGAGGTGCGTGATATTGTAGCGCCGAGTACATCTGGGCGGCCATTACAAATCACATTACAGGATATGGCTACTGTTATGACTGAAGTTTTGGCTAAATTACCAGAACTAAGAGGTAAGCGTGATCACTCTGGGGTGAGAACAGAGTGCGCTGATAATATTAGGGCCATGTCAGACACTGCGTCACAACTTGCAGAACACGAGGACGGAGAGCTTCATTCTGCGGGTGACGGTTCTGATCCAAACAGACTGGATTCAGATATTTCAAATTTTAAATTTAAGCTGGAAAACCTCCGTGTATTACTAGGGGAGGTGTTAGCGGCTCTGAATGATTGTAACACAGTTGCAATACCAGAAAAATTGTGTAGGTTGGATAAATATTTTGCGGTACCGTCGAGTACTGACGTTTTTCCTATACCTAAGAGACTTACTGAAATTGTTGCTAAGGAGTGGGATAGACCCGGTGTGCCGTTCTCACCCCCTCCAATATTTAGAAAGATGTTTCCAATAGACGCCACCACACGGGACTTATGGCAAACGGTCCCTAAGGTGGAGGGAGCAGTTTCTACTTTAGCTAAGCGTACCACTATCCCGGTGGAGGATAGCTGTGCCTTTTCAGATCCAATGGATAAAAAGTTAGAGGGTTACCTTAAGAAAATGTTTGTTCAACAAGGTTTTATATTGCAACCTCTTGCATGCATTGCGCCTGTCACGGCTGCAGCAGCATTTTGGTTTGAGTCTCTGGAAGAGACACTTGAATCAGCTCCATTAGATGAGATTACACACAAGCTTAAAGCCCTTAAGTTAGCTAACTCATTTATTTCGGATGCCGTAATACATTTAACTAAACTTACGGCTAAGAATTCCGGATTCGCCATTCAGGCGCGCAGAGCACTGTGGCTAAAATCCTGGTCAGCTGATGTTACTTCTAAATCTAAATTGCTTAATATTCCTTTCAAAGGGCAGACCTTATTCGGGCCCGGGTTGAAAGAAATTATCGCTGACATTACAGGAGTTAAAGGCCATGCCCTGCCTCAAGACAGAGCCAAACCTAAGGCTAGACAGTCTAATTTTCGTTCCTTTCGTAATTTCAAAGCAGGAGCAGCATCAACTTCCTCTGCACCAAAACAGGAAGGAGCTGTTGCTCGCTACAGACAAGGCTGGAGACCTAACCAGTCCTGGAACAAGGGCAAGCAGGCCAGGAAACCTGCTGCTGCCCCTAAGACAGCATGAATCGAGGGCCCCCGATCCGGGAACGGATCTAGTGGGGGGCAGACTTTCTCTCTTCGCCCAGGCTTGGGCAAGAGATGTCCAGGATCCCTGGGCGTTAGAGATCATATCTCAGGGATACCTTCTGGACTTCAAATCCTCTCCCCCAAGAGGGAGATTTCATCTGTCAAGGTTGTCAACAAACCAAATAAAGAAAGAGGCGTTTCTACGCTGCGTACAAGATCTTTTATTAATGGGAGTGATCCATCCGGTTCCGCGGTCGGAACAAGGACAAGGGTTTTACTCAAATCTGTTTGTGGTTCCCAAAAAAGAGGGAACTTTCAGGCCAATCTTGGATTTAAAGATCCTAAACAAATTCCTAGGAGTTCCATCATTCAAAATGGAAACTATTCGGACAATTTTACCCATGATCCAAAAGGGTCAGTACATGACCACAGTGGATTTAAAGGATGCTTACCTTCACATACCGATTCACAAAGATCATTACCGGTATCTAAGGTTTGCCTTTCTAGACAGGCATTACCAGTTTGTAGCTCTTCCATTCGGATTGGCTACGGCTCCAAGAATCTTCACAAAGGTTCTGGGTGCTCTTCTGGCGGTACTAAGACCGCGAGGAATTTCGGTAGCTCCGTACCTAGACGACATTCTGATACAAGCTTCAAGCTTTCAAACTGCCAAGTCTCATACAGAGTTAGTACTGGCATTTCTAAGGTCGCATGGATGGAAGGTGAACGAAAAGAAGAGTTCTCTCTTTCCACTCACAAGAGTTCCCTTCTTGGGGACTCTTATAGATTCTGTAGAAATGAAGATTTACCTGACAGAAGGCAGGTTAACAAAGCTTCAAAATGCATGCCGTGTCCTTCATTCCATTCAACACCCGTCAGTAGCTCAATGCATGGAGGTGATCGGCTTAATGGTAGCGGCAATGGACATAGTACCCTTTGCATGCCTACATCTCAGACCGCTGCAATTGTGCATGCTAAGTCAGTGGAATGGGGATTACTCAGACTTGTCCCCTACTCTGAATCTGGATCAAGAGACCAGAAATTCTCTTCTATGGTGGCTTTCTCAGCCACATCTGTCCAGGGGGATGCCATTCAGCAGGCCGGACTGGACAATTGTAACAACAGACGCCAGCCTACTAGGTTGGGGCGCTGTCTGGAATTCTCTGAAGGCTCAGGGACAATGGAATCAGGAGGAGAGTCTCCTACCAATAAACATTCTGGAATTGAGAGCAGTTCTCAATGCCCTTCTGGCTTGGCCCCAGTTAACAACTCGGGGGTTCATCAGGTTTCAGTCGGACAACATCACGACTGTAGCTTACATCAACCATCAGGGAGGGACAAGAAGCTCCCTAGCAATGATGGAAGTATCAAAGATAATTCGCTGGGCAGAGTCTCACTCTTGCCACCTGTCAGCAATCCACATCCCGGGAGTGGAGAACTGGGAGGCGGATTTCTTAAGTCGTCAGACTTTTCATCCGGGGGAGTGGGAACTTCATCCGGAGGTCTTTGCCCAAATACTTCGACGTTGGGGCAAACCAGAGAGAGATCTCATGGCGTCTCGACAGAATGCCAAGCTTCCTCGTTACGGGTCCAGATCCAGGGATCCGGGAGCGGTTCTGATAGATGCTTTGACAGCACCTTGGACCTTCGGGATGGCTTATGTGTTTCCACCCTTCCCGATGCTTCCTCGATTGATTGCCAGAATCAAACAGGAGAGAGCATCAGTGATTCTAATAGCGCCTGCATGGCCACGCAGGACTTGGTATGCAGATCTAGTGGACATGTCATCCTGTCCACCTTGGTCTCTACCTCTGAAACAGGACCTTCTGATCCAGGGTCCCTTCAAACACCAAAATCTAATTTCTCTGAAGCTGACTGCTTGGAAATTGAACGCTTGATTTTATCAAAACGTGGTTTTTCTGAGTCAGTTATTGATACCTTAATACAGGCTAGGAAGCCTGTTACCAGAAAGATTTACCATAAGATATGGCGCAAATACTTACATTGGTGCAAATCCAAGAGTTACTCATGGAGTAAGGTTAGGATTCCGAGGATATTGTCTTTTCTACAAGAAGGTTTAGAAAAGGGTTTATCCGCTAGTTCCTTAAAGGGACAGATTTCAGCTCTGTCCATTCTTTTACACAAACGTCTGTCAGAAGTTCCGGACGTTCAAGCTTTTTGTCAGGCTTTAGCTAGGATCAAGCCTGCGTTTAAAACTGTTGCTCCACCATGGAGTTTGAACTTAGTTCTTAATGTTTTACAGGGTGTTCCGTTTGAACCCCTTCATTCCATTGATGTTAAGCTGTTATCTTGGAAAGTTCTATTTTTAATGGCGATTTCCTCGGCTCGAAGAGTCTCTTAGTTATCCGCTTTACATTGTGATTCTCCTTATCTGATTTTTCATTCAGACAAGGTAGTTCTGCGTACTAAACCTGGGTTCCTACCTAAGGTGGTCACTAACAGGAATATCAATCAAGAGATTGTGGTTCCATCTTTGTGTCCTAATCCTTCTTCGAAGAAGGAACGTCTGCTACACAATCTAGATGTAGTCCGTGCCCTGAAATTTTATCTACAGGCAACTAAGGATTTTCGACAAACGTCTTCCCTGTTTGTCGTTTATTCTGGTCAGAGGAGAGGTCAAAAAGCTTCGGCTACCTCTCTCTCTTTTTGGCTTCGTAGCATAATTCGGTTAGCCTATGAAGACTGCTGGACAGCAGCCTCCTGAAAGAATTACAGCACATTCTACTAGAGCTGTGGCTTCCACTTGGGCCTTTAAGAATGAGGCTTCTGTTGAACAGATTTGCAAGGCTGCAACTTGGTCTTCTCTTCATACTTTTTCCAAATTTTACAAATTTGACACTTTTGCTTCTTCGGAGGCTGTTTTTGGGAGAAAGGTTCTTCAGGCAGTGGTTCCTTCCGTATAAAGAGCCTGCCTGTCCCTCCCGTCATCCGTGTACTTTAGCTTTGGTATTGGTATCCCAGAAGTAATGATGACCCGTGGACTGACCACACTTAACAGGAGAAAACAAAATTTATGCTTACCTGATAAATTCCTTTCTCCTGTAGTGTGGTCAGTCCACGGCCCGCCCTGTTTTTTATGGCCGGTAAAAAAATTTTGAATTATACTCCAGTCACCACTACACCCTTTGGCTTCTCCTTTCTCGTTGGTCCTTGGTCGAATGACTGGAGGTGACGTAGAGGGGAGGAGCTATATAGCAGCTCTGCTGGGTGAATCCTCTTGCACTTCCTGTTGGGGAGGAGTTAATATCCCAGAAGTAATGATGACCCGTGGACTGACCACACTACAGGAGAAAGGAATTTATCAGGTAAGCATAAATTTTGTTTTCTAAGCCTTTGAGGGCTGCCTCTTATCACATGCTTTTTAAATCTCTTTTCAACACAAAGAGACAGAAAGTACACGTGGGCCATATAGATAACACTGTGATCAGGCACAGGGGGTTATTTAAGATCTAGCACAAAACAATGCTAAAGTTAAGACAAAAGATAATAAATAAAATGTCATGTGTTTAGGGAGCTGTCAGAAGATGCTTAGATACAAGTTAATCACAGAGGTAAAAAGTATATTAATATAACAGTGCTGATTATGCAAAACTGGGGAATGGGTAATAAAGGGATTATCTATCTTTTAAAACAATAACAATTCTATGGTAGACTGTCCCTTTAAAATACAATTTCTGATGCTAAACACTGATAAGGGCAGGTGGATCAGACTTCTCCAGAAAGCATAGCTATCTAACTAATTTTGCTTATTATTGAAAATTAATTTAAAATACTTGCCAGCAATTTTTTTTTTTTTAATTATTGTGCTATTTTTACTAAATTAGCCATTTTCGCTGCCCCAGAAATGCTAGAATGCATTGGCAGACAAACATGAGCAACTGCAGTGATCCAGCAGTCACTGTGTAGGATGTTGCATTCCATCATTTCTCCAACATAGGTGTGTCCGGTCCACGGCGTCATCCTTACTTGTGGGATATTCTCTTCCCCAACAGGAAATGGCAAAGAGTCCCAGCAAAGCTGGTCACATGATCCCTCCTAGGCTCCGCCCACCCCAGTCATTCTCTTTGCCGTTGCACAGGCAACATCTCCACGGAGATGGTTAAGAGTTTTTTGGTGTTTAAATATGGAAAAAATATATCTGTTGGTGTGAATCTAAAGGATTCCCATGGAACAAGATAAAAATTCCTAAGATTCTATCCTTTCTACAAGAAGGTTTGGAGAAAGGATTATCTGCAAGTTCTCTGAAGGGACAGATCTCTGCTTTATCTGTTTTACTTCACAAAAGGCTGGCAGCTGTGCCAGACGTTCAAGCGTTTGTTCAGGCTCTGGTTAGAATCAAGCCTGTTTACAGACCTTTGACTCCTCCCTGGAGTCTAAATCTAGTTCTTTCAGTTCTTCAAGGGGTTCCGTTTGAACCCTTACATTCCGTAGATATTAAGTTATTATCTTGGAAAGTTTTGTTTTTGGTTGCAATTTCTTCTGTTAGAAGAGTTTCAGAGTTATCTGCTCTGCAGTGTTCTCCGCCCTATCTGGTGTTCCATGCAGATAAGGTGGTTTTGCGTACTAAGCCTGGTTTTCTTCCGAAAGTTGTTTCCAACAAAAATATTAACCAGGAGATAGTTGTACCTTCTTTGTGTCCGAATCCAGTTTCAAAGAAGGAACGTTTGTTACACAATTTGGACGTAGTCCGTGCTCTAAAATTCTATTTAGAGGCTACTAAAGATTTCAGACAAACATCTTCCTTGTTTGTTTTTTATTCTGGTAAAAGGAGAGGTCAAAAAGCGACTTCTACCTCTCTTTCCTTTTGGCTTAAAAGCATTATCCGATTGGCTTATGAGACTGCCGGAAGGCAGCCTCCTGAAAGAATCACAGCTCACTCCACTAGGGCTGTGGCTTCCACATGGGCCTTCAAGAACGAGGCTTCTGTTGACCAGATATGTAAGGCAGCGACTTGGTCTTCACTGCACACTTTTGCCAAATTTTACAAATTTGATACTTTTGCTTCTTCGGAGGCTATTTTTGGGAGAAAGGTTTTGCAAGCCGTGGTGCCTTCCATTTAGGTGACCTGATTTGCTCCCTCCCTTCATCCGTGTCCTAAAGCTTTGGTATTGGGTCCACGGCCCGCCCTGGTTTTTTAATCAGGTCTGATGAATTATTTTCTCTAACTACAGTCACCACGGTATCATATGGTTTCTCCTATATATATTTCCTACTGTCCGTCGGTCGAATGACTGGGGTGGGCGGAGCCTAGGAGGGATCATGTGACCAGCTTTGCTGGGACTCTTTGCCATTTCCTGTTGGGGAAGAGAATATCCCACAAGTAAGGATGACGCCGTGGACCGGACACACCGTTGGAGAAAGTAATTTATCAGGTAAGCATAAATTCTGGTTTCTAGGGCAGTAAAAAAGTTTGTTTTTAAAAAAACACAATGATGATTATTTTTTTTTTTAAACAAACTTTGCAACGTATTTTCATTACTTGATTTGTTCTGTTTTCCTCCAATTTTTTACTGCCCTAGAAATCATGGAATTCAACATTCCATACAGTGATTGCTGTATCACTGCAGGTGCTCATTTATATCTGCCAATGGATTCTAGCATTTCTGGGGCAGTAAAAAAAAAAGAAAATTGAAGGAAAATAGGGCAAATCAAATAATAAAAGTACATTTCAAAGTTTGTTTTTTAAACACACAATGGTGAATATTTGTTTGTTTTAAAGAAACTTTGCAATGCAGTTTTCCCTATTTTCCAAAAAATGTTCCTGTATTTTTTCCCCACTTCCCCTAGAAAATGCTAGAATCCATTTGCGGATATACATGAGCTCCTGCAGTGATCCAGCCATCACTGTGTAGAATGTTGCATTCCATCAATTGACAATGAAAAACCACAGAAAAAAATGATGGAAAATAAGGCAAATCAAATTATGAAAATGCAATGCAAAGTGTGCAAGAACAGGACACACACACAGTTTTAATTACTGCAAAAATATCCGATTTATTTTAACAATCAATGAAAAAATTGTATGAGAGAGTAGATAATACTGCTAAACCAAAAAAAGAATAATTATTCCCTGGTGCCACCCTTGAAAATGAATATTACAAAGATCAAACAGAGAGAATGTATTCACAACATACACTACTGTTGTGAAAAAGCAAGGGATAAAAAAGGCACACAGAATTTTGGTAAATACTCAAATTTATTAATTCCTATTTAAATCCCAAACCACATTTATGTGGATCACAGAAAATGACAAAGTCAATCATGCTTTGAAAGTGAGCACATTTTAACTAAAACAGCAAAATTCAAAAACTAAATGTTACTAAAAGGCCAATAACCTCTAAGCATACGTATGCTAATTAACTAGGGGTGCAGCCTAACCTACTATCTAAGACACAGACAGATATCTATAACATAGGCAGGTAACATATAGTAAGCAAAAAACGTAAGTAAATTAACATTGCGGTTACAAGTAAAAACATAAAAAAGACATTTTCATTTAATCCTAAATAGATCAGAATAAATGACCGGCAAATGTCTTAGTATAGCATCTGGGATACAGATACTGGTGATTGCTGCTGAAAGTACAAGTTCAGTTATTTTACTTAGCTTCTGTATGTAGATCCATTATTCCAATTCAGAGGTGATGCAGCATTCAGAGCGTGTGATGTCACTTGCAGCCTAAGGTGTGGTTGTAAGCCTGCTGGCAATAGGTTCGATTGCAAGGGGTGTGTCCCAAAGGCCAAGAATCCGTCCACTGGATTGGTCAATTGCTCAGGTGAAAGAAACCAGGCTTCCACCGATGTTATGTAGCTAAGCACATACCAGGATGCACCTTGTACTCCGGAAAGTAAGTTAGAACAGCCACACACAAGAGAGCCAAAAGATTTCTCAGTAAAAGGGATCTCTTATCTTTAACCACCTCCAGGTGGATGTTGCACATTCAGTCCAGCGCAAATAAGGAAACCACAATCTCCAATCCTTAGCCGCTTTTCAAGCACACACGCTCTTTCTCAGCATGTAATGTCAGCATGAAGTCAGTTCCAGGACTAACAATAAACTTGTACCGCAATGCCTTTTCTTTGCTTTCTTTGAAAAATGCTTAGAAGAAAGACAGGAGTTGGTCGACCTCACTCCTGGCTAGTATAGCACATAGGTGCCAAAATTACACAAAGTGCCAACGCACGTTTCACCCCTGCAGCAAGATTTGTGTCTAAGGGGTTCATCAGGGCATAATATTCCATACCGGATATCCTCTATTTATGGACCTACCTGTGACTCCACAGGTGATCTACTTGCTAAACACCTGCTATTTTCTTAAAGCTGTATACAGCAAGGAGCCCTATTTTAATAATACTTGTGTTCATAGTTAAAAAGTGCCAAAATATAGAAGCTTTGTTATTATTTATTAAATAGAGAAACTCAATTCCTAAGCTTTTCTAAACAAAGCTAAAAACGGCCTTTTAATGATCACTTCCAAATAACGGCGCACACTCTATCAGCATAATACTTATAGAAAACTGGCAAATTCCAGCTTTTCATTTAAACCTGTTGGATATCTCGTTCCTAGTTTGTAAATCCATTTTGCTTCTTTTTGCAAAAGGGTTTTTTCATTATTGCCACCTCTACCATTAGTGATTCCTTTATCAATAATGATAAACTTTAAAGATTCCACATTTCCTTTATGAAACATTTCAAAATGTCTCGCTACACTGGTGTTATTGCAATGAGCAATATCATCACGATGTTCTTGTACCCGGTCCTTCACAAGCCTCTTCGTTTTTCCTACGTAAAAGGCCGGGCACGAACATCTAAGAAGATATATTGCTCCCTCAGACTTGCAATTAAAAAAGTATTTTATATCGTAAGTCTTACCATCCTGTACTGAGAATTGCTTTGCGCTATCCATGTGGACACAGTATACACAGTGTCCACATGGATAGCTGCCTTTGATCCCCCTGTCCTTTCTAAGCCAGTCTGCATCAGAGGGACCCCTGGAAAATTGACTTTTTACCAGGATATCCCTCAGACTTTTTGATTTTCTGGCTGTCATTAGAGGTTTCTCTCCAATTACATTTTTTACCTTGTCATCCAAAGTCAAAATGTTCCAATTTTTATTCATCACTGACCTAATATTGTTCCATTGATTATTAAATCTAGAGATAAATCTAATGTTTCCCCCATCTAATTTAGATTTACCTACATACAAGAGGTCGTCTCTCTGGGTCTTTCTGGCCTTCCAAAGTGCCTTTTTAAGGGACTTATTGGAGTATCCTCTTAGTAAGAACCTATCCTTCATCATTTTTGCATGTATATCAAACTTGGAAAGGGATGAACAATTCCTCCTTAAACAGAGGAATTGTCCATAGGGAATGCCTTTCTTTAAATGTGAGGGATGGCTGCTCTGAGCATGAAGAATATTATTAGTGGCATTTTTCTTCCTGTAATTCTCAGTGACTAATCTATTACCCTCTTTTTTGATGGTAATATCAAGGAAATTAAGTTCCTTGGGATTGGTCTCAGAAGTGAGGATGATGTTCCTGTCATTATGGTTTAATTGGTCAACAAACAAGTTTAACTCTTCTTCCACACCATCCCACAAGACAAGAACATCATCCACATACCTAACCCACATTAGGACCTTTTCATTGAATATATCACCGAAAACCTCAAAGATATCAGACTCCCATGCCCCCAAGTGCAGGCAGGCATATGTGGGGGCACACACTGCCCCCATAGCCGTGCCCCGCAGTTGACGATAGACTTGTCCATCAAATGAGAATACATTATTGTCTAGGACAAATTCCAGCAGTGAAATTACAAAATCTGAGTGTTCAGAGAAGGATGGACCCCTTGTTTCAAGGAATTTCCTAATAGCCTGTAGACCTATTTTGTGAGGAATTGAGGAGTACAACCCTTCTACATCCAAAGATGCCAGAATTGTTTTTTCATTGACCATTACTCCATCCAATTTTCTCAAAAGGTCCGCCGTATCTTTTACATACGATGGTAGTGTTAAGAGGAAAGGACGTAGATATTTATCTACGTATTCTCCGATGTTCTCCGTGATACTGCCTATTCCGGAGACTATGGGTCTCCCCGGAGGGCATTTCATATTTTTATGCAATTTTGGCAAGATATAAAACACTGGCATAACCGGATGTTCTGGAAATAGAAATTTAAATTCTTTTTGGTCAATAGTCCCTTTTCTTCTCGCCTCATTTAACAATTTAAAAAGGGAATTCTGGGTATGTTCTAAAGGGCTACCTCCAAGTTTTATGTACTGATTTTTATCATGTAACTGACGTTTCACCTCGTTGATATAGAGGTGTTCATCTAACAGTACTAGGTTGCCGCCCTTGTCGGCAGGCTTTATCACCACACCCCTAGCCATACTCGGTTCTTTTAGAGCTTTTCGCTCTCTTGGCTTCAGATTGTCATCTAATTGTTGAGGTACCAAGCTATCTATATCTTTTTCCATTTGTTTCACAAATAGATTGACTGCTGGGACCAATGAGAGAGAGGGCATATAGGTAGACTTAGGTTTAAAACACGGTTTTTCACAAACTATTGCTTGTGTAGTATCTGTGTTTTCATCCAGAATATTGTCAGCTAACAAAGATTCTAGATCTGCCAGAGCTGACTGATTGTCCATATCCAAATTATGTACTTTTTTTGATTTCATAATAATGGATAGGACAATTTTTCTGGCAAATAGATGTAAGTCCTTAATTAGCTCAAATTTATCAACCATTGCAGTAGGGCAGAAAGATAACCCCTTTTTCAGGAGTTCTACATGAGCCAAATTTAGGGGAAATGAGGAAAGGTTAACAATCTGAAATTCATCATCATTATGGCTATTCAATAGCCCCTGCGTGTACCCCTTCTCCTGGATCTCCCCCTGCTCTGAACATATTGGTCTCCTCTCCCCCTGTTCTGCCTCGTTTGGTATCTCTTTTCTTTTACTGGAGTCCCAAAGGGATCTTTTCCTTTTTCCCCTTCTGTTCTTTCTCCTCCTTCTTTTTGACTGATACCAAAAGAGTTTTTTGAATTACTTAATTCTGAGTCTGATACATCTGTACCTGAGTCATATGTGCCTTTCTGGGATTTGTAACTATAAACCCTTCCATTTTTGTAGTCATCCTGATCTCTCCTAAGTTTCCTACATTTCCTTGCCTTAATGTCAGTTTTTAATTTAGATACATTCTGACTTGTCTCACCATTCAATTTTTCGAAATTGGGATCTTTCTCAAAGGAATTTACTTTAATTAAAGCTTTCTCAGCTTCCCCTTTAACTTTCTCCAATCTTTTATTATTTCTTTTCATCATCATATCCATCAGATCAAGAGATTGTGGAGAGTTTCTCATTCCAATCCTCCACGAATGAGTCACCCTCCTCATCCTCTCTTGTATTTGCTCCTGGATCCAATGAAAGTCTTAAACCTCTAGGGATAATTTTTTTGTCAATATAATTTGCTAAACTGGCATTTTCAGCCTTAATTTTTAGTTGCCGGCCTAGGAGATAACGATATCTCCTAAAGGCACTAAAGATTGTAACATTTTCTTCATCCTGATCATCCCCTGCTACATTATCATTAGCTAGCGAGTCTTTTAACTCAGCTTCCCACAAGTCATCTGATAGTGTACGCCATCTTACTGATTAACTGGGATCATGTGACCAGCTTTGCTGGGACTCTTTGCCATTTCCTGTTGGGGAAGAGAATATCCCACAAGTAAGGATGACGCCGTGGACCGGACACACCGTTGGAGAAAGTAATTTATCAGGTAAGCATAAATTCTGTTTTCTAGGGCAGTAAAAAAGTTTGTTTTTAAAAAAACACAATGATGATTATTTTTTTTTTAAACAAACTTTGCAACGTATTTTCATTACTTGATTTGTTCTGTTTTCCTCCAATTTTTTACTGCCCTAGAAATCATGGAATTCAACATTCCATACAGTGATTGCTGTATCACTGCAGGTGCTCATTTCTATCTGCCAATGGATTCTAGCATTTCTGGGGCAGTAAAAAAAAAAAGAAAATTGAAGGAAAATAGGGCAAATCAAATAATAAAAGTACATTTCAAAGTTTGTTTTTTAAACACACAATGGTGAATATTTGTTTGTTTTAAAGAAACTTTGCAATGCAGTTTTCCCTATTTTCCAAAAAATGTTCCTGTATTTTTTCCCCACTTCCCCTAGAAAATGCTAGAATCCATTTGCGGATATACATGAGCTCCTGCAGTGATCCAGCCATCACTGTGTAGAATGTTGCATTCCATCAATTGACAATGAAAAACCACAGAAAAAAATGATGGAAAATAAGGCAAATCAAATTATGAAAATGCAATGCAAAGTGTGCAAGAACAGGACACACACACAGTTTTAATTACTGCAAAAATATCCGATTTATTTTAACAATATCCAGTTACTATGAGAAAATAATTCACGCAGTCCTAAATTACAAGCAGCTGAAAAATGGGGTTTAACATTGAATAGCCTGGCAATTTAAAATGTTAAACATCTCAGATTTAAATTATTTGTCTGTATATTTGTTTATATAATACTCTGCACAATAGTGCCACTAGATTACATTTAACAGACTATTCAATGTTAAACCCCATTTTTCAGATAATTTTTTAATTTTTACCCTTTGACACTTTAAGGATTCACTTATATAATTACCAGGTAAACTAAACTGTAATCTCAATCTACACACTGTTCAAATTGATTTGAGCATTAATTTTAATTTATAAACTGCTAAAAATGAACATTGTTGCAACCCTACTCTACAGAGCTGAAACATTCAAAATTGCATTGTGCAAACTTCTCCATATTTAACTCATCTTTAAAACTAAATTAAAAGTTTATAACGTTCCACAAATGCAGAGGAATAAAGCAAAAATGGGTGTCTATACAAACAAGAGGATCAATTGTATACTGTTGTCAACAGTTGTGGATGGGAACATTACCTACCATCCAAGGTAGATACTGTATATAACTTTCACCAGCCTACTTGATGAAGATCCTCCGATAACAAACAGCCTCAGATCACAATAGCCCCACAGGGTTCCTCTATCCCCGGAGACCAGTAGAAAGTGCAGGAAAATGGATCTTAAAGTTACAGGCCAAAAAAACTTCCAATACGTGGGACAGCAATTAGCAATTCTTATTGGCAAGGTAACAAGACTCCCCTTAAGAAACAGTAGGCAAATACCTCATATGTTGTTGCTGCAGCGGCTTTCCAGATGTCACACCGGACTGCAACGATGTGTGCCAAACTGTAGAGGGAAGGCTGTCATCAGTCCCTGGTCCTGCAGGCTGTTTCTCAAGGTCCGCCAGATCCACAGCTCACAGCCGTATAATCAGTGCTCACTTCGGCCCAGACGTACAAAGTAACAAACAGAAGAACAGAAGCACCTTATGATAGCCGTTAGTAGTGAATGTGAATTTAATGAACAGGGTATACCATCACAACATACAGTATACACAGGGACTGTGTCCCTAATTAAAAGGCAAACAATACAGAGGAGATGGAAAAATACATAGAGCTAGTAACAAAAAGTGGCTAACACGTTTCGGCGTGAGACTTACTCATAGTTTCATAAAACACATGTTAACTGTAAAGGTTTAAAAAACCTAGCTCAAAACTTGATTGGATAGCGGGAAACACACCCTGCAAATTATTAGCCAATCCGTGACTACTAATCTAATACACACACCCCTCCCCACCCCCTATGAATGCACGCTAAATACTAAAGATCAGTTCATATTGTTTATATGGTTTATAGTGTATAGACTACATATAATGCTCAGAAGTTCCTACATTGAAATGAGTGATGTGGTCTGTAGATTGATCAGAGTATGATCTACGGAAGGGTTATTAATAATATTTTTGGTTACATTTTTGAACCTGCTCTTGTGCATTTATAGATTTGTAGATTTATATACTTGCTTTCTTCTGATCGGAACAGCCAATAGAATGCGAGCTCAATCTGATTGGCTGATTGGATCAGCCAATCGGATTGAACTTGATTCTGATTGGCTGATTCCATCAGCCAATCAGAATATTCCTACCTTAATTCCGATTGGCTGATAGAATCCTATCAGCCAATCGGAATTCGAGGGACGCCATCTTGGATGACGTCCCTTAAAGGAACCGTCATTCTTCAGTTGGACGTCGCCGGATGAAGATGGGTCCGCGGTGGAGGTCTTCAGGATGGAGCCGGTCCTCATCGGATGAAGATAGAAGATGCCGCTTGGAAGAAGATGGTTGCCGGTCCGGATCTACTCTTCTTCCCGGATAGGATGAAGACTTTGGACCCTCTTCTGGACTTCTTCAGTGGATGTCTAGCCCCCGCTTGGGTTGGATGAAGATATCGGAGCCAGGACGGATCGGTGTGATACCCGGTGAGGTGAAGACAAGGTAGGATGATCTTCAGGGGCTTAGTGTTAGGTTTATTTAAGGGGGGTTTGGGTTAGATTAGGGGTATGTGGGTGGTGGGTTGTAATGTTGGGGGGGGGGGTATTGTATGTTTTTTTTTTTTTACAGGCAAAAGAGCTGAACTTCTTGGGGCATGCCCCGCAAAGGGCCCTGTTCAGGGCTGGTAAGGTAAAAGAGCTTTGAACTTTAGTAATTTAGAATAGGGTAGGGCATTTTTTATTTTGGGGGGCTTTATTTTATTAGGGGGCTTAGAGTAGGTGTAATTAGTTTAAAATTGTTGTAAGATTTTCCTTATGTTTGTAAATATTTTTTTATTTTTTGTAACTTAGTTCTTTTTTATTTTTTTGTACTTTAGTTAGTTTATTTCATTGTAGTTATTTGTAGATATTGTATTTAATTAATGTATTGATAGTGTAGTGTTAGGTTTAATTGTAGGTAATTGTAGATATTTTATTTAATTAATTTAATGATAGTGTAGTGTTAGGTTTAATTGTAACTTAGGTTAGGATTTATTTTACAGGTAATTTTGTTATTATTTTAACTAGGTAACTATTAAATAGTTATTAACTATTTAATAGCTATTGTACCTGGTTAAAATAATTACAAAGTTACCTGTAAAATAAATATTAATCCTAAAATAGCTATAATATAATTATAATTTATAGTGTAGCTATATTAGGATTTATTTTACAGGTAAGTATTTAGCTTTAAATAGGAATAATTTATTTAATAAGAGATAATTAATTTCGTTAGATGTAAATTATATTTAATTTAGGGGGGTGTTAGGGTTAGACTTAGCTTTAGGGGTTAATACATTTATTAGAATAGCGGTGAGCTCCAGTCGGCAGATTAGGGGTTAATAATTGAAGTTAGGTGTCGGCGATGTTAGGGAGGGCAGATTAGGGGTTAATACTATTTATTATAGGGTTAGTGAGGCGGATTAAGGGTTAATAACTTTATTATAGTAGCGCTCAGGTCCGCTCGGCAGATTAGGGGTTAATAAGTGTAGGCAGGTGGAGGCGACGTTGTGGGGGGCAGATTAGGGGTTAATAAATATAATATAGGGGTCTGTGATGTTAGGGCAGCAGATTAGGGGTACATAGGGATAATGTAAGTAGCGGCGGTTTACGGAGCGGCAGATTAGGGGTTAAAAATAATATACAGGGGTCAGCGATAGCGGGGTCGGCAGATTAGGGGTTAATAAGTGTAAGGTTAGGGGTGTTTAGACTCGGGGTACATGTTAGAGTGTTAGGTGCAGACGTAGGAAGTGTTTCCGCATAGCAAACAATGGGGCTGCGTTAGGAGCTGAACGCGGCTTTTTTGCAGGGGTTAGGTTTTTTTCCAGCTCAAACAGCCCCATTGTTTCCTATGGGGGAATCGTGCACGAGCACGTTTTTGAGGCTGGCCGCGTCCGTAAGCAACTCTGGTATCGAGAGTTGAAGCTGCGTTAAATATGCTCTACGCTCCTTTTTTGGAGCCTAACGCAGCCTTTATGTGGACTCTCAATACCAGAGTTATTTTTATGGTGCGGCCAGAAAAAAGCCAGCGTTAGCTTTTTGGGTCGTTACCGACAAAACTCCAAATCTAGCCGTTAGACTCTTACCTTTTAAATTGGGCATCCCTGGAATCATCTGGAGCAAGCGCATAGAGCATGCCTTCATATAAGCGGCATGTGCGCCTTGTGCATGCGCAGAGTGAACCCTCCAGCGATATCTGACTGAATGATATTGCCTACAGCAATGCGCGCATGCGTAGTAGCACTCACCCCGGCACTAATTAGATTGAAATTGGCGCCTCCAGCCAATGGGATGTAAATTATTCAGATGGCTGGCGGAGGACCAAGGCAGTGTAGAGGTGTTAAGAGACACTAGGGAGACAATAGAAACAGGAGGGCAATAAAATGAAGGCACCAGGGATAATTTGCGCTCTGCTTTATTATCTGATAAAGAAAACATTGCATCCGGCTGCGGTCTGCTTTTGCTTGCCAGCAGGGCTAATTGAAAAAAACTTTCGGTCTGGTTCTGCTTGTCCGCAGCAGGGCTAAATGGGGAAAAAAACCACATGCCCTGCGCCCAGAACTGCATGTACCGGGCGTCGGGTGATAGGAATTCCACATCCCTGGACAAATAATTTTTTTCTCCCATTTGCCGGCCCCCTGTATCACGTGACAGATATCATCCATACATAGACTAGTATACGTCTACCATGTGTGCTTGTGCACATGCTCAGTAGGATCTTGCTCTCCAGAAAGTGTGAATATTAAGACTGAGAAAAATTTGATAATGGAAGTAAATTGTAAAGTGTCTTAAAACTGCATGCTCTTTCTAAATCTTAAGTTTTTGACTTCAGTGTACCTTTAATTGTTTTAAGTGCAAAAATAGGATTTCTTTGATGTAATTGGCAAGAGTCCATGAGCTAGTGACGTATGGGATATACAATCCTACCAGGAGGGGCAAAGTTTCCCAAACCTCAAAATGCCTATAAATACGCCCCTCACCACACCCACAATTCAGTTTTACAAACTTTACCTCCTATGGAGGTGGTGAAGTAAGTTTGTGCTAAGATTTCTACGTTGACATGCGCTTCTCAGCATTTTGAAGCCTGATTCCTCTCAGAGTACAGCGAATGTCAGAGGGACGTGAAGAGAGTATCACCTATTGAATGCAATGATTTTCTTAACGGGGGTCTATTTCATAGGTTCTCTGTTATCGGTCTTAGAGATTCATCTCCTACCTCCCTTTTCAGATCGACGATATACTCTCATATACCATTACCTCTACTAATAACTGATTCAGTACTGGTTTGGCTATCTGCTATATGTGGATGGGTGTCTTTTGGTAAGTATGTTTTTATTTCTTAAGACACCTCAGCTATGGTTATAACTTTATGCATTTATATAAAGTTCTAAATATATCTATTGTACTTATATTTGCCATGAGTCAGGTTCATGTATTTCCTTTTTGCAGATTGTCAGTTTCATATTTGGGAAATAAACATATTAAGAAATATTTTTCTTACCTGGGGTTTAATCTTTTTTTCAATTGACTAATTTGTTTCAAATTGTGGGCTGACTTAGGCTCGCGGATGCGCCAAATGCTACACTTTATTGAGTCATTCTTGGCGCAATAATTTTTTTGCGTTAAAGGCACATCCGTTGACGCAAGTTAGTCATTTCCTGCGTCGTAATTGACGCAGAGGTTTCACACAGGGTTGCGTCAGTGACGCGAGTGTGTCATTTCCGGACATGGTTGGCGGCAAAAAAAAAATTTCAGTTACGTTGAGCATCATACTTGCCGCTAAATTTTTTTTCATTATTTATTTGCCCCATTGCTTTTTGCCTCTTGCCTTTTCTATGTCAGAGGGCTATGCTATTTGCATTTTTTTTCCATTCCTGAAACCGTCATATAAGGAAATTGACAATTTTGCTTTATATGTTGTTTTTTATTTTACATTTTGCAAGATGTCTCAATCTGATCCTGCCTCAGAAGTATCTGTTGGAACTGTGCTGCCTGCTGTCGGTTCTACTAAAGCTAAGTGCATTTTATTTCCGAATGTCATTGTATTGGTTATCATGATAAACTTTTACATGCAGATATTGTGTCCATCAGTTAATAGTACATTTCCTGTTGTTCCTTCAACTTTTAATGTACATGTTATACCTATGAAATTTAAAGAATGTGTTACTGATTCTATTCAGAAGGCTTTGTCTGCTATTCTGCCTTCTAATTAATATAAAGGTCTTTTAAAACCTCTCATAAGGTTGATAAAATTTCAAATGACCGACAACATAATGAATTATCCTCTTCTGATGAGGATCTATCTGATTCAGAAGATCTTTCCTCAGATATTGACACTAACAAATCTACTTATTTATTTAAAATGAAGTATTTTCGCTCTTTGTTAAGAAGTGTTAATTATTTTGGATATCATGGAAACTAGTCTTCTTGATATTAGAACTAGTAAATTCTGTTTTTAAACCTCCTGTGGTTACTCCAGAGTTTTTTTTTCCTGTTTCTGATGCTTTTTCTTTTATGATATCTAAGGAATGGAATTAGCCGGGTACTTCTTTTATTCTTTCTTCAAGGTTTACAAAATTGTATCCTTTTACCAGCAATTTCTATAGAGTTTTGGGAAAAGATCCTCAAAGTTGTTGGGGCTATTTCTACTCTTGCTGAACGTACCTCTATTCCTATGGAAGATATTACTTAAGTTCCTTTAGATAGGAAACTTAAATCTTATCTAAGGAAAGCTTATTTATATTCAGGTCGTCTCAGGCCTGCAATTTCTTTGGCTGATGTTGCAGCTGCATCAACTTTTTTGTTGAAGATTTAGAATTGGATTCTGATTTATCTAATATTGTTCGTTTACTGCAACATACTAATCAGTTCTGATGCCATTTTTTGATATCATCAAGATTGATGTTAGATTTATGTCTTTAGCTATTTTTAGCTACAAGAGTTTTGAGGCTTAAATCTTGGAATGCTGATATGACTTTTTAAGTCTAGATTGCTATCTTTCTTTCCAAGGTAATAAGACACCTAAGGGTAAATATAAAGCTTCTAAATCGTTTTCGTTCTTTTTTTTTGTCAAATAAGGAACAAAAACCTAATCCTTCCCTATGGAATCTGTTTCCAATCAGAAACCTTCATTAAATGGAATAAATCCAACCCATTTAAGAAACCAAAAGCCAGCCCCTAAGTCCGCATGAAGGTGCGACTCTCATTCCAGCTCAGCTGGTAGGTGGCAGATTAAGGTTTTTTTCAAGAATGTTTTGGGTAAATTTGGTCCAAATCAGTGGTTTCAGTGTATTGTCTCTCAGGGGTTTCGAATAGGATTCTGAGTAAATCCTCTTGTGAGAAGATTTTTTTCTCTCACCCATCCCAGCAAATCCAGTTAAAGCTTGGGCTTTCCTGAAGTGTGTTTCAGACCTGGAGTTTCAGGGGTAGTCATGCCAGTTCCTATTCAGGGACAAGGTCTGGGGTTTTTTCAAATCTATTCATTGTCCCAAAGAAGGAAATTTAATTCAGACCAATTCTGGATCTGAAAATTTTGAATCGTTATTTAAGAGTACCAATTTTCAAATGGCTTTAAGGACTGTTCTACCTTTTATTCAGCAAGGACATTTTAGGTCCATAATGGATTGCAGGATGTATACCTTCATATTCTGATTCATTCAGATCACTATTAGTTCCTGAGATTCTCTTTTCTAGACAAGCGTTACCAATTCGGACTAGCATTTCCATTTGGACTAGCAACCGCTCAGAGAATCTTTTTTTTAAAGGTTCTTGGTGTCCTGCTTTATGGAAACCAGAGAGCAGGGTATTGCGGTGTTTCCTTATTTGGACGATATCTTGGTACTAGCTCAGTCTTTCCATTCTGCAGAATCTCACACTAATCGACTAGTGTTGTTTCTTCGGAAACATGGTTGGAGGATCAATTTTCCAAAAAGTTTCTTGATTCCTCAGACAAGATGGATTCTGTGTCCATGACTCTGTCTCTAACAGACAAGAGACATTTGAAAGTGGTTGCAGCCTGTCGGCACCCTCAGTCTCAGTCATTCCCTTTAGTGGTTATGTGCATGGAAAATTTGCATTGGACGCAATTCCCTTTGCTCGTTCTCACATGAGACCTCTCCAGCTTTGTTTGCTGAATCCATGGTGCAGGGATTATACAAAGATATCACAATTAATATCCTTAATTCCCAATGTTTGACACACTCTGACGTTTAGTTCAAGGGGCTTCTTTGTTCGGCTAACCTGGACTATGATCTCTACAGATGCAAGTCTTTCAGGTTGGGGATCTCTGACAGCACAAGAGGTTTGGAAATCTCAAGAGGCGAGATTACCAATCAATATTTTAGTTTGGCCTCTGTTTATTTTCAAACTGACATATCACATACAGTGGCATTTGTCAATCAGCAGGGTGGGACTCACAGTCCACAAGCTATGAAGAAGTATCTCGGATACTTGCTTTGGCGGAATCCAGTTCCTGTCTAATTTCTGCGGTGCATATCACAGGTATAGACATTGGGAGGGGGATTATCTCAGCCGTCCGACTTTACATCCTGGGGAGTGGTTCCTCCATCCAGATGTGTTTTCTCAGATTGTTCAGATATGGGGTCTTCTACAGATAGATCTGATGGCCTTTCATCTAAACAAGAGACTTCCCAGATGCCTGTCCAGGTTCAGGGATTTTCAGGCGGAAGCAGTGGGTGCACTGACACCTCCTTGGTGTTATCAACCTGCTTATATTTTCCCGCCTCTAGTTCTTCTTCCAAGAGTGATTTCCAGAATCATCATGGAACAATTGTTTGTGTTGCTGGTGGCTCCAGCATGACCTCACAGGTTTTGGTATGTGGGTCTTGTTCGGATGTCCAGCAGCCAACCTTGGCCACTTCTGTTTAGGCCGGACCTACTGTCTCAAGGTCCGTTTTTCCATTAGATTTTCAAATCATTAAATTTGAAGGTATGGAAATTGAACGCTTAGTTCTAAGTCATAGAGGTTTCTCTGATTCAGTGATTAATACTATGTTACAAGCTCGTAAATCTGTCTATTGAAAGATTTATTATCGAGTTTGGAAGACTTACATTTCATGGTGTTCTTCTCATAAATTCTCTTGGCATTCTTTTTAGAGTTGCAAGAATTTTACAGTTTCTTCAGGATGGTTTGGATAAGGTTTTGTCTGCAAGTTCTTTGAAGGGACAAATCTCTGCTCTTTCTGTTTTATTCACAGAAAGATTGCTAAACTTCCTGATATTCACTGTTTTGCACAGGCTTTAGTTCGTATTTAAGCCTGTCATTAAATCATTCTCTTCTCCTCGGAGTCTTAATTTGGTTTGGAGGGCTTTACAGACTCCTCCATATTGAGCCTATGCATTCTTTGGACATTTAACTACTTTCTTGGAAAGTATTGTTTCTTTTGGCCATCTCTTCTGCTAGAAGAGTTTCTGAGCTATCTGCTCTTTCTTGTGAATCTCCTTTTCTGATTTATCATCAGGCTATGGCGGTTTTGCGGACTTCATTTAAATTTTTTCCTAAGGTTGTGAATTCTAACAACATTAGTAGAGAAATTGTTGTACCTTCCTTGTGTCCTAATCCTAAGAATTCTTTGGAAAGATCCTTACATTCTTTGGATGTGGTCAGAGCTTTGAAATATTATGTTGAAGCTACCAAAGATTTCAGGAAGACTTCTAGTCTATTTGTTATATTTTCTGGTCCTAGGAAAGGTCAGAAGGCCTCTGCTATTTCCTTGGCTTCTTGGTTAAAGCTTTTGATTCTTCAAGCTTATTTGGAGTCGGGTCAGGCCCCGCCTCAGAGAATTACAGCTCATTCTACTAGATCAGTCACCACTTCGTGGGCTTTTAAAAATGAAGCATCAGTTGATCGGTTTTGCAAGCAGCAACTTGGTGGTCTTTACATACATTTACTAAATTCTACCGTTTTGACGTATTTGCTTCTTCAGAAGCAGTTTTTGGTAGAAAAGTTCTTCAGGCAGCTGTTTCAGTTTGATTCTTCTGCTGATGTTTTAAGTTTTTCTTTTCTTTATGAGAATAACTTCTATTTTGGGTTGTGGATTAATTTTTCAGCATATGGCTGTTTATTTTTATCCCTCCCTCTCTAGTGACTCTTGCGTGGAGTTGCACATCTTGGGTATTTGATATCCCATACGTCACTAACTCATGGACTCTTGCCAATTACTTGAAAGAAAACATAATTTATGTAAGAACTTACCTGATAAATTCATTTCTTTCATATTGGCAAGAGTCCATGAGACCCACCCTTTTTTATGGTGGTTATGATTTTTTTGTATAAAGCACAATTTTTTCCAGATTCCTTTGTTGATGCTTTTTACTCCTTTCTTTATCACCCCACTAATTGGCTATTTGTGAAACTGAATTGTGGGTGTGGTGAGGGGGTGTATTTGTAGGCATTTTTAGGTTTGGGAAATTTTGCCCCTCCTGGTAGGATTGTATATCCCATATGTCACTAGCTCATGGACTCTTGCCAATATGAAAGAAATAAATTGTTTTTGTCATTTGGGTTCTTTTGTGGTTGTGAATCCTAGTTACTCTGTGAAAAAAATGTTGTTCTTTATATCCCGCCCTTTGTCTTATTACTTGTGGACCCCACATCTCGGCTGTTCCCAGGAGTAATGGACCATGGACTCTCACCACCTGTATAAAAGAAATCATTTTTTATGCTTACCTGTTAATTCATTTCTTTCATGGTGGTAAGAGTCCACGAAACCCCACCCAGTGTTTTTCTGGTGGTGTTCTCTTTTGAGCAAATCTCTTTTCCCTGCTCCTATTTTTTTGCTTTAGTTTCTTTTCCGACGTCTTTTTTGCTTAGACTGAGTTACCTGTGAAGTTAAAGGGTTTTTTGGAGCTCTTAGGGTTGGGGATAATTTGCCGCCTCCTAGTGGCAGGTAAGAGTAATAGATAGATAGTGGACTCTCACCACCATGAAATAATGAATGTATCAGGTAAGTATATATATTTTTTTACAATTGTCTAAGTATTAGGCTTTAGTATACAGAGATAATGAAGTGTGTGTGTGTACAGTAGTGATAAAATAAGTAGATCTGATTTCCATGCAAACTCAACCCATTTTTAAGGGTTGTGGTTTCAAAGAACAAATACAGCTTTTTCATATACAATAATAAACAGAAATTAGCAAACTCATACATTTTATAAACTGCAGCTGGTATAACAAGTCATTCAAAATACTTTAAGTAAAACAATTTAACAGTATACACTGTCCCTTTAACAGTATGCATGCAAATGCATATAAACCACACGAAAGGAGCTAATTTACTCCTAATATATCTGTTTCGAAAGAAACCCATCAAAGACTGATACTAAAAGACCGCACAACCACTCTTATTCCATTACCCTTCTTCAATTCCTTTATCGTCCTGCCCTTTTGCAGGTAGATAGGTGTAATATAGCATAGAATTTACAAGAGGAGACCAGGCAAGTAAAAGGCACATGGTTTAATTTTTTAGTAAAAGAATGTGTAATGGCTTTCTAATACTTTTAAAGGGTGCAAACTTTATGATTTGTTGACTTAGAGGTGGCAGTTAAAATTGGGTTATGTTTTATGTTCGGTAGATTTTCCTATGTAATGTTTTCAGATTCTGTTTGCATTGGGAAAAGGTGACATTTACAGAAATCCTCTGGATTAGAAGACTGTGGCTTTCTGTTCTGAACATTATGACTTTTGATTGTCCTCATGTCATATTCCAATATTTACTGGTGTTTTACACTTGGGTCTAGTAAATCTAGAATGTATAGGTTAGCAGCATGGTTTCTGAGTGCACAATACTTCAACTGTTAGATATTCCTGAAGCTGTCATTGGGATGTAACATCCAGGTCTGGGTTTCTTTTCTAACTGGATGATCAGCCATAATTTTGCTACAAAACTTTTTTTTTATGTTTGTTTTTTCCAAGCCTCCTATCCAAACAAAAACAATTTCATGTGTCACCATGCTATTTATATTTGATCTTAGATGCCTGAACTGCAGATCCGTTTGAACCACACATCATTATTAAAACATATATCCCTACTACTTGAATTAAAGGGACATTAAACACAATTTTTTTATTTCATGATTTAGAAAGAGCATGCCATTTTAAACCACTTTCTAATTTACTTCTATTGACTAATTTGCTTCATTCTCTTGAAATACTTTGCTGAAAAGCATATCTAGATAGGCTCAGTAACTGCTGATTGGTTGCTGCACATAGATGCCTCGTCTGATTGGCTCACCCATGTGCATTGCTATTTCTTTAACAAAGGATATCTAAAGAATGAAGCAAATTAGATAATAGAAGAAAATTGGAATGTTTAAAATTGTATTCTCTATCTGAATCATGAAATACTTTTTTTGGGTTTAGTATCCCTTTAACTGAAATCCCACCCAATCAGTTAAACAACCATACAAAATTTTCCATACGGATGTAATGCTTCCCCTAAGCCTGTATGTTATCATACATTTTCCCTCCGTTGCTCTGCATATTGAAACTAGAAGAATGGGCAGGGTTGAGTTGTGCCCATCGCCAAAGGGGAGGGGCTGCACCACCAGTGACTGTAGTTTAGGCATATAAGCGGTGATTTGGAAAAAATGTATTCTTTCTTGTAATTTCAATTTTCAGTTTGGTAATATGAAAATATTTGTTATTCTTGCTTGTAATTTTACTTTTGTTTGTAACTTTTAGGTTCCTGATTCTATCAAGTCACATTATCGGTCCCCACCAGATCTACTTCCTTCTGCAGGAATAAGAGATGGAGAATTAATCTGTAATGGGGTACCAGATGATTCACAGAAGCACCTATTGCACTCTGAGCACTTAACAAGCCAAATGGAGCAGCAAGAGGTGAGCTTCCAATGATCTTGTTGAATAATTGTCACTTTATTGTCAATTTCATAGTGGGAAACCTATGTTTTTATATGCATGTTTTTTTTTTTATATTTAAAGGGACAGTCTACACTAGAATGTTTATTGTTTAAAAAGATAGCTAATCCCTTTATTACCCATTCCTCAGTTTTGCATAACCAACACAGTTATATTAATATATGTTTTACCGGGAAGCTTCCGGTGGAGGAGGAGCTCTCATTACACGCTGCTAGACTGCCAGGCTACCAGCGGTAACTGAGGGCCGAGAGAACGCAGCTCCAGAACGAGCAAGCCCTTGTCCGTTCCCACACCGGCTTCTGTGGGCTATTACTCTGCGGATATCACTGCAGAGTTTGTCGGAAGCCCCATCTAGCAGTTTCGCTGCTATCCTGGTCTCAAGTCAGATTGTGGGATCACTTAAAGGATTACAACTCGGAAACTGGGTAGCCGCTAGTGGTGCAATTACTGACCTCCTGGAGTCCGTTAATTTGGAGGGAAGAAGGGTCCCACGCCCCCTGGTTGGGCGAGTTGGTTTGGCGGCGCCGGAGACAGCTGGTAGGTCAGGGTGACTCTGACGGGGAGGGATCCGGGAGTGTCACTCCTTCCTCGCTGGAGCATTTCCAGAAGAAACACCAAGGCCACCCACAGTGACTTCTGCCGCACAACATTGTACCATATTTGTGCAGAGGCTCCCGTGAACTACAGACCGTAGAAGTGGAACGCTACCCAGGAGTACGGTAACATCATCTTGTTGTCTTGCATCTTAATAATATGAAAAAGCAATACCCTTGCAGCACGGGTATGTGAGTTTTCTTTTAAGCAGTGGGAACACTTTTTGTATATAAGGTTTTTTTTGGACTTCCAAACCAGACTATTTCAATCGATATCATAAACGATATCGGGCTGTATTTAAAAAAAAAAAAAAAAGTAACTACGTCTCTGACTCTCTTTTTCTCAGGGCTAGTGAGGCCCAAATAGGCACGGTCCCTAAGCATATTCAAGGGACTCTAACTGCCCAAGAGGACTTATTAATTGAGACTGTAGTGAATGACTCTAGTCTGTTTTCTATAGAGTTGTCCTCAAAAGGTATTTAATTACTTCTGTATTGGGGTTGATAGCTATACTGCCTTATCATGAGCTATTTTGCCCCACTATTCTGATTTTACCTAGAGGTGCTAGAGTTTTTAGAAACTGTATAACTCATATCAACATGATGTATTGGTAAATTGTATATCAGTTATAAAAGGGGCAGAGTTAAAAGCTGTGAGATTATGTAACTTGCTTATAACTAGACTTAGAGTAGCTCAGATTCTGGTTTGTTTAGTGTAATTATTTTCAGCTGTTTTTGCTTTTTTGTAGACTATTGACCAAACTAGATGCCCCCGTCAGGGATTTGTTTAGAACGGTTTTTTTTGTCTAATCACAGGTCCCTTGGTAGGAACCTTCACCCTTTAATCCAAACCCGAAAGTAATTCACTCTTAAATTCCATTTAGGGATTCATTCTAAAGCACTTATTATAGGAAAGGCCCAGAGTAGGGCCCAGGGGAAAAAAGAAAAAAAAGGGGGGTGAGGGGTCACATATACACACTTCTTAACACTATATTATACACTGTGTGCTTTTAGTATTCACAGATTGCTGACTGTATTATTGATTGTATTCACTTCACTCTACATATTTGTTTTTCTTTTTTTCTTACACATTTCTGTTTCGTATGGAAAAGTTTCTTACACAAGCAAATCAGCACTCTCCAAAAATACCTGTTAAACCAAGAGAAAAAAAAAATAGGGGGATAGATGCTAGTTCTGACTCTAGTGAAATGCTTTCAGTATCCTGATAATCAGGCCCTATTGGTCCAATTTAGCCACCTTTTCTCATCCCAGTTTGAAATAATTAAAAAGGAATTAAATGGCATATCAACAGAACTTACTACTCTTAATCTTGAAGTCAAACAATTTGCCACTAGGATAGCGGAAGCGGAGGTTAGGATATCCGACCTGGAGGATTTAGTTAACAAACAAGAATATATGTTAATGAAACAACAATCCAAAATTCAAAGTATGGAGGCGCGTCTGGAGGATCAAGAGGATCGCTCCAGGCGCAATAATATTAGGATTTTGGGTATTCCTGAAACCCCAGAGTTTGATAACTTGATTGAGTTCACCTCTTTGATATTACCACAGGCATTAGGCTTTCCCCCACAAGTGCTACCCTTACCTATTGAAAGGGCGCACAGAATAGGACCTAAAAGATTTTTTGAAAATGGTTCAGTTAAGAATAGGTTATGTATATTCAAGCTCTTAATATTTCAGGATAAAATAGAAATGTTGAGATTATATAGGAAGTTTGACACTTTTTTAATATATGGGCGATAAAAAAGTCCTTTTATTTCAGGATTTCTGAGACAGTACATAAAAGGAAAGCCATGGCCCCTTTATGTACTATAATGATAAACAAAAAGGAATCAAAGCACAAATGTTATACCCCACTAAAATTATTGTGGAAGACAATGGCAATAAGCTGATATTTACTGAGACTTCCAAAGCAAAGGAATTTATTGACTCTAGAGGTAGTTAGAGGGCAACTGAGACGAAGTTAGAATTAGCTGGAATGGCCATGCAGTTTTTCAGTTTAGTTTTTTTCCCCTTTTTTTTTTTCTTTTTTTTTCTTTTCTCTCTCTCTGCCTCGTGCTTCCCCTCCACTCCCCCCCCCCCCACGAGTACCCGAGTTGGGCTGAAACTAGTCTCTTTTTATGTTATTTTTATTTTGTGGCCTTGGGCGGTGCCCTAGGCTATTAATTGCCTGGATTTAAAGGTGCTATGTTCATGGGTTATTTATTTTATTCTTAGTATATATTTGGTAGTAGTAAAAGTAGTTTTACCGATTTGTTTTATTTTTTTTGAAGCACGACCGCATGTATATGTAAATATATCTGGTTACATGGTAGGCCTTAAAATAATTAGAGATGAGGGAGTGGCATAATCCTTTGGTGCTTATGATGAGGAATGTTGACTTCATAATGCATAGGACCCCTAAAATATGGTTTATGGACAAGATTAAGTTTTTAATTTACTTTTATTTATGGCAGATATAGTAGGGAATATTAATGATTTTTCCTGGAATGTTGGGGGAATCACCAATCCGATGAAGCGGAAACTTATAATTAAAAAACTTGGTCTACAAGAACCGACTATAGCTTTCCTACAAGAAACATACTTAAAAGCCCCAGAGATTCCTAAATTGAGATCTAGATGGGTAGGGTAAGTGATAGCGACGCCGTGTAGTGGTAGGAAATCAGGGGTAGCAATACTTCTAAATAAAAATCTATCATATCAACTAATACAGACCGAATTAGACCCTGAGGAAAGATACATTATTTTACAAATACAAATTAACGGAATAAAATTCGTTCTATGCAATATATATGCACCAAATGCATTTTCAAAAACATTTTGGGAAAGATTAAGGACTAAATTATTCCCTTTTAACAGACCTTATGATAGGTGGCGATTTCAATCTCTCATTATGTCCAGACTTTGATAGGCTTTCAAAAAAACAAAAACTTGGATATATATAATAAACAAGCTAAATTTATGAAAAAGTTTTGTCATCTTAAAATAATTGATATATGGAGAGTTCAAAATCCAGAGAATCGTATTTTCACTTGTGAGTCAAAAACATATAGACCATTCTCTAGAATTAATTTCATATTAGTAGCAGAATCCCTATCCCTGCAAAAAATGGATGCTAAAATAGGTGATATAGTTATATCGGACCATGCGGTTGTGTCACTATCATTCCACTCCCCTGTGAGTCCGGTAGAGAAGAATTATACTATTTTTTTTTTCCTCGTTATATGTATAAAAATACTAGATTTGCTTTATGGTTAAAGCAAAAATGGAAAGACTATTGTACCCATAATATATTGTACTTTCATAAAACAGAAATATTTTGGGAAGCGTCTAAAGCAAACTTAAGGGGAGAGATAAAAGCTTACATGTGCAAGAAGAAGAAGAAAGACAATATGAGAGAAGTTCAATTAGCCAACCAAGTTAGAAATAGTTATAGAAAGTTCTACAGTGATCCAACTCGTTTACACTGGGAGAGTTATACTAGAGCTAGACAGGAAAGGGATGTATTTCTCCAACATAGGTGTGTCCGGTCCACGGCGTCATCCTTACTTGTGGGATATTCTCTTCCCCAACAGGAAATGGCAAAGAGCCCAGCAAAGCTGGTCACATGATCCCTCCTAGGCTCCGCCTACCCCAGTCATTCTCTTTGCCGTTGTACAGGCAACATCTCCACGGAGATGGCTTAGAGTTTTTTAGTGTTTAACTGTAGTTTTTATTATTCAATCAAGAGTTTATTTTGAAATAGTGCTGGTATGTACTATTTACTCAGAAACAGAAAAGAGATGAAGATTTCTGTTTGTATGAGGAAAATGATTTTAGCAACCGTCACTAAAATCCATGGCTGTTCCACACAGGACTGTTGAGAGCAATTAACTTCAGTTGGGGGAACAGTGAGCAGTCTCTTGCTGGTTGAGGTATGACACATTCTAACAAGACGATGTAATGCTGGAAGCTGTCATTTTCCCTCTGGGATCCGGTAAGCCATGTTTATTACGATTGTAAATAAGGGCTTCAAAAAGGGCTTATTAAGACTGTAGACTTTTTTTGGGCTAAATCGATTGATTATTAACACATATTTAGCCTTGAGGAATCATTTTATCTGGGTATTTTGATATAATAATATCGGCAGGCACTGTTTTAGACACCTTATTCTTTAGGGGCTTTCCCAAAGCATAGGCAGAGCCTCATTTTCGCGCCGGTGTTGCGCACTTGTTTTTGAGAGGCATGGCATGCAGTCGCATGTGAGAGGAGCTCTGATACTTAGAAAAGACTTTCTGAAGGCGTCATTTGGTATCGTATTCCCCTTGGGGCTTGGTTGGGTCTCAGCAAAGCAGATACCAGGGACTGTAAAGGGGTTAAAGTTCAAAACGGCTCCGGTTCCGTTATTTTAAGGGTTAAAGCTTCCAAATTTGGTGTGCAATACTTTTAAGGCTTTAAGACACTGTGGTGAAAATTTGGTAAATTTTGAACAATTCCTTCATGTTTTTTCGCATTTGCAGTAATAAAGTGTGTTCAGTTTAAAATTTAAAGTGACAGTAACGGTTTTATTTTAAAACGTTTTTTGTACTTGTTATCAAGTTTATGCCTGTTTAACATGTCTGAACTACCAGATAGACTGTGTTCTGAATGTGGGGAAGCCAGAATTCCTATTCATTTAAATAAATGTGATTTATGTGACAATGACAATGATGCCCAAGATGATTCCTCAAGTGAGGGGAGTAAGCATGGTACTGCATCATTCCCTCCTTCGTCTACACGAGTCTTGCCCACTCAGGAGGCCCCTAGTACATCTAGCGCGCCAATACTCCTTACTATGCAACAATTAACGGCTGTAATGGATAATTCTGTCAAAAACATTTTAGCCAAAATGAACACTTATCAGCGTAAGCGCGACTGCTCTGTTTTAGATACTGAAGAGCATGACGACGCTGATATTAATATTTCTGAAGGGCCCCTAACTCAGTCTGATGGGGCCAGGGAGGTTTTGTCTGAGGGAGAAATTACTGATTCAGGGAACATTTCTCAACAAGCTGAACCTGATGTGATTGCATTTAAATTTAAGTTGGAACATCTCCGCATTCTGCTTAAGGAGGTATTATCCACTCTGGATGATTGTGACAAGTTGGTCATCCCAGAGAAACTATGTAAAATGGACAAGTTCCTAGAGGTGCCGGGGCTCCCAGAAGCTTTTCCTATACCCAAGCGGGTGGCGGACATTGTTAATAAAGAATGGGAAAGGCCCGGTATTCCTTTCGTCCCTCCCCCCATATTTAAAAAATTGTTTCCTATGGTCGACCCCAGAAAGGACTTATGGCAGACAGTCCCCAAGGTCGAGGGAGCGGTTTCCACTTTAAACAAACGCACCACTATACCCATAGAGGATAGTTGTGCTTTCAAAGATCCTATGGATAAAAAATTAGAAGGTTTGCTTAAAAAGATGTTTGTTCAGCAGGGTTACCTTCTACAACCAATTTCATGCATTGTCCCTGTCGCTACAGCCGCATGTTTCTGGTTCGATGAGCTGATAAAGGCGGTCGACAGTGATTCTCCTCCTTATGAGGAGATTATGGACAGAATCAATGCTCTCAAATTGGCTAATTCTTTCACGCTAGACGCCACTTTGCAATTGGCTAGGTTAGCGGCTAAGAATTCTGGGTTTGCTATTGTGGCGCGCAGAGCGCTTTGGTTGAAATCTTGGTCGGCTGATGCGTCTTCCAAGAACAAGCTACTTAACATTCCTTTCAAGGGGAAAACGCTGTTTGGCCCTGACTTGAAAGAGATTATCTCGGATATCACTGGGGGTAAGGGCCACGCCCTTCCTCAGGATCGGCCTTTCAAGGCAAAAAATAAACCTAATTTTCGTCCCTTTCGTAGAAACGGACCAGCCCAAAGTGCTACGTCCTCTAAGCAAGAGGGTAATACTTCTCAAGCCAAGCCAGCTTGGAGACCAATGCAAGGCTGGAACAAGGGAAAGCAGGCCAAGAAACCTGCCACTGCTACCAAGACAGCATGAAATGTTGGCCCCCGATCCGGGACCGGATCTGGTGGGGGGCAGACTCTCTCTCTTCGCTCAGGCTTGGGCAAGAGATGTTCTGGATCCTTGGGCGCTAGAAATAGTCTCCCAAGG
This sequence comes from Bombina bombina, assembly GCF_027579735.1. Classification (NCBI taxonomy): domain Eukaryota; kingdom Metazoa; phylum Chordata; class Amphibia; order Anura; family Bombinatoridae; genus Bombina; species Bombina bombina. The sequence continues at coordinate 227,616,501 of NC_069501.1, forward strand.
TTATCTTCTGGAATTCAAGGGACTTCCCCCAAGGGGGAGGTTCCACAGGTCTCAGTTGTCTTCAGACCACATAAAAAGACAGGCATTCTTACATTGTGTAGAAGACCTGTTAAAAATGGGAGTGATTCATCCCGTTCCATTAAGAGAACAAGGGATGGGGTTCTACTCCAATCTGTTTATAGTTCCCAAAAAAGAGGGAACGTTCAGACCAATCTTAGATCTCAAGATCTTAAACAAGTTTCTCAAGGTTCCATCGTTCAAGATGGAAACCATTCGAACTATTCTTCCTTCCATCCAGGAAGGTCAATTCATGACCACGGTGGATTTAAAGGATGCGTATCTACATATTCCTATCCACAAGGAACATCATCGGTTCCTGAGGTTCGCATTCCTGGACAAACATTACCAGTTCGTGGCGCTTCCTTTCGGATTAGCCACTGCTCCAAGGATTTTCACAAAGGTACTAGGGTCCCTTCTAGCTGTGCTAAGACCAAGGGGCATTGCTGTAGTACCTTACTTGGACGACATTCTGATTCAAGCGTCGTCCCTTCCTCAAGCAAAGGCTCACACGGACATTGTCCTGGCCTTTCTCAGATCTCACGGATGGAAAGTGAACGTGGAAAAGAGTTCTCTATCTCCGTCAACAAGGGTTCCCTTCTTGGGAACAATAATAGACTCCTTAGAAATGAGGATTTTTCTGACAGAGGCCAGAAAAACAAAACTTCTAGACTCTTGTCGGATACTCCATTCCGTTCCTCTTCCTTCCATAGCTCAGTGCATGGAAGTGATCGGGTTGATGGTAGCGGCAATGGACATAGTTCCTTTTGCACGCATTCATCTAAGACCATTACAACTGTGCATGCTCAGTCAGTGGAATGGGGACTATACAGACTTGTCTCCGAAGATACAAGTAAATCAGAGGACCAGAGACTCACTCCGTTGGTGGCTGTCCCTGGACAACCTGTCACGAGGGATGACATTCCGCAGACCAGAGTGGGTCATTGTCACGACCGACGCCAGTCTGATGGGCTGGGGCGCGGTCTGGGGATCCCTGAAAGCTCAGGGTCTTTGGTCTCGGGAAGAATCTCTTCTACCGATAAATATTCTGGAACTGAGAGCGATATTCAATGCTCTCAAGGCTTGGCCTCAGCTAGCGAGGGCCAAGTTCATACGGTTTCAATCAGACAACATGACAACTGTTGCGTACATCAACCATCAGGGGGGAACAAGGAGTTCCCTGGCGATGGAAGAAGTGACCAAAATCATTCTATGGGCGGAGTCTCACTCCTGCCACCTGTCTGCTATCCACATCCCAGGAGTGGAAAATTGGGAAGCGGATTTTCTGAGTCGTCAGACATTGCATCCGGGGGAGTGGGAACTCCATCCGGAAATCTTTGCCCAAGTCACTCAGCTGTGGGGCATTCCAGACATGGATCTGATGGCCTCTCGTCAGAACTTCAAAGTTCCTTGCTACGGGTCCAGATCCAGGGATCCCAAGGCGGCTCTAGTGGATGCACTAGTAGCACCTTGGACCTTCAAACTAGCTTATGTGTTCCCGCCGTTTCCTCTCATCCCCAGGCTGGTAGCCAGGATCAATCAGGAGAGGGCGTCGGTGATCTTGATAGCTCCTGCGTGGCCACGCAGGACTTGGTACGCAGATCTGGTGAATATGTCATCGGCTCCTCCTTGGAAGCTACCTTTGAGACGAGACCTTCTTGTTCAGGGTCCGTTCGAACATCCGAATCTGGTTTCACTCCAGCTGACTGCTTGGAGATTGAACGCTTGATCTTATCGAAGCGAGGATTCTCAGATTCTGTTATCGATACTCTTGTTCAGGCCAGAAAGCCTGTAACTAGAAAGATTTACCACAAAATTTGGAAAAAATATATCTGTTGGTGTGAATCTAAAGGATTCCCTTGGGACAAGGTTAAGATTCCTAGGATTCTATCCTTCCTTCAAGAAGGATTGGAAAAAGGATTATCTGCAAGTTCCCTGAAGGGACAGATTTCTGCCTTGTCTGTGTTACTTCACAAAAAGCTGGCAGCTGTGCCAGATGTTCAAGCCTTTGTTCAGGCTCTGGTTAGAATCAAGCCTGTTTACAAACCTTTGACTCCTCCTTGGAGTCTCAATTTAGTTCTTTCAGTTCTTCAGGGGGTTCCGTTTGAACCCTTGCATTCCGTTGATATTAAGTTATTATCTTGGAAAGTTTTGTTTTTAGTTGCAATTTCTTCTGCTAGAAGAGTTTCAGAATTATCTGCTCTGCAGTGTTCTCCTCCTTATCTGGTGTTCCATGCAGATAAGGTGGTTTTACGTACTAAACCTGGTTTTCTTCCAAAAGTTGTTTCTAACAAAAACATTAACCAGGAGATTATCGTACCTTCTCTGTGTCCGAAACCAGTTTCAAAGAAGGAACGTTTGTTGCACAATTTGGATGTTGTTCGCGCTCTAAAATTCTATTTAGATGCTACAAAGGATTTTAGACAAACATCTTCCTTGTTTGTTGTTTATTCCGGTAAAAGGAGAGGTCAAAAAGCAACTTCTACCTCTCTCTCTTTTTGGATTAAAAGCATCATCAGATTGGCTTACGAGACTGCCGGACGGCAGCCTCCCGAAAGAATCACAGCTCATTCCACTAGGGCTGTGGCTTCCACATGGGCCTTCAAGAACGAGGCTTCTGTTGATCAGATATGTAGGGCAGCGACTTGGTCTTCACTGCACACTTTTACCAAATTTTACAAGTTTGATACTTTTGCTTCTTCTGAGGCTATTTTTGGGAGAAAGGTTTTGCAAGCCGTGGTGCCTTCCATTTAGGTGACCTGATTTGCTCCCTCCCTTCATCCGTGTCCTAAAGCTTTGGTATTGGTTCCCACAAGTAAGGATGACGCCGTGGACCGGACACACCTATGTTGGAGAAAACAGAATTTATGTTTACCTGATAAATTACTTTCTCCAACGGTGTGTCCGGTCCACGGCCCGCCCTGGTTTTTTTAATCAGGTCTGATAATTTATTTTCTTTAACTACAGTCACCACGGTACCATATGGTTTCTCCTATGCAAATATTCCTCCTTAACGTCGGTCGAATGACTGGGGTAGGCGGAGCCTAGGAGGGATCATGTGACCAGCTTTGCTGGGCTCTTTGCCATTTCCTGTTGGGGAAGAGAATATCCCACAAGTAAGGATGACGCCGTGGACCGGACACACCGTTGGAGAAAGTAATTTATCAGGTAAACATAAATTCTGTTTTTTAAAACCGAAATCTCTAGAAGAGGAAACAAAACTAAATTTACGGTTTAAAGTTTATCATGGGTGTTCCGCCAAATATCTTGCAAAACTAGTTAAGAACAGGAAAAAAAATAATTATATCTTAGCAATTAAAGATAGAGATAAGAGAAACTCAGAACCTACGGATATTAGCATGATTCTCTATTCTTATCAGAAGTTATACACAAATACTAGCAATAATAGCCTGAGTCAAGAAAAATTCTGGGCACAAATTAAAATACCTAGGGTAGTAAAAGTTCTTCTTGAGAGGCTCAACGCCCCTATCTCAGCTGAAGAGAATGGGGAAGCAATAGAAAAAGCTAAACTAAATAAGGCAGCAGGTCCGGATTGCCTCCCAGCAGAGTATTACAAAATATTAGCGGAAGAAATTAAACCCACTCTTGAAAAGCTTTTCAATAACTACTTTCTTCTACAAGATTACGACGAGTCCACGGATTTCATCCTTACTTGTGGGATATTAACCTCCTGCTAACAGGAAGTGGCAAAGAGCACCACAGCAGAGCTGTACATATATATAGCTCCTCCCTTCCCTCCACCCCCAGTCATTCTCTTTGCCTGTGTTAGTAATAGGAAGAGGTAAAGTGAGGTGTTAGTTTTAGATTCTTCAATCAAGAAGTTTTTTATTTTAAATGGTACCGGTGAGTACTATTTTCCTCAGGGAGATATGGAGAAGAAGATTTCTGCCCTGAGGTTGATGATTTTAGCAGATGTAACTAAGATCCATGTTGGTTCCCACAGAGCTTATGAAGATAGTGCAAGAGAAATCTTCAGTGTGGAGAATGGTGTCATGCTACAAGCAGCATTGATGTATGTTCAGTCTTTTATTTCTGAGGAGACTTTGTATATCATAACTGGCTGACATTTTTTCCCTGCAAGGGAAGCAGTAGACACTTGACATTTTATATTTTATATTTATAGTCAGTAGGGCTACGGCTACCTCTTTCTTTTTGGCTGAAGAGTATCATCTGCCTGGCATATGAGACTGCTGGACAGCAGCCTCCTGAAAGAATTACGGCTCATTCTACTAGGGCTGTGGCTTCCACATGGAGATTTCTTCTTTTGCGATTGTCTGTAGACCAGATAAAAAGAGAGGCATTCTTACGTTGTGTAAAAGACCTCTCCACTATGGGAGTAATTCGTCCCGTTCAAAGACTAGAACAGGGACAGGGATTTTACTCTAATCTTTTTGTAGTACCCAAAAAAGAGGGAACGTTCAGACCTATTTTAGACCTCAAGAGTCTAAACAAGTTTCTCAGAGTTCCATCCTTCAAGATGGAGACCATCCGAACAATTTTACCAATGATCCAGGAGGGTCAATATTTGACTACCGTGGACTTGAAGGATGCATTCCTTCATGTTCCTATTCACAAGTATCATCAGTTCCTAAGGTTTGCCTTCCTGGACAAACATTTTCAGTTTGTGGCTCTTCCCTTCGGGTTGGCCACAGCACCCAGGATCTTCACGAAGGTTCTAGGGTCCCTTCTGGCGGTTCTCAGGCTGCGGGGCATAGCAGTGGTGCCTTATCTGGACGATATTTTGATTCAGGCGTCAAGTTATCATCTGACGAAATCTCATACAGACACATTGTTGTCTTTTCTGAGAACTCAGGGATGGAAGGTGAACCTAGAAAAGAGTTCACTAGTTCCACGGACAAGGGTTCCCTTCTTGGGAACTCTGATAGACTCGGTATCCATGAAGATATTTCTGACGGAGGTCAGAAATTCAAAGATTCTAAATACTTGCCGAGCCCTTCAGTCCAATCCTCGGCCATCAGTGGCTCAGTGTATGGAGGTAATTGGATTAATGGTAGCGGCAATGGACATCATTCCGTTTGCTCGTTTTCATCTCAGACCACTGCAGCTGTGCATGCTCGGACAGTGGAATGGGGACTATGCGAATTTATCTCCTCAGATAAATCTGGATCAAGAGACTCTCTCTTCTTTGGTGGTTGTCGCCGGATCATCTGTCCCAGGGGACGTGTTTCCGCAGACCCTCGTGGGTGATAGTGACAACGGACACCAGCCTACTGGGCTGGGGTGCAGTCTGAAATTCCCTGAAGGCTCAGGGTGTATGGACTCAAGTGGAGTCTCTACTTCCAATCAATATTCTGGAATTGAGAGCAATATTCAATGCGCTTCAGGCATGGCCTCAGTTGGCTTCGGCCAATTTCATCAGATTCCAGTCAGACAATATCACGACTGTGGCTTATATCAATCATCGGGGAGGAACGAGGAGTTCCTTGGCGATGATAGAAGTATCCAAGATAATTCGATGGGCAGAGGCCCTCTCGTTATCTGTCGGCAATCTACATCCCAGGAGTAGAGAACAGTGAAGCAGATTTTCTAAGTCGACAGACATTTCATCCGGGGGAGTGGGAACTCCACTCGGAGGAGTTTGCCTCACTGATTCTCTGATGGGGCAAACTGGAATGGGATCTGATGGCATCTCGTCAGAATGCCAAGCTTCCAAGATACGGATCCAGGTCGAGGGATCCTCAGGCCGAACTGATAGATGCCTTGGCAGTGCCTTGGTCGTTCAGCCTAGCTTATGTCTTACCACCATTTCCTCTCCTTCCACGCGTGATTGCTCGGATCAAACAGGAGAGAGCTCCGGTAATTCTGATCACGCCTGCGTGGCCTCGCAGGACTTGGTATGCGGATCTAGTGGAAACTTCCATTGAGACAGGACCTTCTCATTCAAGGACCTTTCCAACATCCAAATCTCAGTTCTCTGCAGCTGACTGCTTGGAGATTGAACGCTTGATTTTATCTAAGCGGGGATTCTCAGATTCGGTCATTGATACTTTGATACAGGCACGTAAGCCTGTCACTAGAAAGATCTATCATAAGATATGGCATAAATATCTTTTTTGGTGTGAATCCAAGGGTTACTCATGGATGGAGTAAGGTTCGGATTCCTAGGATTTTGTCTTTTCTCCAAGAAGGATTGGAGAAAGGGTTAGCAAGTTCCTTAAAGGGACAGATTTCTGCCTTGTCAATTTTGCTTCACAAACGTTTGACAGATGTTCCAGATGTTCAGTCTTTTTGTCAGGCTCTAACCAGAATTAAGCCTGTATTTAGACCTATTGCTCCACCTTGGAGTTTGAATTTAGTTTGAACCCATGCATTCCATAGATATTAAATTGTTATCTTGGAAAGTTTTGTTTTTGGTTGCTATTTCTTCTGCTCGTAGAGTTTCTGAGCTTTCAGCGTTACAATGTGATTCGCCTTATCTTATCTTTCATTCTGATAAGGTGGTTTTGCGTACCAAACCTGGATTCCTTCCTAAGGTTGTTTCAAATAAGAATATTAATCACGAAATTGTTGTTCCTTCCTTGTGTCCTAACCCTTCTTCTAAGAAGGAGCGTAAGTTGCATAACCTGGACGTGGTCCGTGCCTTGAAGTTTTACTTGCAGGCGACTAAGGATTTCCGTCAATCATCTTCATTGTTTATTCTGGAAAGCGTAGGGGTTAGAAAGCTACGGCTACCTCTTTCTTTTTGGCTGAAGAGTATCATCCGCCTGGCATATGAGACTGCTGGACAGCAGCCTCCTGAAAGAATTACGGCTCATTCTACTAGGGCTGTGGCTTCCACATGGGCTTTTAAAAACGATGCTTCTGTTGAACAGGTTTGCAAGGCTGCGACTTGGTCGTCTCTTCATACTTTTTCCAAATTTTACAAATTTGATACTTTTGCTTCTTCTGAGTCTGTTTTTGGGAGAAAAGTTCTTCAAGCAGTGGTGCCTTCCGTTTAGGTCTCTGTCTTGTCCCTCCCGTTTCATCCGTGTCCTGTAGCTTTGGTATTGTATCCCACAAGTAAGGATGAAATCCGTGGACTCGTCGTATCTTGTAGAAGAAAAGTAAATTTATGCTTACTTGATAAATTTCTTCTACGATACGCCCAGTCCACGGCCCTCCCTGTCATTTTTCAGACAGATTTAGATTGTTTTATTTTTTATAACTTCAGTCACCTCTGCACCTTTAGCTTTTCCTTTCTCTTCCTAAACCTTTGGTTGAATAACTGGGGGTGGAGGGAAGGGAGAAGCTATATATACAGCTCTGCTGTGGTGCTCTTTGCCACTTCCTGTTTGCGGCAGGTTAATATCCCACAAGTAAGGATGAAATCCGTGGATTTGTCGTATCGTAGAAGAAATTAATTTATCAGGTAAGCATAAATTTACTTTTACTGCAAGTAATCCACCTTCAGAGTATTTTTCTGCAGACAACATCTCTTTAATCCCCGAAAAGGATATAAACTTAGAGGACCCAGCCTCATATAGACCAATATTGGTGCTCAATACAGACTATAAGCTATTAACCTCTATTATAGCATCTAGATTTGTTATGCCTTGAAAAAATTATCCATCCTGACCAGACAGGGTTTATGGCTTCAAGAAATGCATCTAAAAATATGCAGAAAATTATTACTCTTTTGGATTATATATGGAATATAAGTAGAGGCAATGGTAAACAATATAAACATGATACAGCACTTTTAACCCTTGACACGGTTAAGGCATTCGACTCTATTGAGTGGGAATATCTATTCCAGACACTTGAAAAATTTGGTTTTAAAAACCAGTTTGTTCATTTTGTACGTAACCTATATAATAGCCCGATTTCTTTTTTTTAAAATTAATAATACTCTAACACCTGGGATAAGGTTAAAAAAAGGTACCAGACAAGGTTGTCCTTTGTCTCCCCTTCTCTTCAATTTCGCATTAGAACCTCTTGCTATCTGGTTAAGAGATAAGCTATAGGGTATTTCTGTGGGCAAAATTGCCCTCAAAACACTATTGTATGCTGATGACCTTTTAATTTGTCTCCATAACACAACCAAGGCTATCCCACTAGTACTAGAGTGTTTGAATTTCTTTAGCTCGTTTTCAGGCTACAAGATGAACTACAATAAAAGTGAATTGATGTGGATACATAAAACTGGTTATAATATAGCAAACAGTGTTTAAGGAAGTGGACTCTCTTAGATATCTTGGGATATATTTACATAGGAACCCATTAAAATGGTATGGACTTAATTTTAATCCATTGCTACAGAAAATTCAAACAGATTTGTAACTTTGGGTTGCATTCCCGCTGTCTATTTCAGCTAAGATTACCCTTATTAAAACGATTATTTTCCTGCGGCTTCTCTTCCCGTGGCTTCTCTTCCCATTACAGAATTTACCATTAATACTAAATAAAGCAGACCTTCGGAAATTAAATACCAGCTTTTCGAAATTTATCTGGCTTGGTAAGAAAAAATTGCGCATTGCATTAGAGAAACTGATGCAAACACGTGAATCTGCCGGTTTGGCATTGCCTAACATTAAGTTCTATAACCTTGTAGCTTTAGTTAAAATTTCTATAGATTGGCTAGCAGAAACTAATTGGTTCTCTACAGAGGAAATTGAAAATTTTCTTGTTTTCCCCTTCTCGGTAAAAGCCTTATTACATATTTCCCCTAGAGAATTACCAAGTAATATACAGAGTTTAATCTCTTTTAAGAATATAATTATCGCATGGCATAAATTTTGTATTTTAATAGGTATAGATTACTCTTTTTCAGAGTACTTACCTATAATAGGTCACCCAGAATTTCCCTCGGGGAATAATCAGGAGGTATTCAGAACGTGGTCTAGTTAAGGGTCTTAAGTCAGTATACCATTTCTTAACAGATGAAGGACAAATAATCTCTTTCGACAATTTAATGCGACAGTTTGATTTACAGAGTAATAATTTATATGCCTATCTACAAGTATGCCATTTTATCAATGCAAAAATGTGGAGTGGTAGTGGGACCGCTGCATGGTCTGAGATTAGATCCTGTATTGCTAATTTTGGAGTCAAGGCCCCTTCAATTTCTTTACTATATAGTATTATGCTGGCTAAACAAAGTCAATCTTTCATGGAAAAACTTAATGAAAAATGGAGGCAACTATTTTTAAATGTAGATCAGGAAAAAATTAAGGCTAGTTTTAAAGCATTAAATAAATGTCGAATACCAATGAGTTGGAAAGAAGGACATATGAAACGTATTAATAATTTTTATTGTACACCTTTCAAAATGTCAAAAATGTATCCTAGTCCAATCTTTTCCTGTCCACGCTTTGTACATACAAATGCAGATGTTTTGCATATATTCTGGTCATGTCCCAAGATTGGGCAGTTTTCGAAGAAGGTCGTTTTTTGGATTAATAGATTATACAAAGTAAATATTCATCTTGACTCAGAAGGCATCTTCTTTCTTAACTGTGCCATCCATGAGTCCCCATTGCAGAGAAATATCCTGAATACAATTATTTTGCTCATCAGACAACTTATATTAAAAAAAAACTGGAAAGCAAAAAAGATACCAGGCCTCTCTATTTTCATTAAAGAAATCCAGATTCAAATAATATTTGAATCCTTCCATTTTAGAGAAGCAAAAGAAAGGGAAATTAGGAGATTTTTGATAGGATGGTTACCAATAATTAAGACTTATTAGTTATGCATCCAGAAGACTATTTTATATCCATTTTTGAGCTCAGACAGTTTTTCTGAGCTGGTTTTGTTAGGTGACTTTTCCCGGCAGACTGGATATCGGGATACAGGGAGTCAGTTAGAAGTATCCCACTAAGAGGATGGGCGCCTGGGTCCGCACAGGTCCTTGGGGAGGTTTGGGGCTGTGGGGGGGGTGAGATGCTGGGAGTGGGGGAGAGAGACCCATTCCCCCCCCTTTTTTCCCCCCTTTCTCTCAAGTTAGGATTATTTTATTTAAATTAAAATCCACCAACAGTGTAAAATGAGTTTTACCCTTGATTTAGTTTATTGTTCTCAAATGCAAGATAGATGGAACGGGCATATATTATTATATTATTCCTTGATTATATTCCTTGTTTTTTATTGTTTTGTTCTTTTTTTGACTTATGACACCCTGTGAGGTGTACGGATATTGTAAACATAACATGTTTAACTTTCCTGCACTGTTGGTATATATAAATAAATATTTTTAAAAATATATAAATGTTTTACTTATGTGATTGCCTTGTATCTAAGCCTATGCAGGATGCCCCCTTTGTCTCGGTGCTTTTGACAGATATACAGTTTGACTAATCAGTGCAGACTCCTAAATAACTCTACGGGAGTGAGCACAATGTTATCTATATGACACACATGAACTATTACTGTCTAACTGTGAAAAACTTTCAAAATGCTCAGAGCTAAGAGGCGGTTTTCAACGGTTTTAGAAATCAGGTTGAGCCTGCCTAGGTTTAGCTTTTCAAAAATGCTACCAAGGGAGCAAAGCAAATTTAATGATAAAAGTCAGTTGTAAAGTTGTTAAAATTGCATGCCCTATCTGAATCATGAAAGTTTAATTTTGACTAGACTGTCTCTTTAAGTATGCTATCTAATGAATTGCTAATTTAATGCATTTTATAATTTGTGTTTCATTTATCAGTGGCTTCGTAGTGTTGTTGCACTTCAGTGCAGCATATTGAAACATTTGTCTGCTAAGCAGATGTCTACGTCTTGGAGTTCAGATAATGCAGAGACTTTGGACATGAAGCCAGTTATAACATCTGATGGGACAGTTACAAACTCTCATCCGCACACTGATGGTCCTCTTTCTGCATCTTTAGGTAGGTGTCAAAGTGGTCAGACCACATCTTTTCATGAGGATAGTTCTTATGTGGTTAAACCACGTCTCTTGTCCAACTGTGGTGCTTCAAATGGACCTGCTGAGTCCAAATTAAATGGACCTCATACTTACAGTATTAGCCCAGAACCTGCAGAACAGTTAACAGACTCTCAAAGACTAACAAGTCCAAGTCCTGGTATTTCAGTTATGTCTCAGCGACAAGCTCGACCCAGGCCTGGCACACCACCCTCATCTACTCTTCTCCCTAACCACATTGTAAAGACTGAGAATTCAGCTGGACCGTTGCCATGTGTACAACGGCTCCCAGTGCCTGCCATTACTCCTCCAAGCTCCTGCACAAGTCCAGAGCCTTCAAGCACTTTGTCACGAAAACATGCTCACTTGCAGCTTGGCCCCCCACTGAACATGCATGATTCAAGGCCAGTGGGTTCTCCTCTTTCTGGCACAAGGGCACTTACACCACCCCAGGCACTTGGAGATGGAATGGCCTCTGCAGCACCTGGAGCCTCTAGACTTTGTGCAGCATCACCAATAACTCCAGGTGAGTAGCATTCATGTTTATGATGTTATAAGTAATTGACAAAAAAACAAGATTAATTAGTTTTAAAGAGCATTTAGTACCATTGTTCTAGACATTTGTTTTTCTAAAGGAAGGCACCTATTTTGATATTTCCATACTGTTTTAAACTATGTGTATCTCTATTATTTTATTTTTCATTCAAGCCTAAGGTCCACAAGCTACATCACAGCTTTCTAGGGCTTTGCAATCTGTTTAATATATTATATCTCTACCATGTAGATATTTTGCTTGCTACCCAATTTCATTTTGGTCTGTATTTATTTTTTTATTTTTTTTAGTCTATCGCAGCTAATTTGTGACATATCTAGCAGCCACGCAGAAAGTTGTAGAACCATTTGCCCTTCTCTCCGTCTTTCCTGTTTTTCTCCCTGGGATAATTAATTTTATGTTTTTGGGTCCCTTGTTTTAGCTTAAATCTGTTTTTTTATTTTATATACAAGTATGGTAAAATTGCCTTGTGTGTGTTTTTGTTTTTATATTTTGAAAAAAAGATTCACAAGCCCTTATTTTACAAACCTGCTTTTATAGTTTGTGTAGGATTTAAATTTTTCAGTTTGAACTTGTCTCCTCCCCCCCCCCCCCCCCCCCCCATACTTGTCACTACTTTTTGCACTTGTAGTTACTAGTGATGCTAATTGTCAAGGGCCTCTACTGTACAGTCAAAATTAATTTGGCACTTTAATTTCCTAAACCAAATAAATACTACCGGCTAAAGCATTTTAAATTGGTGCAAAATGTATGGTTACTGTTGGCTTAAGGAGTACAGCCCTAAAGGTGTTTTCATTTCCAATGTTTTTTTCAGTATGTTTTTTATAGTAATTTCTAGCAGTCAGATTAAAGATTAGCCATCTCTTGCTAAATTAGAATATTTATATATATATATATATATATATATATATATTCAACAAACTGTTAATCACTGTGTTTAATCCCCAACTCAAGTTTAAAGAAATAAACTCCTTTGTTGATGAATATAAGTTTATTTTTTTATATCCTTTTTAAGTTATCCAAGTACATTTATTCTGTTTCTACACTCTCCCTTGTCTTTATTATCAACATATACCACTTTTTCAGGGGCAGAATAGTCAGGGGTCCATAAGCAAAATGACTCAACATTCTAGAAATCTTGGAATAACTGGTTGTCTAAACATGACAATAGGATATTATTTTAGCTGGCTCAGATGAACCTAAGAAAGAGCTTTATATTTCAGTAGTTGATATCTTTTCATCTGCATGTTTCTTGAGCTGTTCTAAGGTGATAAGTAGGCTTTCAAGTTGTCTGCTGCGGATACTATATATATTTCTTGAAGATGACATGATGAATTTGAACACAAGACTTAAATTTTTGAGTTTACAACCAATTCCCCTATTTCTCTATGGTTTCATCCTGGTCTAAGGAAGATAAAGCCTCCATTATTCCTTTATAGTAATATTTGCATATGTTTACTTGTTCAGCATCTTTATACTGTGAAAGAATAATACTCTACAGAGTGTATTTTATTTCCCCTATCTTTCCACGACTCCAGTTTCTCCCTGCCTAACTACTGTAAAATCAAGGGCAAGAAGGGGATGTAAGCAGCTTGAAGACCTTTTGCCTTCAAAGAGTTTACCCAATAGCATAAAATATTCTAATATTCAAAGTAACTTGTTGGGTTATGTTTGAACTCTTCATATGAAAAACTCAAGTCCACTAGAAGTTTCCTCTTAAGAGAGTTTCCACACGAAAACTCTTGTTTGCAGGTTTATATATGAGTTCACCTTGGATTGTATGTCACTTTGGTCCTCATTGGCATTTTATTGTTAAAATTAAAAAATTCTGGATAATCCTTAAAGTGCTCAATATTGGAATTAGCTATATATTTTGTTTGGTCAACAAACATGCCTCTAATTATTGTTTCCTTCTTAATATAAGGAGAGTCCACATCTTAATTCCTTACTGTTGGGAAATAATGAACCTGGCCACCAGGATAAGGCAAAGACACCCCAGCCAAAGGCTTAAATACCTCTCCCACATCCCCCATCCTACAGTCATTCTTTGCCTTTTGTCACAGGAGGATGGCAGAGAAGTGTCAGAAGATTTCGGAGTAGTTCGTTAGGAGGGCTATCTGCCCTTTTATATGGGACTGGAGTTTTAAGTAGTCTTGTCAGCCTCTCATTGGGAGCATTGACGAAAGTTAAAGTCTGGGGATGCAGGGAGAGTATTTCTGCAAACCCATCCAGACTGCCTGCTAACAGCTTTTTAAGCAATCAGTGTTGACAAGTTTCACTGCCTGCTCGTTTTCTTTTCTCAAGTTCATGTCAGGAGCGATGCTACAAGACTGTCACACTTGAGAGGCTGTTTCTGTTCCACAGCATGGATTCTGGTAAGATCGTTTTAATTTTTTACATGTGTGAAAAGGCTGGAAGACGGGGTCACAGTGTGGCTCCTTTTATCTTAATAGAATCATGGGTTAATATCTCCTGAGGGGGATTATTGAACAGTGGGGATTAATCAAATGTGTCGCTTTGATTTTATGCTGCTTTATGTGTGAGATTTAATTGGGCTCATAGACTGTTAGGTGACTGGAACACACCGGTTTTTACTTTCACTTTGAACGCTGTGCAGCTTGGCGCGCTTTTTCTCATAGAAGGGACTGTCCTGCCTAGCGCACCACGTGGTCTTGCTTTCATTTCCTCTTTCCTGACCGAGCTGGCTGTCGGAGAAGACGCTTTTTCTCTGTATTGTCTGGGTCTAGGAGGTGGTCAGTGCCCCAGCCTTTGAGAGTATAAAGGTGCCATTTTTTGTGAGAAATAAAAACATCGTTTTTATTCTGTGTCCTACTGTCATTAGCTTAGCTATGGAGGATTCTGATATTCTTGAGGGTACTCCCTCTATTCCAAATAGTAATACCTGTTTATATTGTGAGGAGGCCTTGGTATGCTTGCCCTCTCCTATGTTCCACATGCCTTGACAACGTTATTAGGTCCAAGAAGGTTAAACCCTTTAGTACCACTGAGCCATCCACCTCTTTGGACTTGCTGTCCCGTGAGGTGCATACCCATCAATCATCTCCCTCAACCCATGCAGCTTCCTGTAGCATGCCTGATCCTCCATCTGGAGGGAGCCTTTTACCATCAGATTTTACCACGCAGTTAAAGACGGCGGTGTCCGAGACCCTCAGTGCTTTACCTCGCCCTGCCAAACGCAGGCGAAAGGTTAAACATAGCTCTCCTGTCCAGGGGTCATTTAGCTATTTTTTTTTATTTATCTGTTTTTCAAGTATCTGAGGATGAGTCGCACTCTGAGGCTTCAGAGGGTTAATTTTCTGTGTTGGAGTCTGCTACCTCTAAGCCTCGTGCTGCGGAGGAACCAGCCTTTAGATTTAAGATTTAAACAATTAAGATTCTTCTAAAGGAGTCCCTGTCTACATTAGGTTTCAGAGGCCAAGATGCCTGATGAACCTTTGATTCCTAAATTAGACAGAGTTTACGAGGACAGGGTAGTGCCGTTAACTTTCCTGTTCCTGTAAAAATGGCGAACATTATTAAGAATGAGTGGGATAGAACTGGATCTTCCTTTTCCCCTTCGTCTTCCTTTAAGAAATTATTCCCGGTCCCGGACTCTCAATTGGAGTTGTGGGGTTCTGTCCCTAAGGTGGATGGCGCTATCGCCACGCTGGCCAAACATACTACTATTCCACTTGAGGATAGCTCGTCATTCAGAGAGCCAATGGATATAAAGATGGAAATTTTTCTAAGAAAAATCTTTCAACATACGGGATATTTGTTTCAACTGGCAGCGGCAGTTGCCTTGGTTGCTGGAGCTGCAGTCTACTGTTGCGACTCCTTATCGGAATTGATCGAGGTGGCGGGTCCCCTCAACGTTATCCAGGAAAGAATTAAAGCCTTGAGAATTGCTAATTCTTTTATCTGTGATGCAAACATGCAGCTTATTCGCCTAAATGCTAAGGTTTCTGGTTTTTCAGTTCAGACCCATCTGGCGCTCTGGCTGAAGTCCTGGTCTGCGGATATGACTTCTAAGCCTAGACTTCTTTCCCTTCCTTTTACTGGAAATATTTTATTTGGTCCAGGCCTGGACTCTCTTATCTCCACAGTTACAGGGGGTAAGGGTGCCTTCCTACCGCAGGATAAAAAGAACATGTCTAAGTGACAGAGTTCTAATTTTCGTTCTGAGAAATCCCAATGACAACAGTCCTCCTTTAAGCCCGAGCAGGCCAAGAGTACTTGGAAGCCGACTCAATCCTGGAATAAATCCAAGCAGAGCAAGAAGCCCGCCAAGACCAAAACGGCATGAAGGGGCGGCCCCCGATCCGGTATAGGATCGTGTTAGGGGGCAGACTGTCGCTGTTTTCAGATGCTTGGTTCAGGGACAGGCAGGATCCATGGGTCCTGGAGGTCATAGCTCAGGGATACAAGATAGGTTTCAAATCTCATCCACCCAAGGGCAGATTTCTCCTCTCAAGCCTGTCTTCCAAGCCAGAAAAGAGGGAAGCCTTTTTGGAGTGTGTGTGGGATCTGTCCTCCTTGTCCCGGTTCCTATCGCAGAAAGAGGTTTGGAAAACTATTCAAACCTGTTTGTGGTTCCAAAGAAAGAGGGAACTTTCCACCCGATTCTGGACCTAAAGTGCTTATACAAATTTCTAAATGTCCCCTTGTTCAAGATGGAGACAATAAGGTCCATCTTTCCCCTAGTTCAGGAAGGACAGTTCATGACCACTATAGATCTAAATGATGCTTACCTTCACGTTCCAATCCACAAGGATCATTTCCAGTTGCTAAGGTTTGTGTTCCTGGACCAGCACTTCCAGTTCATTGCACTTCCGTTTGGTCTAGCTACTGCTCCAAGGATTTTCACTAAGGTTCTAGGGGCTCTTCTAGCCCTTGCAGAACTCGGGGTATAGCAGTAGCTCCCTACTTGGACGATATTCTGTTTCAATCTCCATCTTTTCGTCTGGCAGAGGACCATTCGGTATCTCTTCTTTCTTCTTCGATCTCATGGATGGAAGATAAACTTAAAAAAGAGTTCTCTTATTCCAAACACCAGGGTATAATTCCTGGGTACTGTAATAGACTCAATATCCATGAGGATATTCCTAACATACCAGAGACGTTGCAAGCTAGCTTCGGCATGTCTTGCCCTCCGGACCTCCTTAAGGCCATCTGTTGCTCAGTGTATGGAGTAAATTGGTCTCATGGTGTCCAGCATGGACCTCATTCCCTTTGCCAGGTTCCGTCTCAGACCGTTGCAACTCTGCATGCTGAGGCAGTGGAACGGCACTCATTTGGATCCGTTTCAACAGATTTCTCTGGACAACCAGTCGAGAGAATCGCTCTCTTTGTGGCTCTTTCCAGATCTTTCTCGAGGGACATCCTTTCTAAGACCATCCTGGGAGATTGTGACTACGGACGCGAATCTGTCAGGATGGGGAGCTGTTTGGGGTGCCAAGAAGGCACCGGTCTTGTGGTCTCAATAGGAACGCTCCCTCCGGATTAAACTTCCAGAACTTCGGGCAATCTTCAATGCTCTGAAGGCTTGGCCTCTTCTGGTTACGTCCCGGTTTATCAGATTCCAATCAGACAATATAACCTCGGTGGCTTGCATCAACCATCAGGGGGGAACAAGAAGCTCCCTAGCAATGAGGGAAGTATCTCGGATTCTGAAGTGGGCGGAGACCCACATCTGTTCGCTGTTAGCGATCCACATTCTAGGTGTAATCAACTTGGAAGCAGATTTTCTCAGCAGACAATCCTTTCATCCGGGGGAATGGTCTTTCTATCCCGAGGTGTTTGCGGAGATATGCTACATGTGGGGGACACCGGAGATAGATCTCATGGCATCCCGTCTCAATACCAAGCTACCCAGATATGGGTCGAGGTCCAGGGATCCTTGGGCAGAGCTAATAGTTGTATTAGCAGTGCCTTGGAAGTTCAATCTAATTGACCTTTTCCCGCAGTTACCACTCCTTGCTCGTGTAGTGGCCCGCATAAAGCAGGAGCAGGCATCATTGATACTGATTGCTCCATCATGGCCGCGAAGGACATGGTTCGTGGATCGGGTGGGGATGTCCTCTTCTCCTCCATGGAAGTTACCTTGTTGCAGGGATCTGCTGGACAAGGTCCTTTTGTTCATCAAAATCTAGATTCTCTGAGGCTGACTGCGTGGAAATTGAACGCTTAGTCCTAGCCAAGAGAGGTTTTTCTGAGAGAGTTACTGATACACTCAAGCTTGTAAGCCGGTTACTCGTCTCATCTATCATAAGGTGTGGAGAACCTATTTATTCTGGTGTGAAGTGCGTGGATTCTCCTGGCATAAAGTTAAGGTTGCCAGGATCCTATCGTTTCTCCAGGATGGACTGTAGAAGGGTCTTTCTGCTAGTTCCCTGAGGGGACAGATTTCGGCCCTGTCTGTTTTACTGCACAAGAGGCTCTGAGCTTCCTGATGTACAGTCCTTTGTTAAGGCTCTGATTAGAATCAGACCTGTGTTCAGATCTAAGACTCCTCCTTGGCGTCTAAATCTTGTTCTTAAGGTTTTGCTCCGTTTGAGCCTATGCATGAAATTGACATTAAGTTGTTGTCCTGGAAAGTCTTTTTTCTATTGGGTATTGCTTCTGCGTGCAGAGTTTCTGAGATTGCTGCTTTGCAATGTGAGCCTCCTTATCTGGTGTTCCATTCTGATAAGGCTGTCCTACGTACTAAGTTAGGGTTTCTTCCTAAGGTTGTGTCAGACCGCAACATCAATCAGGAGATATTGGTTTCTTCCTTGTCTCCAAATCCTCCTTCAAAGTAACGTTTGCTTCATAATTTGGATGTGGTTTGTGCCTTGAAGTTCTATCTTCAGGCTACTAAGGATTTTAGACAAACTTCTTCCTCGTTTGTTGCCTATTCTGGGAAGCGTAAGGGTCAGAAGGTCTCTAAGACTTTCTTATCCTTTTGGATAAGGAGTGTAATCTGCTTAGCTTATGAGACAGCAGGACATAAACCTCCACAGAGAATTACGGCTCATTCTACTAGAGCAGTGGCTTCCCCTTGGGCCTTTAAGAACAAAGCAGCCTTCGGGAGAGAGGTTTTGCAGGCTGTGGTGCCCTCCGATTAGGGTCCGCCTCTCTTTTTGTCCCTCCTGTTTTCATTCAGTGTCCTCTAGAGCTTGGGTATAAGTTTCCCAACAGTAAGGAATGAAGCTGTGGACTCTCCTTATATTAAGAAGGAAAACATAAATTATGCTTACCAGATAATTTCATTTCCTTCTGTATAAAGTGTCCACGGCCCCTGTCTGTGTTCTCCGATTTTTCTTCTGGCACCTTTTATACCCTGATATTTCTCTTACTGTTCCTTGTTCCCTCGGCAGAATGACTGGGGGATTGGGGAAGTGGGAGAGGTATTTAAGCCTTTGGCGTGGGTGTCTTTGCCTCTTCCTGGTTCATTATTTCCCAGCAGTAAGGAATGAAGCTGAGGACTCTCTTTATACAGAAGGAAATGAAATTTTCTGGTAAGCATATTTTGTTTCTGTCATGTAATTGGCAAGAGTCCATGAGCTAGGGACATATGGGATATACAATCCTACCAGGAGGGGAAAAGTTTCCCAAACCTCAAAAATCTTTTCAAGGGTTCTTTGTTATCGGTCGTAGGCATTAATCTCCTACCTCCCTTTTCAGATTGACGATATACTCTTATACCATTACCTCTGCTGATAGTTTTCAGTACTGGTTTGGCTATCTGTTATTTGTGGATGGGTGTCTTTCGGTAAGTATGTATCATTATTTAAGACACTCTCAGCTATGGTTTGCGCTTTATGTATTTATATAAAGTTCTAAGTATATGTATTTACTTATTTGCCATGAATCAGGTCTGTGTGTATATCCCTTTGCAGTCTGGCAGTTTCAATATGGGAATCATGTTTTAGGAGGTTTTTGTCTTACCTGGGGTATAGTCTTTTTTTCAATTTGACTTGTTTTTCTTTTTAAATTTGCAGGCAAATTAGACTCGCGAGGGCGCAAAATGCTGTTATTGCGTCATTCTTGGCGCGATAATTTTTTGTCGTGAATGTGCCTCTATGATGACGCACGTTTGTCATTTCCTGCTTCTTAGTTGACGCAAGGTTGTTTGGGGTGAAGTTCTGTTTCTTATGACGCGAGTTGCGTCTTTTCCGGATGTTTGGCGCCAAAAAATTTATATACATCCTTTTGCGTTGTGCGCCATACTTGGCGCCAAAAGATTTAGTTTTATTTTACCCCAATTCCTATATGCTCCTTGCCTTCTTTATGCTCAGAGGGCTATGCTTTTTGCTTTTTTGTCATTTTAGCATTTGCATTTTTTTCCCATTCCTGAAACTGCTATATGTGGAAATAAGATATTTTTGTTTAAATGTTATTTTTTCTTTTACATTTTACAAGATGTCTTAATCTGATCCTGTCTCAGAAGCTGCTGTAGTAACCATGCTGGCTGAACACAGTTCTACCAAAGCTAAGTTTATCTGTTGTAAGGTAGTGGAGATTATATCTCCAGCTGCAGTATGTAACAGTTGTCATGATAAGCTTTTGCATGCAGATAAAGTTTCTATTAGTTCTTGTACAGTATCTGTTGTTCCCTTAACATCTAATGTACATAACAGAATTTATGCTTACCTGATAAATTACTTTCTCCAACGGTGTGTCCGGTCCACGGCGTCATCCTTACTTGTGGGAATATCTCTTCCCCAACAGGAAATGGCAAAGAGTCCCAGCAAAGCTGGCCATATAGTCCCTCCTAGGCTCCGCCCACCCCAGTCATTCGACCGACGGACAGGAGGAAAAATATAGGAGAAACCACATGGTACCGTGGTGACTGTAGTTAGAGAAAATAATTCATCAGACCTGATTAAAAAAAACCAGGGCGGGCCGTGGACCGGACACACCGTTGGAGAAAGCAATTTATCAGGTAAGCATAAATTCTGTTTTCTCCAACATTGGTGTGTCCGGTCCACGGCGTCATCCTTACTTGTGGGAACCAATACCAAAGCTTTAGGACACGGATGAAGGGAGGGAGCAAATCAGGTTACCTAAACGGAAGGCACCACGGCTTGCAAAACCTTTCTCCCAAAAATAGCCTCCGAAGAAGCAAAAGTATCAAATTTGTAAAATTTGGCAAAAGTGTGCAGTGAAGACCAAGTCGCTGCCTTACATATCTGATCAACAGAAGCCTCGTTCTTGAAGGCCCATGTGGAAGCCACAGCCCTAGTGGAGTGAGCTGTGATTCTTTCAGGAGGCTGCCGTCCGGCAGTCTCGTAAGCCAATCGGATGATGCTTTTAAGCCAAAAGGAAAGAGAGGTAGAAGTTGCTTTTTGACCTCTCCTTTTACCAGAATAGACGACAAACAGAGAAGATGTTTGTCTGAAATCTTTTGTAGCTTCTAAATAGAATTTTAGAGCACGGACTACGTCCAAATTGTGTAACAAACGTTCCTTCTTTGAAACTGGATTCGGACACAAAGAAGGTACAACTATCTCCTGGTTAATATTTTTGTTAGAAACAACCTTTGGAAGAAAACCAGGCTTAGTACGCAAAACCACCTTATCTGCATGGAACACCAGATAGGGCGGAGAACACTGCAGAGCAGATAACTCTGAAACTCTTCTAGCAGAAGAAATAGCAACCAAAAACAAAACTTTCCAAGATAACAACTTAATATCTATGGAATGTAGAGGTTCAAACGGAACCCAATGAAGAACTGAAAGAACTAGATTTAAACTCCAGGGAGGAGTCAAAGGTCTGTATACAGGCTTGATCCTAACCAGAGCCTGAACAAATGCTTGAACATCTGGCATAGCTGCCAATCGTTTGTGTAGTAAGATAGATAAAGCAGAAATCTGTCCCTTTAGAGAACTCGCAGATAATCCTTTATCCAAACCTTCTTGTAGAAAGGAAAGAATCTTAGGAATTTTTACCTTATTCCAAGGGAATCCCTTGGATTCACACCAGCAGATATATCTTTTCCATATTTTATGGTAAATCTTTCTAGTTATCGGTTTTCTGGCCTGAACCAGAGTATCAATCACCGAATCTGAAAACCCACGCTTTGATAGAATCAAGCGTTCAATCTCCAAGCCGTCAGCTGGAGGGAGACCAGATTTGGATGTTCGAATGGACCCTGAACAAGAAGGTCCTGTCTCAAAGGTAGCTTCCATGGTGGAACCGATGACATATTCACCAGGTCTGCATACCTAGTCCTGCGTGGCCATGCAGGAGCCATCAAGATCACCGAGGCCCTCTCCTGTTTGATCCTGGCTACCAGCCTGGGAATGAGAGGAAACGGTGGAAACACATAAGCTAGGTTGAAGGTCCAAGGTGCTACTAGTGCATCCACTAGAGTCGCCTTGGGATCCCTGGATCTGGACCCGTAGCAAGGAACCTTGAAGTTCTGACGAGACGCCATCAGATCCATGTCTGGAATGCCCCATAATTGAGTCAACTGGGCAAAGATCTCCGGGTGGAGTTCCCACTCCCCCGGATGGAATGTCTGACGACTCAGATAATCCACTTCCCAGTTTTCCACACCTGGGATGTGGATCGCAGATAGATGGCAGGAGTGATCCTCCGCCCATTGTATTATTTTGGTCACTTCTTTCATCGCTAGGGAACTCCTTGTTCCCCCCTGATGATTGATATACGCAACAGTCGTCATGTTGTCTGATTGGAATCTTATGAATCTGGCCTTTGCAAGCTGAGGCCAAGCCCTGAGAGCATTGAATATCGCTCTTAGTTCCAGAATGTTTATCGGGAGAAGAGATTCTTCCAGAGACCATAGTCCCTGAGCTTTCAGGGGTTCCCAGACCGCGCCCCAGCCCACTAGGCTGGCGTCGGTCGTGACAATGACCCACTCTGGTCTGCGGAAACTCATTCCCTGGGATAGATGGTCCAGGGTCAGCCACCAACGGAGTGAATCTCTGGTCTTCTGATCTACTTGAATCACTGGAGACAAGTCTGTATACTGTTTGAGCATGCACAGTTGTAATGGTCTTAGATGAATTCGCGCAAAAGGAACTGTGTCCATTGCTGCAACCATCAACCCTACTACTTCCATGCACTGAGCTACGGAAGGACGTGGAACAGTGAATAACTTGACAAGCGCTTAGAAGTTTTGACTTTCTGACATCTGTCAGAAAAATCCTCATTTCTAAGGAATCTATTATTGTTCCCAAGAAGGGAACTCTTGACGGAGACGGAGAACTTTTTTCTATGTTCACCTTCCATCCGTGAGATCTGAGAAAGGCCAGAACGATGTCTGTATAAGCCTTTGCTTTTGAAAGGGACGACGCTTGTATTAGAATGCCGTCCAAGTACGGTACTACTGCAATGCCCCTCGGTCTTAAAACCGCTAGAAGGGACCCGAGTACCTTTGTGAAAATCCTTGGAGCAGTGGCTAACCCGAATGGTAGGGCCACAAACTGGTAATGTTTGTCCAGAAAGGCAAACCTTAGGAACTGATGATGTTCTTTGTGGATAGGAATATGTAGGTACGCATCCTTTAGATCCACGGTAGTCATAAATTGACCTTCCTGGATAGTGGGTAGGATCGTTCGAATGGTTTCCATTTTGAACGATGGTACCCTGAGAAATTTGTTTAGGATCTTTAAATCCAGAATTGGTCTGAAGGTTCCCTCTTTTTTGGGAACTACGAACAGATTTGAGTAAAATCCCATTCCTTGTTCCGTCCTTGGAACAGGGTGTATTACTCCCATCTTTAACAGGTCTTCTACACAATGTATGAACGCCTGTCTCTTTATTTGGTTTAAGGATAAGTGAGACATGTGGAATCTTCCCCTTGGGGGTAGTTCCCTGAATTCCAGAAGATAACCCTGAGAAACTATTTCTAGTGCCCAGGGATCCTGGACATCTCTTGCCCAAGCCTGAGCAAAGAGAGAGAGTCTGCCCCCTACTAGATCCGGTCCCGGATCGGGGGCTACTCCTTCATGCTGTTTTGTTGGCAGCAGCAGGCTTTTTGGCCTGCTTACCCTTGTTCCAGCCTTGCATAGGTTTCCAGGCTGGTTTGGGCTGTGAGGCATTACCCTCTTGCTTAGAGGATGCAGAATTAGAGGCCGGTCCGTTCCTGAAATTGCGAAAGGAACGAAAATTAGACTTATTCTTGGCCTTGAAAGGTCTATCTTGTGGAAGGGCGTGGCCCTTTCCCCCAGTGATTTCAGAGATAATCTCTTTCAATTCTGGCCCAAAGAGAGTTTTACCTTTTGAAAGGGATGTTAAGCAATTTTGTCTTGGATGATACATCCGCTGACCAAGACTTTAGCCAAAGCGCTCTGCGCGCCACAATTGCAAACCCTGAATTTTTCGCCGCTAATCTAGCTAATTGCAAAGCGGCATCCAAAATAAAGGAGTTAGCCAACTTAAGTGCTTGAACTCTGTCCATAACCTCCTCATATGGAGTCTCTCTACTGAGCGACTTTTCTAGTTCCTCGAACCAGAACCACGCTGCTGTAGTGACAGGAACAATGCACGAAATGGGTTGTAGGAGGTAACCTTGCTGTACAAAAATCTTTTTAAAGGGACAGTCAACACTTACTTTAACATGTTTTTATATTGAAAATAACAAAACGGAGGTCCGCCTACACTATACCCCTCCTGCCTTGCCGCCTTGCTTCTGTCCTAATCAGCGGCGCTAACTACTCTAATACCCGGTAAATATGGATGCCGGACTCCCCCCACCATTACGTAGCTGCCTTCTTCTTCAACTGATAAGCAAATCAGAATCCAGTCCTCGGACTGAAATTGCACGCGCTTGCAATTTCTGTCCGATGCCTGGATTCTGATTTGCTTATAAGTTGAAGAAGAAGGCAGCTACGTAATGGTGGGGGGAGTCCGGCATCCATATTTACTGGGTATTAGAGTAGTTAGCGCCGCTGATTAGGACAGAAGCAAGGCGGCAAGGCAGGAGGGGTATAGTGTAGGCGGACCTCCGTTTTGTTATTTTCAATATAAAAACATGTTAAAGTAAGTGTTGACTGTCCCTTTAAGCAAACCTTCTAATTTTTTATCCATAGGATCTTTGAAAGCACAACTATCCTCGATAGGAATAGTAGTTCGCTTGTTTAGAGTAGAAACTGCCCCCTCGACCTTAGGGACTGTCTGCCATAAGTCCTTTCTGGGGTCGACCATAGGAAATAATTTCCTAAATATAGGGGGGGGGGACAAAAAGGTATGCCGGGCTTCTCCCACTCCTTATTCACTATGTCCGCCACCCGCTTGGGTATAGGAAAAGCGTTGGGGTGCACCGGAACCTCTAGAAACTTGTCCATCTTGCATAATTTCTCTGGAATGACCAAGTTGTCACAATCATCCAGAGTAGATAACACCTCCTTAAGCAGTGCACGGAGATGTTCTAATTTAAATTTAAATGTCGCATCAGGTTCAGCTTGTTGAGAAATTTTTCCTGAATCTGAAATTTCCCCATCTGACAAAACCTCCCTCATGGCCACTTCAGATTGGTGTGAGGGTATGACAGAACAATTATCATCAGCGCCCTCCTGCTCTTCAGTGTTTAAAACAGAGCAATCGTGCTTTCTCTGATATGCAGGCATTTTGGATAAAATATTTGCTATGGAGTTATCCATTACAGCCGTCAATTGTTGCATGGTAATAAGCATTGGCACGCTAGATGTACTAGGGGCCTCCTGCGTGGGCAAAACTGGTGTAGACACAGTAGGAGATGATGTAGTATCATGTTTACTCCCCTCATCTGAGGAATCATCTTGGGCAATTTCATTATCTGTGGCAGTACTGTCCTTACTTTGTTTGGACGCTATGGCACAATTATCACACAATTTTGAATGGGGAGACACATTGGCTTTCATACATATAGAACATAGCTTATCCGAAGGCACAGACATGTTAAATAGGCTTAAACTTGTCAATAAAGCACAAAAACCGTTTTAAAACAAAACCGTTACTGTCACTTTAAATTTTAAACAGAGTACACTTTATTACTGAATATGTGAAAAAGTATGAAGGAATAGTTCAAAATTTACCAAAATTTCACCACAGTGTCTTAAAGCATTAAAAGTATTGCATACCAATTTTCAGAGCTTTAACCCTTAAAATAACGGAACCGGAGCCGTTTACAAAATTAACCCCTATACAGTCCCAGCTACAGTCTTTGCTGTGACCTAACCAAGCCCAGAGGGGAATACGATACCAAATGACGCCTTCTAGACACTTTTCCAACTATTTTCAGGTCCTCACACATGCATCTGCATGTCTTGCTCTCAAAAACAACTGCGCAGTAATGGCGCGAAAATGAGGCTCAGCCTACAACTGGGAAGGCACTTCCTGACTGGAAAAGGTGTCTAACATAGTGCCTGACGTTAAAAAATGTTCCCCAAGTTTATAAGTGTGAATTATCAGCATTAACATGTATAAAATGTCCAAATAAAGCAATCGATTTAGCCTATAAGAGTGTCTACCAGTTTTATAGCCCATATTAAGCCCTTTATTCTGTTTGAAACTAAGAAAATGGCTTACCAGTCCCCATGAGGGGAAATGACAGCCTTCCAGCATTACACAGTCTTGTTAGAAATATGGCTAGTCATACCTTAAGCAGAAAAGTCTGCTAACTGTTTCCCCCAACTGAAGTTACTTCATCTCAACAGTCCTATGTGGAAACAGCAATCGATTTTAGTTACTGTCTGCTAAAATCATCTTCCTCTCACAAACAGAAATCTTCATCTTTTTCTGTTTCAGAGTAAATAGCACATACCAGCACTATCTTAAAATAACAAACTCTTGATAGTAGAATAAAAAAACTACATTTAAACACCACATACTCTTAACCATCTCCGTGGAGATGTTGCCTGTGCAACGGCAAAGAGAATGACTGGGGTGGGCGGAGCCTATGAGGGACTATATGGCCAGCTTTGCTGGGACTCTTTGCCATTTCCTGTTGGGGAAGAGATATTCCCACAAGTAAGGATGACGCCGTGGACCGGACACACCAATGTTGGAGAAATCCCTGTTGATATGAAAAATGATATTGCTGATGTGATTCAGAAGGCTATGGCTGCTATTTCGCCTTCAAATAAACCTAAAAGGTCTCTTAAAACTTCTCATAATTAACTTTGTAATGACCGACAACATACTGATATATCCACCTCTGATGAGGATCTCTGATTCGGAAGATCCTACTTCAGACATTGACACTGATAAATAAACGTATCTTTCTTTCATGTAATTGGCAAGAGTCCATGAGCTAGTGATGTATGGGATATACATTCCTACCAGGAGGGGCAAAGTTTCCCAAACCTCAAAATAAATACACCCCCCACCACACCCACAATTCAGTTTTACAAACTTTGCCTCCTATGGAGGTGGTGAGGTAAGTTTGTGCTAGATTTCTACGTTGATATGCGCTTTTCAGCATGCTGAAGCCCGGTTCCTCTCAGAGTGCAGTGAATGACAGAGATGTGAAGGGAGTATTACCTTTTGAATACAATGATCATCCTATCGGGGATCTATTTCTTAGGTTCTCTGTTATCGGTCATAGAGATTCTTCTCCTACCTCCCTTTTCAGATCGACGATATACTCTTATATACCATTACCTCTACTGATTCTCGTTTCAGTACTGGTTTGGCTATCTACTTTATGTAGATGAGTGTCTTTTGGTAAGTATGTTTCCTTTTATTTATGACACTCTCAGCTATGGTTTGGCACTTTATATGTAAAGTTCTAAATATATGTTTTATACTTATATTTGCCATGATACAGGTTAATCAGTTTATTTCCTTCTTACAGTCTGTCAGTTTAATTTTTGGGAAATGCATATATGGGGGGGAAAAAAAAATCTTGCCTGAAATTTTTTCAATTAACTTTCTTTCTAAATTGCGGGCTGTTAGGAGCGCTAAATGCTTTAATTTATTGCGTCATTTTTGGCACAAGACTTTTTTGGCGCGAGAATTACGTTTGTTGACATTATGTCGTCATTTCCGGCGTCTTAGTTGGCACCGAGAGTTTGCACGTAGTTGCGTCATCTATGACGCTCGGGTTTGTTGCAGACGTTTTTGGCGCAAAAAAATATTTGTCAGTTTGGGCGTCATACTTGGCGCCAGATTTTGACATTATTTAAGTCATTATTTCTTTTTGCTTCTGGTTTCCAGAGGCTTATTCTGTTTGCATTTTTTCCCATTCCTGAATCTGTCATATAAGGAAATTGATCATTTTGCTTTATATGTTGTTTTTTCTATTACATTTTGCAAGATGTCCCATGCTGACCCTGTTTCAGAATCTACTACTGGAATTCTGCTGCCTGCTGTTGGTTCTACCAAAGCTAAGTGCATTTGTTGTAAACTTGTGGTAACTGTTCCTCCGGCTGTAGTTTTTGTTGTCATGATAAACTTTCTAAAGCAGATAATATTTCCATTAGTAATAATCCATTGCCTGTTGTTGTTCCTTCAACATCTAATGTTCAGGATATTCCTGTTAATGTGAGAGAATTTCTTTCTAATTCTATTCAGGTGGCCTTGTCTGTTATACCACCTTCTAATAAACGTAAAAGGTCTTTTAAAACTTCTCATAATTTTGATGAATTTTTAAATGACCGACAGCATTCTGATTTATCTATCTCTGATGAGGATCTATCTGGTTCAGAAGATTCTGCCTCAGATATTGACACTGACAAATCTTCATATTTATTTAAAATGGAGTATATTTGTTCTTTATTAAGAGGTGTTGATTGCATTAGATATGGAGGAGACTAGTCCTCTTGATATTAAAACTAGTAAACGTTTGAGTTCGGTTTTTAAACCTCATGTAGTTATTCCAGAGGTTTTTCCAGTTCCTGATGCTATTTCAGATGTAATTTCTAGGGAATGGAATAGTCTGGGTACTTCATTTACTCCTTCTTTAAGGTTTACAAAACTGTACCCTTTGCCAACTGATAGATTGGAGTTTTGGGAAAAGATCCCCAAAGTTGATGGGGCTATCTCTACTCTTGCAAAGCGTACTACTATTCCTACGGCGGATAGTACTTCTTTTAAAGATCCTTTAGATAGGAAACTTCAATCTTATCTAAGGAAGGCTTATTTATGTGCAGGTCATCTTCTTAGGCCTGCTATTTCTTTGGCTGATGTTGCTGCGGCTTCAACTTTTTGGTTGGAAACTTTAGTGCAACAAGTACCAGATCCCAATGTGTATAGCATCGTTAAGCTTATTCAACATGCTAATAATTTCATTTGTGATGCCATTTTTGATATCGTTAGAATTGATGTCAGGTATATGTCTTTAGCTATTTTAGCTAGAAGAGCTTTATGGCTTAAAACTTGGAATGCAGATATGACTTATAAGTCAACATTGCTATCTTTCTTTCCAAGGTAATAAATTATTTGATTCTCAGTTGGATTCTATTATTTCAACTGTTACTGGGGGGGAAGGGAGCTTTTTTGCCTCAGGATAAAAAGTCTAAGGGTAAATTTAGGGCTCCTAACCATTTTAGTTCCTTTCGTCAGAATAAGGAACAGAAATCTGACCCTTCCCCTAAAGGATCGGTTTCCAATTGGAAGCCTTCTCCAGTCTGGAATAAATCCAAGCCTTTTAGAAAACCAAAAGCAGCCCCCAAGTCTGCATGAAGGTGCGGCCCTCATTCCAGCGCAGCTGGTAGGGGCAGACTAAGGTTTTTCAAAGATGTTTGGATCAATTCAATCCAAAATCATTGGATCCAGAACATTGTTTCTCAAGGGTACAGAATAGGTTTCAAGGTAAGACCGCCTGTGAGAAGTTTCTTTCTCTCACGCATTCCAGTGAACACAGTGAAGGCTCAGGCTTTCCTGAAGTGTGTTTCAGACCTGGAGTTATCCGGGGTAATTGTGCCAGTTCCCTTTCCGGAACGGGGTCTGGGGTTTTATTCAAATCTGTTCATTGTTCAAAAGAAAGAGGATTCTTTCAGACCAGTTCTGGATCTAAAGATTTTGAATCGTTATGTAAGAATACCAACATTCAAAATGGTGACTATAAGGACTATTCTGCCTTTTTTGTTCAGCAAGGGCATTATATGTCCACAATAGATTTACAGGATGCATATCTTCATATTCCAATTCATCCAGATCACCATCAGTTCCTGAGATTCTCTTTTCTAGACAAGCATTACCAATTTGTTGCTCTTCCTTTTGGCCTAGCAACAGCTCCAAGGATATTTTCAAAGGTTCTCGGTGCCCTACTCTCTGTAATCAGAGAGCGGGGTATTGCGGTGTTTCCTTATTTGGGTGATATCTTGGTACTTGCTCAGTCTTTACATTCTGCAGAATCTCACACGAATCAACTAGTGTTGTTTCTTCAAGAACATGGCTGGAGGATCAATTTACCAAAAAGTTCCTTGATTCCTCAGGCAAGGGTGACCTTTTTAGGATTCCAAATAGATTCAGTATCCATGACTTTGTCTCTAACAGACAAAAGACGTCTGAAATTGGTTTCAGCTTCTCGGAACCTTCAGTTTCAATCATTCCCTTCAGTAGCTACGTGCATGGAGGTTTTAGGCCTCATGACTGCAGCATCAGACGCAATCCCCTTTGCTCGTTTTCACATGAGACCGCTTCAGCTTTGTATGCTGAGCCAAAGGTGCAGGGATTATACAAGGATATCACAATCAATATCCTTAAATCCCAATATTCGA
This sequence comes from Bombina bombina, assembly GCF_027579735.1. Classification (NCBI taxonomy): domain Eukaryota; kingdom Metazoa; phylum Chordata; class Amphibia; order Anura; family Bombinatoridae; genus Bombina; species Bombina bombina. Next base: position 227,646,643 of record NC_069501.1, read on the forward strand.
CTTTCTCTGACTTGTTGGTTAGATCACCATCGTTTAGTTCAGGGGGCCTCTTTTGTTCGTCCAACCTGGACTATGATCACTACAGATGCGAGTCTTTCAGGTTGGGGAGCTGTCTGGGGATTTCTGAAAGCGCAGGGGGTTTGGAAATCTCAAGAGGCGAGATTACCAATTAATATTTTGGAACTCCGTGCGATTCTCAGAGCTCTTCAGTTTTGGCCTCTTCTGAAGAAAGAATTGTTTGTTTCTTTCATGTAATTAGCAAGAGTCCATGAGCTAGTGACATATGGGATATACATTCCTACCAGGAGGGGCAAAGTTTCCCAAACCTTAAAATGCCTATAAATACACCCCTCACCACACCCACAAATCAGTTTTACAAACTTTGCCTCCTATGGAGGTGGTGAAGTAAGTTTGTGCTAGATTCTACGTTGATATGCGCTCCGCAGCAGGTTGGAGCCCGGTTTTCCTCTCAGCGTGCAGTGAATGTCAGAGGGATGTGAGGAGAGTATTGCCTATTTGAATGCAATGATCTCCTTCTACGGGGTCTATTTCATAGGTTCTCTGTTATCGGTCGTAGAGATTCATCTCTTACCTCCCTTTTCAGATCGACGATATACTCTTATATATATATATACCATTACCTCTGCTGATTTTCGTTTCAGTACTGGTTTGGCTTTCTACAACATGTAGATGAGTGTCCTGGGGTAAGTAAGTAAGCTTATTTTCTGTGACACTCTAAGCTATGGTTAGGCACTTTTTTATAAAGTTCTAAATATATGTATTCAAACATTTATTTGCCTTGACTCAGGATGTTCAACATTCCTTATTTTCAGACCGTCAGTTTCATATTTGGGATAATGCATTTGAATCAATCATTTTTTCTTACCTTAAAAAATTTGACTTTTTCCCTGTGGGCTGTTAGGCTCGCGGGGGCTGAAAATGGTTCATTTTATTGCGTCATTCTTGGGGCGGACTTTTTTGGCGCAAAAATTTTTTTCTGTTTCCGGCGTCATACGTGTCGCCGGAAGTTGCGTCATTTTTTTACGTTTTTTTGCGTCAAAAGTGTCGGCGTTCCGGATGTGGCGTCATTTTTGGCGCCAAAAGCATTTAGGCGCCAAATAATGTGGGCGTCTTATTTGGCGCTAAAAAATATGGGCGTCATTTTTGTCTCCACATTATTTAAGTCTCATTATTTATTGCTTCTGGTTGCTAGAAGCTTGTTCACTGGCATTTTTTCCCATTCCTGAAACTGTCATTTAAGGAATTTGATCAATTTTGCTTTATATGTTGTTTTTTCTATTACATATTGCAAGATGTTCCACGTTGCAACTGAGTCAGAAGATACTTCAGGAAAATCGCTGCCCGGTGCTGGAGCTACCAAGCTAAGTGTATCTGCTGTAAACTTTTGGTATCTGTTTCTCCAGCTGTTGTTTGTATTGAATGTCATGACACACTTGTTAATGCAGATAAAATTTCCTTTAGTACTGTTACATTACCTGTTGCTGTTCCGTCAACATCTAATTCTCAGAGTGTTCCTGATAACATAAGAGATTTTATTTTTAAATTCATTAAGAAGGCTATGTCATTTCTCCTTCTAGTATACATAAAAGTCTTTTAAAACTTCTCTTTTTTCAGATGAATTTTTAAATGAACATCATCATTCTGATACTGATAATGGTTCTTCTGGGTCAGAGGTTTCTGTCTCAGAGGTTGATGCTGATAAATCTTCGTATTTGTTCAAGATGGAATTTATTCGTTCTTTACTTAAAGAAGTATTAATTGCATTAGAAATAGAGGATTCTGGTCCTCTTGATACTAAATCTAAACGTTTAAATAAGGTTTTTAAATCTCCTGTAGTTATTCCAGAAGTGTTTTCTCTCCCTGATGCTATTTCTGAAGTAATTTCCAGGGAATGGAATAATTTGGGTAATTCATTTACTCCTTCTAAAACGTTTTAAGCAATTATATCCTGTGCCATCTGACAGATTAGAGTTTTGGGACAAAATCCCTAAGGTTAATGGGGCTGTCTCTACTCCTGCTATATTTTTAGCGGATGTTGCTGCAGCTTCAACTTTTTGGTTAGAAGCTTTAGCGCAACAAGTAACAGATCATAATTCTTATAGCATTATTATTATTCTATAACATGCTAATAATTTTATTTGTGATACCATCTTTGATATCATTAGAGTTGATGTCAGGTATATGTCTCTAGCTATTTTAGCTAGAACAGCTTTATGGCTTAAAACTTGGAATGCTGATATGTCTTCTAAGTCAACTTTGCTATCCCTTTCTTTCCAGGGTAATAAATTATTCGGTTCTCAGTTGGATTCTATTATCTCAACTGTTACTGGAGGGAAGGGAACTTTTTTACCAAAGGATAAAAAATCTAAAGGTAAATTTAGGTCTAATAATCGTTTTCGTTCCTTTCCTCACAACAAGGAACAAAAGCCTGATCCTTCATCCTCAGGAGCGGTATCAGTTTGGAAACCATTTCCAGTTTGGAATATATCCAAGCCTTATAGAAACCCAAAGCCAGCTCCTAAGTACCCATGAAGGTGCGGCCCTCATTCCAGCTCAGCTGGTATGGGGCAGATTACGTTTTCTTCAAAGAAATTTGGATCAATTCCGTTCACAATCTCTGGTTTCAGAACATTGTTTCAGAAAGGTACAGAATTGGCTTCAAGTTAAGGCCTCCTGCAAAGAGATTTTTTTCTTTCCCGTGTCCCAGTAAACCCAGCAAAGGCTCAGCATTTCTGAAATGTGTTTCAGATCTAGAGTTGGCTGGAGTAATTATGCCAGTTCCAGTTCTGGAACATTGGCTGGGGTTTTATTCTATCTCTTCATTGTACCAAAGAAGGTCAATTCCTTCAGACCAGTTCCGGATCTATCAATATTGAATCGTTATGTAAGGATACCAACATTCAAGATGGTAACTGTAGGACTATCCTGCCTTTTGTTTAGCAAGGGCATTATATGTCTACAATAGATTTACAGGATGCATATCTGCATATTCCGATTCATCCAGATCACTTTTAGTTTCTGAGATTCTCTTTTTAGACAAGCATTACCAGTTTTGTTGCTCTACCGTTTGGCCTAGCATCAGCTCCAAGAATTTTTTCAAAGGTTCTCGGTGCCCTTCTGTCTGTAATCAGAGAACAGGGTATTGGTATTTCCTTATTTTGGACGATATCTTGGTACTTGCTCAGTCTTCACATTTCGCAGAATCTCATACGAATCGACTTGTGTTGTTTCTTCAAGATCATGGTTGGAGGATCAATTTACCAAAAAGTTCATTGATTCCTCAGACAAGGGTAACCTTTTTAGGTTTCCAGATAGATTCAGTGTCTATGACTCTGTCTTTGTCAGACAAGAGAAGTCTAACATTGATATCAGCTTGTCAAAACCTTCAGTCACAATCATTCCCTTTGGTAGCCTTATGCATGGAAATTTTAGGTCTTATGACTGCTGCATCGGACGCGATCTCCTTTGCTCGTTTTCACATGCGACCTCTTCAGCTCTGTATGCTGAACCAATGGTGCAGGGATTACACAAAGATATCTCAATTAATATCTTTAAACCGATTATACGACACTCTCTGACGTGGTGGACAGATCACCATCGTTTAGTTCAGGGGGCTTCTTTGTTCTTCCGACCTGGACTATAATCTCAACAGATGCAAGTCTTACAGGTTGGGGAGCTGTGTGGGGGTCTCTGACGGCACAAGGGGTTTGGGAATCTCAGGAGGTGAGATTACCGATCAATATTTTGGAACTCCGTGCAATTTTCAGAGCTCTTCAGTCTTGGCCTCTTCTGAAGAGAGAGTTGTTCATTTGTTTTCAGATAGACAATGTCACAACTGTGGCATACATCAATCATCAAGGAGGGACTCACAGTCCTCTGGCTATGAAAGAAGTATCTTGAATTTTGGTTTGGGCGGAATCCAGCTCCTGTCTAATCTCTGCGGTTCATATCCCAGGTATAGACAATTGGGAAGCGGATTATCTCAGTCGCCGAACGTTGCATCCGGGCGAATGGTCTCTTTACCCAGAGGTATTTCTTCAGATTGTTCAAATGTGGGAACTCCCAGAAATAGATCTGATGGCTTCTCATCTAAACAAGAAACTTCCCAGGTATCTGTCCAGATCCCGGGATCCTCAGGCGGAGGCAGTGGATGCATTATCACTTCCTTGGAAGTATCATCCTGCCTATATCTTTCCGCCTCTAGTTCTTCTTCCAAGAGTATTCTCCAAGATTCTGAAGGAATGCTCGTTTGTTCTGCTGGTAGCTCCAGCATGGCCTCACAGGTTTTGGTATGCGGATCTTGTCCGGATGGCCTCTTGCCAGCTGTGGACTCTTCCGTTAAGACCAGACCTTCTGTCGCAAGGTCCTTTCTTCCATCAGGATCTCAAATCCTTAAATTTTAAGGTATGGAGTTTGAACGCTTGATTCTTGGTTAAAGAGGTTTCTCTGACTCTGTGATTAATACTATGTGACAGGCTCGTAAATCTGTATCTAGAGAGATATATATAGAGTCTGGAAGACTTATATTTCTTGGTGTCTTTCTCATCATTTTTCTTGGCATTCTTTTAGAATACCGAGAATTTTACAGTTTCTTCAGGATGGTTTAGATAAAGGTTTGTCCGCAAGTTCCTTGAAAGGACAAATCTCTGCTCTTTCTGTTCTTTTTCACAAAAAGATTGCTAATCTTCCTGATATTCATTGTTTTGTACAAGCTTTGGTTCGTATAAAACCTGTCATTAAGTCAATTTCTCCTCCTTGGAGTTTGAATTTGGTTCTGGGGGCTCTTCAAGCTCCTCCTTTTGAACCCATGCATTCTTTGGTCATTATATTACTTTCTTGGAAAGTTTTGTTTCTTTTGGCCATCTCTTCTGCCAGAAGAGTCTCTGAATTATCTGCTCTTTCTTGTGAGTCTCCTTTTCTGATTTTTCATCAGGATAAGGCGGTGCTGCGAACTTCTTTTGAATTTTTTACCGAAGGTTGTGAATTCTAACAACATTAGTAGAGAAATTGTGGTTCCTTCATTATGTCCTAATCCTATGAATTCTAAGGAGAAATCATTGCATTCTTTGGATGCTGTTAGAGCTTTGTAATATTATGTTGAAGCTACTAAGTCTTTCCGAAAGACTTCTAGTCTATTTGTCATCTTTTCCGGTTCTAGAAAAGGCCAGAAAGCTTCTGCCATTTCTTTGGCATCTTGGTTGAAATCTTTATTTCATCATGCCTATGTCGAGTCGGGTAAAACTCCGCCTCGAAGGATTACAGCTCATTCTACTAGGTCAGTTTCTACTTCCTGGGCGTTTAGGAATGAAGCTTCGGTTCATCAGATTTGCAAAGCAGCAACTTGGTCCTCTTTGCATACTTTTACTAAATTCTACCATTTTGATGTGTTTTCTTCTTCTGAAGCAGTTTTTGGTAGAAAAGTACTTCAGGCAGCGGTTTCAGTTTGAATCTTCTGCTTATGTTTTCATTAAACTTTATTTTGGGTGTGGATTATTTTCAGCAGGAATTGGCTGTCTTTATTTTATCCCTCCCTCTCTAGTGACTCTTGCGTGGAAAGATCCACATCTTGGGTAGTCATTATCCCATACGTCACTAGCTCATGGACTCTTGCTAATTACATGAAAGAAAACATAATTTATGTAAGAACTTACCTGATAAATTCATTTCTTTCATATTAGCAAGAGTCCATGAGGCCCACCCTTTTTTTGTGGTGGTTATGATTTTTTTGTATAAAGCACAATTATTCCAATTCCTTATTTTTTATGCTTTCGCACTTTTTTCTTATCACCCCACTTCTTGGCTATGCGTTAAACTGATTTGTGGGTGTGGTGAGGGGTGTATTTATAGGCATTTTAAGGTTTGGGAAACTTTGCCCCTCCTGGTAGGAATGTATATCCCATACGTCACTAGCTCATGGACTCTTGCTAATATGAAAGAAATGAATTTATCAGGTAAGTTCTTACATAAATTATGTTTTTCAGACAGACAATGTCACAACCGTGGCGTATGTCATTCATCAAGGTGGGACTCACAGTCCTCTAGCTATGAAAGAAGTATCTCAGATACTTGCATGGGCGGAATCCAGTTCCTGTCTAATCTCTGCGGTCCATATCCCAGGTATAGACAATCGGGAAGCGGATTATCTCAGTCGCCAGACCTTACATCCGGGAGAATGGTCTCTTCACCCAGATGTGTTTCTTCAGATTGTTCAGATGTGGGGGCTTCCAGAAATAGATCTGATGGCTTCTCATCTAAACAGGAAACTTCCCAGGTATCTGTCCAGGTCCAGGGATCCTCAGGCGGAAGCAGTGGATGCATTGTCACTTCCTTGGAATTATCAACCTGCTTATATCTTTCCGCCTCTAGTTCTAATCCAAGAGTGATTTCCAAAATCATAATGGAACGTTCATTTGTACTGCTGGTGGCTCCAGCATGACCACACAGGTTTTGGTATGCGGATCTTGTTCGGATGTCCAATTGCCAACCTTGGCCAGTTGGCCACTTCCGTTAAGGCCAGACCTTCTATCTCAAGGTCCTTTTTTACATCAGGATCTCAAATCATTAAATTTGAAGGTATGTAGATTGAACGCCTAGTGCTTAGTCATAGAGGTTTCTCTGACTCAGTGATTAATACTATGTTGCAGGCTCGCAAATCTGTGTCTAGAAAGATTTATTACCGAGTTTGGAAGACTTACATTTCATGGTGTTCTTCTCATAAATTCTCTTGGCATTCTTTTAGAATTCCTAGGATTTTACAGTTTCTTCATGATGGTTTAGATAAGGGTTTGTCTGCAAGTTCCTTGAAAGGACAAATCTCTGCTCTTTCTGTTCTGTTTCACAGAAAGATTGCTAATTTTCCTGATATTCATTGTTTTGTTCAGGCTTTGGTTCGTATCAAGCCTTTCATTAAGCCAATTTCTCCTCCTTGGAGTCTTAATTTAGTTTTGAGGGCTTTACAGGCTCCTCCGTTTGAGCCTATGCATTCTTTGGACATTAAATGACTTTCCTGGAAAGTGTTGTTCCTTTTGGCCATCTCTTCAGCTAGAAGAGTTTCTGAATTATCTGCTCTTTCTTGTGAGTCTCCTTATCTGATTTTTCATCAGGATAAGGCGGTTTTGCGGACTTCATTTGAATTTTTACCTAAAGTTGTGAATTCCAACAACATTAGTAGAGAAATTTTTGTCCCTTCGTTGTGTCCTAATCCTAACAATTCTCTGGAGAGATCTTTACATTCTTTGGATGTGGTAAGAGCTTTGAAATATTATGTTGAAGCTACTAAAGATTTCAGGAAGACTTCTAGTCTATTTGTTATCTTTTCTGGTTCTAGGAAAGGTCAGAAGGCTTCTGCCATTTCTTTGGCATCTTGGTTAAAGCATTTGATTCATAATGCTTATTTGGAGTCGGGTAAATCCCCGCCCCAGAGGATTACGGCTCGTTCTACTAGGTCAGTTTCTACTTTCTGGGCTTTTAAGAATGAAGCTTCTGTTGATCAGATTTGCAAAGCAGCGACTTGGTCTTCTTTGCATACTTTTACTAAATTCTACCATTTTGATGTTTTCTCTTCTTCAGAAGCAGTTTTTGGTAGAAAAGTTTTTCAGGCAGCTGTTTCAGTTTGATTCTTCTGCTTATAATTTCAGTTTTTTTCATTATAAAGATTAAAACTTTTGATTTGGGTTGTGGATTAATTTTTCAGCGGAATTGGCTGTCTTTATTTTTATCCCTCCCTCTCTAGTGACTCTTGCGTGGAGTTCCACATCTTGGGTATTTGATATCCCATACGTCACTAGCTCATGGACTCTTGCCAATTACATGAAAGAAAACATAATTATGTAAGAACTTACCCGATAAATTCATTTCTTTCATATTGGCAAGAGTCCATGAGGCCCACCCTTTTTGTGGTGGTTATGATTTTTTTGTATAAAGCACAATTATTCCAATTCCTTGTTGATGCTTTCGCTCCTTTCTTATCACCCCACTTCTTGGCTATTTGTTAAACTGAATTGTGGGTGTAGTGGGGGGTTTATTTATAGGCATTTTGAGGTTTGGGAAACGTTGCCCCTCCTGGTAGGAATGTATATCCCATACGTCACTAGCTCATGGACTCTTGCCAATATGAAAGAAATTAATTTATCAGGTAAGTTCTTACATAAATTATGTTTTTTAAGATTGAGTATATTCGTTATTTGTTAAAAGAAGTGTTGATAACTTTGGATATTGAGGAATCTGGTCCTCTTCATAATAAACGTTTAAATTCTGTCTATAAAACTCCTGTGGATTTCATTGTTCCTGATGCTATTTCTGATGTGATTGCTAAGGAATGGTCTATGCCTGGTACTTCTTGTGTTCCTTCTTTAAGTTTAAAAAATATGAGTTTTGGGAAAAAGTCCCTAAGGTTGATGGGGCTATTTCTACTCTTGCTAAGCGTGCTACTATTCCTATGGAAGATAGCACCTCTTTTAAGGATCCTTTTAGATGGGAAAATTGAATCTCATCTAAGACAAGTTTAGTTACATTCTGGCTATATTATCAGACCTGCCATTTCTATGGCTGATGTTGCGGCTGTATCAACTTTTTGGTTGGATAGCTTAGCGCAACAGGAAAAAGATTGATTTGCATTGTTTGTTTGCTTCAACATGCTAATCATTTTATCTGTGATGCTATTTTTGATATCATCAAGATTAATGTTAAATCTATGTCTGGCTATTTTAGCTAGAAAAGCTTTATGGCTCAATTCATGGAATACTGACATGGTATCTAAATCTAGGTTATTATCTCTATCATTCCAGGGTAATAATTTGTTTAGTTTCCCGGTTGGATTCTATTTCCACTATTACTGGAGGACAGGGAGTTTTTTTGCCCCAAGATAAAAATAATCTAAGGGTAAATCTAAAGCTTCTAATCGTTTTCGTTCCTTTTGTCAGAATAGAGAACAGAAAACAACTCCTTCCCCTAAGGACTCTGGCTCCAATTGGAAGCCTTATAAGAAACCGAAGCCAGCCCCCAAGACTGCATGAAGGTGCGGCCCTCAATCCAGTTCTACTGGTGGGGGGCAGATTGAAATTATTTCAAGACGTTTGGGCAGGTTCTATTCAGAATCATTGGATTAAGAATATTGTCTCTCAGTGGTATCGAATAGGTTTCAGAATAAGACCTCATGTGAGAAGATTTTTTCTCTCAAGTTCCAACAAATCCTGTGAAAGCTCAGGCATTTCTGAAGTGCGTTTCAGATCTGGAGCTTTCAGGGGTAATTGTACCAGTTCCACTTCTGGAACAGGGTCTGGGTTTTTATTCAAATCTATTCATTGTCATTCAGACCAGTTCTGGATCTGACATTTTTTAATCAATTTGTAAGGGTCCCAACTTTCAAGATGGTGACGATAAGGACGATTCTGCCTTCAGCAAGGTCATTACATGTCCTCAATAGACTTACAGCATGCGTATCTTCACATTTGATTTCATCCAGACCACTATCTTAGCTTAGCAACTAAGCCTTAGCAATTTGTTGCTCTTCCATTTGGCCTAGCAACAGTTCCAAGAATCCTTTTGAAGGTTCTCAGTTTCCTTCTATCTAATCAGAGAGCAGTGTATAGCGGTGTTTCTTTATTTGGACGATATCTTGGTACTGGCTCAATCTTTTCATTTAGCAGAATCTCACACAAATCAACTTGTGTTGTTTCTTCAAAGACATGGTTGGAGGATCAATTTACCAAAGAGTTTCTTGATTCCTCAGACAAGGGTTACCTTTTTAGGTTTCCATATAGATTCTGTATCCATGACCCTGTCTTTAACAGATGAGACGTTTTAAGTTGGTTTCAACCTGTCTAAACCTTCAGTCTCGCTCATTCCCTTCAGTGGCTATGTGTATGGAAGTTTTAGGTCTCATGACTGCAGCATCGGACGCGATCCCCTTTGCTCATTTTCATATGCCTAGTACAAAGGGGGTTGGGTTAGCACTCCACTAGAGAGCAAAGACTGACTATTAAAATATATATTGCACTAATTAGCCCTATTAAATGAGGGAGGGGTGCTATTGTTATACTGCAGATTTTCTAGGGATTTTTAAAACCCCTATATAATAACACACATAAATATAAATAAAAATTTTATACTACAAATTTATTGAAGGCTAAACAAATCCAAAATAACATTAAGTGCCGCCACTAATAAATAAAGATTAAATAAAGAATATTAACTAATGTTTTACACATAAAAAATAAAATCATAAAATAGAATCATAAATATCTATGATATATCTACTTAATATATACATAAAAAATGTGAGCATATATGAGAGCTGAAAATGTCTCGATTAAGGCTGTTTTTGTACCAGTGTCTTTGAAATCATTAGTAACGATGTGTGCTGAGCAAAGTCAGTAATAATGGTACCGCTGTTAAATTGTTAAGAGCGCTGTTTCTCTTGTTAAGTGTGTTCAGTCCACGGATCATCCATTACTACTTGGATATATTCTCCTTCCCAACAGGAAGTTGCAAGAGTAGAGCTGCTATATAGCTCCTCCCCTCACATGTCATATCCAGTCATTCTCTTGCAACCCTCAACAAAGGAGGTCGCGAGAGGAGCTGGAGTTTTTACTTATCTATTCTTCAATCAAAAGTTTGTTATTTTAAATGGCACCGGAGTGTGCTGTTTTTCTATCTCAGGCAGTATTTGGAAGAAGAAACTGCCTGCGTTTTTTTTCTATGATCTTAGCAGGCGTAACTGAGATCCACTGGCTGTTCTCGACATTCTGAGGAGTGGGGTAACGTCAGAAACTGGGAATAGCATGCGGGGTTCTCCGCAAATGAGGTATGTGCAGTACTTTATTTTCTGGGAATGGAATTGACTAAGAAAATACTGCTGTTACCGTATGATTTAAGTACAGCCTTAAATGCAGTAGTGGCAACTGGTATCAGGCTGATAAATGTATGCGCAGTCGAGTTATTTTCTAGGGACTAGAATTTGACTGAGAAAATACTGTTAAAACTGAAATAATACTTAAGCCTTATCTGCAGTGGTAGCGACTGGTAGCAGGCTTAGTGATAACTTTGCATAACATTGGAAAATGTTGTTTTTTAATAAAACGTTTACTGGCATGTTATTCGTTTTTGTTAGGTACTTTGGTGATAAATCTCTTTGGGCATGATTTTTTTCCACATGGCTAACATATTTTTCTGCATGGAAACCGTTATATCAGGGCTCCCACTGTTGTGATAGGAGTGGGAGGGACCTTGTTTTAGCGCCTTGTTGCGCAGTTAAAATTCTAGCACAGTCTTCCTGCTTCTTCCTCCTTGATCCAGGACGTCTCTAGAGAGCTCAGGGGTCTGCAAAATTCATTTGTGAGGGAGGTAATCAGTCACAGCAGATCTGTGACAGTGTGCTGACTGTGATTAAAAGCGTTAAATCTTAATTGATATCTGTTTTACCCATTTTGGGTATTGAGGGGTTAATCATCCTTTTGCTAATGGGTGCAATCCTCTGCTAATAATACACTTCTTGTTAAGAATTGTTTAATTATATCTGTATTTTTGAAGCGCTGCAGCGTTTTTTATATTGCTTGTAAACTTATTGAAAGTGATTTCCAAGCTTGCTAGTTTCATTGCTAAGTCTGTTTAAACATGTCTGATTCAGAGGAAACTGTTTGTTCATCATGTTCAAAAGCCAATGTGGAGCCCAATAGAACGATGTGTACCAATTGTATTGATATTGCTTTGAATAAAAGTCAATCTGTACCGATAAAGAAACTATCACCAGACAACGAGGGGGAAGTTATGCCGCCTAACTCTCCTCACGTGTCAGTACCTGCGTCTCCTGCTCGGGAGATGCGTAGGATTGAGATGCCAAGTACATCTAGGCCTTTACAAATCACTTTACATGATATGGCTAATGTTATGAAAGAAGTATTATATAATATGCCCGAATTAAGGGGCAAACGCGATAGCTCTGGGTTAAGGACAGAGCGCGCTGATGACACGAGAGCCATGTCTGATACTGCATCACAATTTGCAGAACATGAGGACGGTGAGCTTCATTCTGTCGGTGACGGTTCTGATCCGGGGAGACCAGATTCAGAAATTTTTAAATTTAAGCTTGAGAACCTCCGTGTGTTACTAGGGGAGGTATTAGCGGCTCTGAATGATTGCGACACGGTGGCAATTCCAGAGAAATTGTGTAGGTTGGATAGATACTATGCGGTACCGGTGTGTACTGACGTTTTTCCTATACCAAAAAGACTTACAGAAATTATTAGTAAGGAGTGGGATAGACCCGGTGTGCCTTTTTCCCCTCCCCTGATATTTAGAAAAATGTTCCCTATAGACGCCACCACGCGAGACTTATGGCAGACGGTCCCTAAGGTGAAGGGAGCAGTTTCTACGTTAGCCAAGCGTACCACTATCCCGGTGGAGGATAGCTGTGTTTTCTCAGATCCAATGGATAAAAAATTAGAGGGTTATCTTAAGAAAATGTTTGTTCAACAGGGTTTTATATTGCAGCCTCTTGCATGCATTGCGCCTGTCACGGCTGCAGCGGCATTCTGGTTTGAGTCTCTGGAAGAGGCGATTCGCACAGAGCCATTGGATGAGGCTTTGAGCAAAGTTAGAACCCTTAAGCAAGCTAATGCGTTTGTTTCAGATGCCGTAGTACATCTAACGAAACTTACGGCTAAAAATTCCGGATTCGCCATACAGGCGCGCTCTGGCTTAAATCCTGGTCAGCGGATGTAACTTCCAAGTGTAAGCTACTTAACATTCCTTTCAAAGGGCAGACCTTATTCGGGCCCGGCTTGAAGGAAATTATTGCTGACATTACGGGAGGTAAGGGCCACGCCCTTCCTCAGGACAGGGCCAAACCAAAGGCCAAACAGTCTAATTTTCGTGCCTTTCGTAACTTCAAGGCGGGAGCAGCATCGACTTCCTCCGCTCCAAAACAGGAAGGAACTACTGCTCGTTACAGACAGGGTTGGAAAGGCAACCAGTCATGGAACAAGGGCAAGCAGGCCAGAAAGCCTACTCCCGCCCCTAAGACAGCATGAAGACAGGGCCCCCTATCCGGAGACGGATTTAGTGGGGGGCAGACTTTCTCTCTTCGCCCAGGCTTGGGCAAGAGATGTGCAGGATCCCTGGACGTTAAAGATTATATCTCAGGGATACCTTCTGGATTTCAAAACCTCTCCTCCACAAGGGAGGTTCCATCTTTCGAGGTTGTCGACAAACCTAGTAAAGAGAGGCATTTCTACAATGTGTACAAGACCTCTTAATCATGGGAGTGATCCACTCAGTTCCGCGATCGGAACAGGGACAAGGATTTTACTCAAATCTTTTTGTGGTTCCCAAAAAAGAGGGAACCTTCAGACCAATCTTGGACTTAAAGATCTTAAACAAATTCCTAAGGGTACCATCGTTCAAGATGGAAACCATTCGAACCATCCTACCCATGATCCAAGAGGGTCAATATATGACCACGGTGGACTTAAAGGATGCTTACCTTCATATACCGATTCACAAAGATCATTATTGGTACCTAAGGTTTGCCTTTCTAGACAGGCATTACCAGTTTGTGGCTCTTCCCTTTGGGTTAGCCACGGCCCCAAGAATTTTTATGAAGGGTCTGGGCTCACTTCTGGCGGTACTAAGACCACGAGGCATAGCGGTGGCTCCGTACCTAGACGACATTCTGATACAAGCGTCAAGTTTTCAGAATGCAAAGTCTCATACAGAGAGAGTTCTAGCATTTCTGAGGTCGCATGGGTGGAAAGTGAACGTGGAAAAGAGTTCTCTGTTACCACTCACAAGGGTTCCTTTTCTAGGGACTCATAGATTCTGTAGAGATGAAGATTTACCTGACGGAGTCCAGGTTATCAAAGATTCTCAATGCTTGCCGTGTCCTTCATTCCGTTCCAAGCCCATCAGTAGCTCAGTGCATGGAGGTAATCGGCTTAATGGTCGCGGCAATGGACATAGTGCCGTTTGCGCGCCTGCATCTCAGACCGCTGCAACTATGCATGCTCAGTCAATGGAACGGGGATTACTCAGATCTGTCCCCTTTGCTAAATCTGGACCAGGAGACCAGAGATTCTCTTCTCTGGTGGTTGTCACCGGTTCATCTGTCCAAAGGAATGACTTTTCGCAGACCAGATTGGACGATTGTAACAACGGATGCCAGCCTTCTAGGCTGGGGAGCAGTCTGGAATTCCCTGAAGGCTCAGGGATCGTGGACTCAGGAGGAGAAACTCCTTCCAATAAACATTCTAGAATTAAGAGCAATATTCAATGCTCTTCTAGCTTGGCCTCAGTTAGCAAAACTGAGGTTCATCAGATTTCAGTCGGACAATATCACGACTGTGGCTTACATCAATCATCAAGGGGGAACCAGGAGTTCCCTAGCGATGTTGGAAGTCTTGAAGATAATTCGCTGGGCAGAGTCTCACTCTTGCCACCTGTCAGCGATTAACATCCCGGATGTAGAGAACTGGGAGGCGGATTTCCTAAGTCGCCAGACTTTTCATCCGGGAGAGTGGGAACTTCACCCGGAGGTATTTGCTCAACTGATTCGTCGTTGGGGCAAACCGGATCTGGATCTCATGGCATCTCGCCAGAACGCGAAGCTTCCTTGTTACGGATCCAGGTCCAGGGATCCGAGAGCGGTGCTGGTAGATACATTAGCAGCCCCTTGGGTTTCCACCATTTCCGTTGCTACCTCGACTGATTGCCAGGATCAAACAGGAGAGGGCATCGGTAATTCTGATAGCGCCTGCGTGGCCACGCAGGACCTGGTATGCAGACCTAGTGGACATGTCGTCCTATCCACCATGGTCTCTTCCTCTGAGGCAGGACCTTCTAATTCAGGGTCCTTTCAACCATCCAAACCTAATTTCTCTGAGGCTGACTGCCTGGAAATTGAACGCTTGATTCTATCAAAGCGTGGGTTTTCGGATTCGGTTATTGATACATTAATACAGGCTCGGAAACCTGTGACCAGAAAAATTTACCATAAGATATGGCGTAAATATTTATATTGGTGCGAATCCAAGAGTTACTCATGGAGTATGGTTAGGATTCCTAGGATATTGGCTTTTCTACAAGAGGGTTTAGAAAAGGGTTTATCCGCTAGTTCGCTAAAGGGACAGATTTCAGCTCTGTCTATTCTTTTACACAAACGTCTGGCAGAGAATCCAGACGTCCAGGCCTTTTGTCAGGCTTTGGCTAGAATTAAGCCTGTGTTTAAAGCTGTTGCTCCTCCGTGGAGCTTAAACTTGGTTCTTAAAGTTCTTCAGGGTGTTCCGTTTGAACCCCTTCATTCTATTGATATTAAGCTTTTATCTTGGAAAGTTTTGTTTTTGATGGCTATTTCCTCGGCTCGAAGAGTCTGAGTTATCTGCCTTACATTGTGATTCTCCCTATCTGATCTTTCATTCAGACAAGGTAGTACTGCGTACTAAACCTGGGTTTTTGCCTAAGGTTGTTTCT
This sequence comes from Bombina bombina, assembly GCF_027579735.1. NCBI lineage: Eukaryota > Metazoa > Chordata > Amphibia > Anura > Bombinatoridae > Bombina > Bombina bombina. The sequence continues at coordinate 227,662,126 of NC_069501.1, forward strand.
AACAGGAATATCAATCAAGAGATTGTTGTTCCATCATTATGTCCTAATCCTTCTTCAAAGAAGGAACGTCTTTTGCATAATCTAGACGTGGTCCGTGCTCTGAAGTTCTACTTACAGGCAACTAAAGATTTTAGACAAACTTCTTCTCTGTTTGTCGTTTACTCTGGACAGAGGAGAGGTCAAAAGGCTTCGGCTACCTCTCTTTTTGGCTTCGTAGCATAATACGTTTAGCCTATGAGACTGCTGGACAGCAGCCTCCTGAAAGAATTACAGCTCATTCCACTAGAGCTGTGGCTTCCACCTGGGCCTTTAAGAATGAGGCCTCTGTTGAACAGATTTGCAAGGCTGCAACTTGGTCTTCACTTCATACTTTTTCCAAATTTTACAAATTTGACACTTTCGCTTCTTCGGAGGCTGGTTTTGGGAGAAAGGTTCTACAGGCAGTGGTTCCTTCTGTTTAATGTTCCTGCCTTGTCCCTCCCATCATCCGTGTACTTAGCTTTGGTATGGGTATCCCATAAGTAATGGATGACCCGTGGACTGAACACACTTAACAAGAGAAAACATAATTTATGCTTACCTGATAAATTTATTTCTCTTGTAGTGTGTTCAGTCCACGGCCCGCCCTGTCTTTTTAAGGCAGGTTCTAAATTTTAAAATTATAACTCCAGTCACCACTGCACCTTATAGTTTCTCCTTTCTCGTCTTGTTTCGGTCGAATGACTGGATATGACATGTGAGGGGAGGAGCTATATAGCAGCTCTACTTGGGTGATCCTCTTGCAACTTCCTGTTGGGAAGGAGAATATATCCAATAAGTAATGGATGACCCGTGGACTGAACACACTACAAGAGAAATACATTTATCAGGTAAGCATAAATTGTTTTTTTCACAGTTAAGAAAATGCCTTCAGATACTTCGTATAAAATAGTGTCCGTAATTGTTGTTCCTCTGTAATCCTCTATGTGAAGCTATTAGCCTCTATGCTTGAGATGCCAGGAGCTGGGCCACCATGCGGTTCCAATCATACTCGTCTGTCAGCTTTAGCAGGGAATCCAGGTTTGTCCAATTTTGCAGCTTGTGCCTCGGAGTAGATGAGGAAGGCAAGATCCAGGAACAGAGATTCTCAATGAAAGTGCTGAATGTGCTGAATATCAATAAAGCTGTATTAAGTACCAGGTAGAAAAGTGCATCTACGCGTTTCGGCTGTTGGTCAGCCTTTATCAAGATCATTTTCATACGAGACCTCGTTTTCATATGAAACCTCTGCAGAGTTGCATGCTGAATCAATGGTGCAGGGATTATACTCGGATATCGCAATTGATATTCTTAAATCCCAACACTCAACTCTCTCTGACTTGGTGGTTAGACCATCATCAGATTATTCAAGGGGCCTCTCTTGTTCGTTCTTCCTGGACTGTGATTTCAACAGATGCAAGTCTCACAGGTTGGGGAGCTGTCTGGGGGTCTCTGACAGCACAAGGAGTTTGGAATCCTCAAGAGGCGAGGTTACCAATCAATATTTTAGAACTCTGTGCTATTTTCAGGGCTCTTCTGACATGGCCTATATTAAAGAGAGAATAATTTATTTGTTTTTAGACAGACAATATCACAACTTTGGCTTATGTCAATCATCAGGGTGGGAATCGCAGTCCTTTAGCGCTGTAAGAAGTATCCCGGATACTTTCTTGGGCAGAATCCAACTCATGTCTAATTTTGGCGATACATATCCCAGGTGTAGACAATTGGGAAGCGGATTATCTCAGCCGTCAGTCTTTACATCCAGGGAAGTGGTCTCTCCATCCAGATGTATTTTGTCAGTTTGTACAGATGTGGGGTCTTCCCGAAATAGATCTGATGTCTTCCCATCTAAACAAAAAGCTTCCCAGGTACCTTTCTAGGTCCAGGGATCCTCAGGCGAAGATGGTAGATGCGTTAGCAGTTCCTTGGATTTACCAACCTGCTTACATTTTTCTGCCTCTAGTCCTTCTTCCAAGGGTGATTTCCAAGATAATAATGGAACAATTGCATGTGTTTCTGATAGCACCAGCATGGCCTCGCAGGTTTTGGTATGCGGATCTTGTCCGGATGTCCAGTTGCCAATCTTGGCCACTTCCTTTAAGGCCAGACCTTCTGTCTCAAGGGCTGTTTTTCTATCAGGATCTCAAATCGCTAAATTTGAAGGTATGGTAATTGAACGCTTAGTACTTAGTCATAGAGGTTTCTCTGACTTAGTGATTAATACTATGCTACAGGCTCGTAAGTCTGTTTCAAGGAAGATTTATAATCGGGTTTGGAAAGCCTATATTTCATGGTGTTCTCTCAGCATTCTTTTAGAATTCCTAGAATTTTACAGTTTCTTCATGATGGTTTGGATAAAGGTTTGTCTGGAAGTACTTTGAAGGGACAAATCTCTGCTCTTTCTGTCATTTGTAATAGTTGTCATGATAAACTTTTACATGCAGAGAATATATCCATCAGTAATAGTACATTGCCAGTTGCAGTTCCTTCAACTTCTAATGTACATGATATACCTATGAATTTTAAAGAATTTGTTACTGATTCTATTCAGAAGGCTTTGTCTGCATTTCCGCCTTCTAATAAACGTAAAAAGTCTTTTAAAACTTCTCATAAAGTTGATGAAATTTCAAATGACTGACAACATAATAAAAACATTAAGACTAGTAAACGTTTAAATGCTATTTTTAAACCTCCTGTGGTTACTCCAGAGGTTTTTCCTATTCCTGATGCTATTTCTGATATGATTTCTAAGTAATGGAATAAGCCAGTAACTCCTTTTATTCCTTCTTCAAGGTTTAAAAAATTGTATCCTTTACCAGCAATTTCTATAGAGTTTTGGGAAAAGATCCCCAAAGTTGATGGGGCTATTTCTACTCTTGCTAAACATACCACTAAACCTATGGAAGATAGTACTTCTTTTAAAGATCCTTTAGATAAGAAAACTTGAATCCTATCTAAGGCAAGCCTATTTATATTCAGGTCATCTTCTCAGGTCTGCAATTTCTTTGGCTGATGTTGCTGCTGCATCAACTTTTTGGTTGGAGAATTTAGCGCAAGAAGAATTGGATTCTGACATATCTAGCATTGTTCGCTTACTGCAACATGCTAATCATTTTATTTGTGATGCCATTTTTGATGATATCAAAATTGATGTTAGATCCATGTCTTTAGCTATTTTAGCTAGAAGAGCTTTTATGGCTTAAATCTTGGAATGCTGATATGACATCTAAGTCTATATTATTATCTCTTTCTTTCCAAATAATCCTAATTTATTTGGTTCTCAGTTGGATTCTATTTCAACTGATACTGGAGGAAAGGGTTTTTTTCTGCCTCAGGATAAAAAAACCTAAGGGTAAATCTAAGGCTTCTAACTGTTTTCGTTCCTTTCGTCAAAATAAGGAACAAAAATCTAATTCTTCCCCCAAGGAATCTGTTTCCAATTGGAAGCCTTCCTCAAATTGGAATAAATCCAAGCCTTTTAAAAAACCAAAGTCAGCCCCTAAGTCCGCATGAAGGTGCGGCCTTCGTTCCAGTTCAGCTGGTAGGCGGCAGATTAAGGTTTTTCAAGGATTTTTGGATACATTCTGTCCAAAATCAATGTATTCAGAGCATTGTCTCTCAAGGGTATCGAATATGGTTCAGAGTAAGACCTCCTGTGAGAAGATTTTTTTCTCTCAT